>NC_053458.1:0-300000 GCF_015227805.2 Hirundo rustica | reverse complement strand
TATTCTCTTTAGACATGCACAGATACCAGGGTTTCTACGCAAAAGAATGCATGTTATAGGAGTGAATATGTGTTATAGGAATATAAGAGGTTTCAGGTACCTTACTTGATAATAAAAAATAATCTTTTTGTCTAGTTTTTATTAAATTGCCTGAACACCCCAGGCCCAGGTATGGGCTGCACCACAGTGTGAGGCAAAGCATCACCTCGTGTGGCTGACTAATGGGAGCAGTGAGTCCTTACTGTAGATTCCCATCTGGAAATTTATTCCCGAGCAAATGGTAAGTAAAGATTTTGACTTCGGACTCATCAGTCTGTGATGATCAGCAGCCTTAATCATGAAGATAAATTTCTGAGCATGTCAAAACATTTATGGAAAAGAATTGAAGAATTAAAAAGCACACAGTGATTCCTTAGCCGCTCAGGCTGGAGTCCAAGCCACTATCCCAGCTGTAAGATTTAGTTTCGTTTCAGTTTCAATTATAAGATTTTATTCTTGCTATTAATTTACACTGTCATCTGAAATCTAAAGATTTGACATAGTAAGACTCAATTATGGTGGGAACTAAAAACTCCTTCAGCATTTTCTGTGTTCAGTAAAGGGCATGGTTTTAGAATTGAACAGTGAACATATTAGAAAATGTTATACAAAGATGTAGAAATGTGGCTTTGCATAAAAAAATTAATGCTCTTGGTTTAGATGAACTCCCACTTGCATTGCTGACTATTTTCTCTCATCTTCAAATCCCTTTTTTCGTGCTGAAATGGATTTACCCCTGCTGAGTTCCGGTTTGTGCCCACCTTGCTGCTGCTCTCTCCTCCCTCATGCGTGGTTTGTCGCTGCAGCCTCAGCTCTGGGGACATCCCAGTCGCTCGCAGGAGTCTGGATTTTGTGCTCCCTTCCCTTAGAAACTAAGAAATGAGAGCAGAGAGCAGAGAGCAGAGAGCAGAGAGCAGAGAGCAGAGAGCAGAGCTGGTTTCTAGTGCAGATGTAAAGGAGCGGTGACTCCAGACTCGGCTCTCTGCAGGGAACTGAGATCAGCCTTTCCCTCTGCGCCCCGACCAACACCAACCCATTCCCCAGCAGCACTGGGATCAGCCTCTGGATGGGGCCTTGCAGAGCTGAATCCGTGCCAGAGAGAGAGACGAGCACCGGGATGAAGACGCTTTATCGGGATGGAAGCACAAACCATGGGCACATCCGTGCTCCAGGTTGAAGAGGGAATGGGCTGAGATCCACTCTGGAATACTGCTGAGCACAGGGAATGGGCTGAGATCCACTCTGGAATACTGCTGAGCACAGGGAATGGGCTGAGATCCACCCTGGAACACTGCTGAGCACAGGGAATGGGCTGAGATCCACCCTGGAACACTGCTGAGCACAGGGAATGGGCTGAGATCCACCCTGGAACACTGCTGAGCACAGGGAATGGGCTGAGATCCACCCTGGAACACTGCTGAGCACAGGGAATGGGCTGAGATCCACTCTGGAATGCTGCTGAGCACAGGGAATGGGCTGAGATCCACTCTGGAACACTGCTGAGCACAGGGAATGGGCTGAGATCCACCCTGGAACACTGCTGAGCACAGGGAATGGAATGGAATGGAATGGAATGGAATGGAATGGAATGGAATGGGATGGAATGGAATGGAATGGAATGGAATGAGATAGGATGGAATGGGATGGGATGGGATGGAATGGGATGAGATAGGATGGAATGGAATGGAATGGAATGGAATGGAATGGAATGGAATGGAATGGAATGGAATGGGATGGGATGGAATGGAATGGAATGGGATGGGATGGGATGGAATGGAATGGAATGGGATGGAATGGAATGGAATGGAATGGGATGGGATGGGATGGGATGGGACGGGACGGGACGGAACGGAACGGGACGGGACGGGACGGGACGGGACGGGACGGGATGGGATGGGATGGGATGGGATGGGATGGGATGGGATGGGATGGGGATCCACTCTGGAACATTCGGGTGGCAGTGCCCGGGCAGTACTGGAACACTGGGATGCAGGGCCCAACCGTGGAGCACAAAGCCAGGAGCGGGGTGTGGAGCAAGGCCAGACAGGGACAGGCCAGCAGCAGACACTGCCTCCAGTGTGGGTTATAACAAAGTCGTCAGCTCTGTGTTCAAACCCCTGAAGACGTGATCCTGACAACAGAACAAATAAATTGGGTGCCTGATACAAAAACACTCCTGAAAATTTTATATTTACATGGCAACCAGCTTATTATATTTGCATGAACATCTGCTGCAGGTTCCCTAAAATCTTTAAAACAGATGGACATGAAGAAAGAGCTGGTAATTAACAAAGCTATATGTTGATTAAATCAGTGTGTGGTTAATTTTAATGATTACTGATCTTTATTGGGGTCCATAAGACTTCTCATAATCCAATCCACTTTAGCTGCTGTGAGGATGAGGTGCAGAGCTGCAGGCACTGGTGCTGTGCTGCAGTGCTGGGCTGCACCGATGGCTGTGACACCTCTGCAGGTCCAGGCCTGACCCTGCTTCCAGCAAAACTCGCTGGAGGAGGTAATCCTGGGCTCCTAGCCAGGGTGGGCTCCTGTCAGAAGCCTGTGTGGCTTGGACACTAAACTTCACAGGATTAGCTCCTTTCCAAGCACAGCACCCTGTAAATACCAGGCTCTGGGATCCAAAGGCTTCAGCACATCCAGGGAAGGCAGGATCGTCACGGCAGCTCCCACCTCACTGGGGATGTGACACCACGGAGGGAATGTCACTGCTGGGGTAACCACCGAGGGGCTGAGACCATGGCACTGCCGCTGCTGGCAGCAGCCTGGCCTGAGCCAGACAGGTGCTGAATTAGAGGGTGTTACCCTTTATTCAGAAACAAACCACCCTCAATACTTCAAAACAAGCCTGTGCACCCCAGAGCTGCCTTTCACTGCAGCAACAGCCAGGGATTTGTGAGTGAAGTTTCCTCCTGCAGAAGTCTGGGAACGCAACAGGATTTCACAGAACATGAAATCCTATAGTTTTATCAAAGAAGAAACACACAAAACCAGCCTAATCCCTTAGCAAGTAGACAACTCTGATTAAAAGGACGAGGACTTGAAAAAAGCCTCTAAAATGCTAAACTGAGCCATCGCAGATAAGAAATTCTGCCATATGCTACCACATCGCTTCTCTGGCAGTCAGCAGTCACAGGGATCAACAGGACATTGTCAGGAATTATTTCGGTTAGCAGGATGACACTGCAGAGATTAGATTTATTAAACCAGTAAATCCCGTGCACGGATCAAAAGCACCCAAGACAGAGAAGGAAAGAGAGCGGGAGCCGGGAGGTGCCGCCGGGAACATTTGCAAAGGTCCCAGCAAGGCTGGCAAGGCTCAAGGGCTGGGATGAGGAGAAAGAGAAAGGGAAGAGGCAAAGTCCCAGGTAACTCCAGCCTCGGGTCTGACTCGGGCACCAAAGCCCCAGCCTGGAGCAGGGATCCCACCACTCACCTGGCCCCAGTGCATCCCACTGCACAGCCAGGAGAGCTGACCCCATAGTGCCCAGAGCCACCAGAACTGACCCAACAGCACCCAGAGTCACCAGAACTGACCCCACAGCGCCCAGAGCCACCAGAACTGACCCCACAGCACCCACAGCCAGGAGAACTGACCCCACAGCGCCCAGAGCCACCAGAACTGACCCCACAGCACACACAGCCACCAGAACTGACCCCACAGCACCCAGAGCCACCAGAATCAATCTCACAGCACCCACAGCACCTACAGCACCCAAGCACCCACAGCTCCCACAGCACCCACAGCCACCAGAATCAACCCCACAGCACCCAAGCACCCACAGCTCCCACAGCACCTGTGCTGGGGGAAGGGCTCAGCGGCACAGGGGATCCCCTTCTCCCATCCCACACTTTCCTCCCTGGTCAGGAGTCACCCAGGCTCCCCATCCTTTACAATGTACTTTAAAATGTGGTTTAAAACAGACTCTGAGCAAATGCAGTGTAAAATTCAGGGAGGATGTGCCTTGCAGCTCACATTGCACTGTGGCACCCCAAATAAGGGACGCCACGTTAATGACAGTCACAAGTGACAGCTCTCTGGGAAATTAGCAAACCAGCAAAGAACATAAATCACACCAGTACCGTCAGAGGAAATACTCTGGACACAGACACCCAAAAACCCTCCAGAATAAACCTGCAGAACGCATTGCCAGTGGGTATTGCTGAGAGGAAATATTTCACAGGATTCAGAAAAACACGGATATGCAGATTGGTGCCAAAGTGAAACATTTATTTCAGCTGGGAAGAGGATATAAACCCCCCTGCAATGGCACAGAAACACACTGAGAGCTTTTCCTGCAGATAAAGGTCCCCATGATGATCCATTTCTGTGTATTCCTGCGTCTTCTGAAGCATCTGAGCCGGGAAAATTATAGAAGAAAGAATAACAAAAGGGATGTATTGTCAGTCTGATCTCCCGTATCACTCCCTAAACTTCTGAGTAATAAGATGAGACTTAATGGGGGAAAATGAAACCTATGAAGCAAGGGGAAAAGCACATATTGGACAGGAAATGGAAACCTAGAAAAGCAGCAAAGCTGGAGACCTCGGGGCTGGGTTGAGCGGTAAATTAGACATGAAAATGCAATCGAATTTGGCAGTCCAAAAGGTCAATGCAATTTGGAACTGTATGTGCCAAGACTCCCGTCACCAAGCGGGGATAGAGCCTATTACCCAGTTTTAGATTTAAGCAGCTTGAATAAGTTTCAAATAAATATCCAAACATTTGGATGCCTAACCAAATCAAGCCTCAAAATCCTTTTGGATTTTCACTTTGATTTCTAACATCTTTATGTTTGGCCTCTTTTCTGAGAATTCAATCTGTTGTTAGAGCGAATCTCTCAAGATAAGCATCTGCAGTTGCCAAGAGACTGTTGTGTTAAGCCGGAGGATGATTTAGCATCTCACAAACTGGGATTTTGGAATTAGAAAAAATTGCTTTGCTCTTAACAGCAGATATATTTCAATGCCTAAGGAACAACCGTGGCTTCACAGAACTTTTGATTTGGTTATTCCCCCCCAAAACCACAGCTATTTTCCTTAAACAACATTCTTTCTGAGGCCCATTACCCAGCTGGTGGGAAACACACACCAATAAATAGAGAAAAGTCTCTAAACAGACACAAAATAGTCCTTTCCTTTCCAAACACTCTGCAGCGACCTCCCCATCGCCAGAGCTCCGTTTACTGCCACTCCTGGCTCCAGAGCAGGGTGACAGCTCTGCCAGGGAGCAGTTTCCTGCACAGCTCTCCCTGGGAAGCTCCAGGGTCTGGCAGGCTGCGTGGGGACTGGGTTTCAGAGCCATCAGCTGACTCTAGGAATAAGTCTTAACTGTAGTAATGCCGTGTGTATTCAAATATTATGGTGTGGTGAATAGTAAGAATTATTTTGTCTTTGAATATGTATTTGCTGTAGTCTTTTTATAACCAAAATTGCATCTTTCAAGTGCTCATTGTTGCTTGATGTAACTAAAGCTTCCCTGCCAAGGAAGTTAAAATCACTTCAGCCTCAACATTCACTCACAATTTTCTTTGAAGAAGGAGGAAATTTATTCAGTTTGACCTTATGATTGAACAGAGCAGGTTTATCCAAGCTGCCTGCCAAGCTCGACGTGTTTACGTTGGGTGCTCTGAAGTGGCATTAGAAATATTTATTTTAAGTACCAGAAGCTTGGGAAGCTTTGGAATGACTGTTGTGGAGATAAATCCAGGGCTAAAACCTGGGCATCTTTTTGAGTGCGGCCTCAATGCAGGAGGAAGGCAATTCCCTCCGTTTCCCTGGGACGCTGCAGGATCGCCTTTTCATGGGCACTTCACCTCCCCAAGCAGCCGACACAGCCACTTAGAAGATGTGATCACCTCTAAAAAGCGTCTTTTCTGATGCGAGGGGGAAACATTAGGAGTAAAATGCACTGAAGACATCGTTCAGAACGTCCAGGTCAGACGGGGACAGCGAATGGAATGTGCACCTCCCGGGGGCAGCAGGGGCTGGCACCACCGACAGGTTCTCCTGGCATTTCCCAGTGGAATGTGCACCTGGAGCGCAGGCAGCGCTGGGGCAGAGCTCTGCCCTGCAGCTCCCATCTCCCGGGGGCAGCAGGGGCTGTCACCACCGACCAGGTTCTCCTGGCATTTCCCAGTGGAACGTGCACCTGGAGCGCAGGCAGCGCTGGGGCCGGGCTCTGCCCTGCAGCTCCCATCCCTCGGGGCAGCTGGAGCTGGCACCACCGACAGGTTCTCCTGGCATTCCCCAGTGGAATGTGCACCTGGAGCGCAGGCAGCGCTGGGGCCGGGCTCTGCCCTGCAGCTCCCATCCCTCGGGGCAGCAGGGGCTGGCACCACCGACAGGTTCTCCTGGCATTTCCCAGTGGAACGTGCACCTGGAGCGCAGGCAGCGCTGGGGCCGGGCTCTGCCCTGCAGCTCCCATCCCTCGGGGCAGCAGGGGCTGGCACCACCGCCAGCCTCTCCTGGCATTTCCCAGTGGCAGGAACGGTGTGGGGTTTGTTTCCCCACGCCCCCGGCCTGAGGGAGTGAGGATCGGTTCCCAAGGACGTCAGAGCCGCCCTGCTGATGCCACAGCTGTGGCGCTTGTTTCCTTTCACCCATGTTCAAACAAACTCACAATTATTTCTCACCGGTCCAACTTTTTGATGTTCTGGTTGTTCCTTTTGACCCAAACTGCAGGTTAGCTGAGCTGGTTAACCCAGCCTGGCTCCAGAGGGGTCCCAGGTGCTGGCCCAGCTGCAGAACCTTCCCCTGCTGCTGCTGGAGAATGAAGGGGGTTTAGGGCACCAATTTTTTCTCAGCTGCTTTCTATGCCAGAGTTCCTTTGCTAAGTATCAACTACGCTCTGTGACAGCAGCGACGGCTCTTGACTTCTATTCCCTGGCACTTCATCTTCCAGCCACGCCAATCACATCCTCCTGATCGCATTCAAGAGATTCCTGAGATACATGCACATATCATTTTCTCCCCAAGAGCTCTGATGGCTTTGCCAGTTAATTAAAATAGAACTTCAAAGGGTTTTTGTAATAGATTATAATATCTTTGGTTTCATGACATCTGTTAAAATTTACAACTGAGGATGTCATTTTTGGTGAAAAACATGTTCTTTTACACCCAACCCATTTATTTGTGTATTTATTTAGTGACAGAGCATCTCATTTATAAGAAACACGCAAAAGCAATCATTAATCATACTTTTGTCACAAAGCAGCTTCCCCAGCAGTTCGCTGAAAGCCCACAGACAAGCTGCTGGGGTGTGGGTGTTCCGAGAACAGGCGAGGAGCCTTGCCAAGAGAGCTGATGGAGGCACCTCTACGCTTCAAGTGTCTAGCAGGGAGGAAACAAAGAGGAAAACAGAGAGCCGGCAGAGCAGGCACTGCAGTTATCTGGGAAGGACGCAGCTCCATGGATGGGAAAGAAAAGTAAATCCAAGGCAGCCAGTGGGACCAGGATTCTCGGTGTACCAGAACCGCTCAGGATAAATTCACCAGTGTTTTTCTATCACGACACAGCTCACGGGCTGTGTTACAGCAGCGGCTCTGTGCACTCCTCCTCAAGACACAAACAAGTGATCCAGCCACAGTCAGCCTTCTCTGAGTGACCCTGTGCTGGAGGCCACGGCTATTTCAGTACACGGGTATTGCCCGTCCCCTCCTGCCCCAGTGCCCCCTGTGTGTGCCCAGGGTACAGCTCTGCAACCTGTACAAGACTGATTTCAGTACCCAGAAATGCCAGACCCCTCTCTGTGTATATCAGTGCCTCAAGGAACAATCTCACGTCCTCCGGTTGGTGCGGAGCTCCCAGAGCTCTCAGTTCCACCCCACAGCCCCTGGCCCCCAGGGCGGGCAGGGCCAGGCCAGGCACAGGTGGGCACGCGTGGCACTGGGGGCTGGCTCTGCCAGCACCAGCCTGCTGGGCACTGCTGCCACCAGCACCCTCCCACTGCAACTGGAACTGATCCCGTTGTGTCTCTGGCGTTGTGCTCTGCACACCGATCCCGCTCTCCGTGGTGCTGTTCCTCTGTGCCCACCTCTGGAGAGCGTGGCTGCTGCTCACCTGGGCTGGGGACAATCGCTCTCTGGTGTCACCATGCCTCGCCAGGGCCAACCCCTGCCATCAAGAGACGGGCACAAGGGCCATTACACATCTAAGGGATTCACAGACCGATGTCTTCCCTGAGCTCTCCTCTACGCCTCAAAGAATGCACTCAGTGCTCAGCAGGAACCAGAGGGTTTGCAGCTCAGCTGATGAAAGTCATCTTCAGAAATCAGTGAAAGATGAGAAGCCCAGTGTCCATTACCAGAAGGCTGAGATACCTTCACAGAAACAGGGGTAGGAGCCCCTAACGTGCCATCCTATGTCTGCAGGCTGCTGTGTGTGAAATGCTAACCAACCTCGTGTCTGTGCTGCAAACTAGAAATTGTCCCCATCAGTCCTCGATTTAAAGATAAAAGAGCACAACTATATCCAAATCCTGCATTATGAGTTTTAGAGAAAACCAGATCCTGCTTCTAAAACTTGTGGCCAACAGCAGCAGCTCCTTCCAGCGCCATTGGGACTGTGAGTGAACACCCCGGGGTGGTGAGGAGCAATCCAGACCTCGGTGGTGGGTGGCTCTCTCAGGCGACAGCCTTTTTCTCTAGGAGGGGACTTTTGGTCAGTGCAGGGAACAATCCAGAGCAGGATTTCTGGTGGGTTTTGAGGCAGGGTTGCCAAAGGAGCTGGCGTCAAAGGACAGCAGCAAAGTCACTGGTGAGAGCCGTGGGCTGCAGTGAAGCATCACTGGGGTCTGGCAGACCTTGACCAAGGCTGCCTGAGGCGGGGTGGAAGGAGAGGAGCTCCAGCCACCTTCCTGCCCCAGGTCTGACACTGCTTTCAGCCACAAACACAGGTCACACCTGTGCAGCTGCGATTGTCACTGTTTCCCACAAAAAGCTAAAAATATCAGCTGCGTTACAGGCGCACCTCCAAAAGGCAGTAAAGATTCATGCTAGTGCTGTAAATATGTCCCAGGCCTCCCATTTAAATGAGCTGCTTTCAACCTCTCACACTTTGGCTCCTGAACTTTTGTGCTTTTTAATTATGTATCCATGAGAAAACAGCAAAGGCCATCCTAAAAAAAAAAAAAAAAAAAAAAAAAAGTTTGAAACTGAAAACGGGTTGGATCTCTCCTATTCTGAAGTACAATTATAGACAGTGCCAGATTGCCTCGGCTACCTACACCACCTCCATGCATCACAAAGCTCAAATGGCCTCAAACTAGCCAGATCTAGTGGAAAAACATTATAAAAGCATAATTCTGCTTCAGCTACTTTTCACTGGAGTGGCAGGGATATTCACAGCCTCAAACCCTTTGAGCTAATTGTAGATAAGGACTGTGTGAGTGAGGAACGACCAGGAATGATTTGATCAGGAACTTCCCCTGACTATCTCTCCATGCTGCTGCACACAGTGCTGCAAACACCAGATATGCCCAGGAGCACGGAGCTGTAGCAGCGCTCTGGAATCTCTCTGGTACTCTCCTGTGAAGTGAATTGCAACATCTTTTGTGGTAAATAAAAGCAGGAATAAAGCCAGCTCCTAAAGAAGCAGGATGGGGGTACTGGGGATGCTGAAGTAGTTCAGTGGGGCACGTCTTTATGTGACATCAGCACAGGTACAAAACCAACACCTCAGCATCCAGAGGCCTGCTGGGGACAGTGCTGAGCGTGGCACAGGGTCAGTGTCACACCACAGCATGGACACAGCCGTGGGGCACAGGGACCCCAAACAGGGCAGCGTTGTCACAAGGGTGCGTGAGCCCCCACTGAGCCCAGGGGCGACCAAAGGGCCCAGCTCTGCCCAGCTCTTACGGAACTCGCCTTTGAACTGCCAAGAGACCCTCGGGGGTATGGTTTAGGGGTGGTGATGGTGGTGGTGGGTTATGGTTGGATTAGGTGACCTCCAAGGTCCTTTCCATCGCTGGAATTCTGTGATTTCACATGATGCACCGTGCACAAAGGCCAGAGAAACAACCATGGTCATGACCAGCGACCACCACCAGCAGCCTGCTTCAGTCCATGTACGCTGTATTTTCATCCAGTACACAGCTTCAGACCTCCTGTGACCTTCACCCGTTACCACAGTGAGGATTTAAGTGGTGCTCCAGCCCTTGAGAAGGTATTTGTTACTTCCTCCCTCATCTGTGATGCACAGAGCCAGGGCTCCTCCCCGCAGGACGCGCTCAAGCTTTCCCAGGGCACCTCTGCACCAAGCAAACCAACCCTTAGAGCAGTGAGAATCCCCTGGACGGGGACCTTTCCTAGGCTGGGCTCGAGGCTACAGAAATCACAACAGCCTCTGCTGCTCACCCAGCTGGAGGTCACTTTATTTTACAATTTGCCCCTAAACATCCAACCTGAAGAAAAATTGCTGCAAATTAAGGGCTTTCATTCAACCATCTCGTAGAACTTGCTTTTATCTCCCCTTCCCAGGGCAGTTCATGCGTCCATAGATGCAGAAATGGGTCACTGAGGTGAGAGCCCTTGGTGCAATTTCAGTCATTAATCGCAGGCAGCAGATCCGGTGACCCACAGGAGCCAAGCAGAGGTTTGGGGGACGCTCTTACCTTGCCCTTCCTCCAGCACGGAGCCTCCGCGGGCCGGGGGCCTCTCGTGCCACGATGTTCTGCAGGATCAGATCAGGATCAGATCAGCGTTTCGGCTGTGTCGGGCAAAACATACCCGAATCAAAGGGCATCTGAAGCAACAATGTCAAATGTGACAAGGCAGGCAGGAGCCAGAGCTAACAGCTGAGGACTTCCTGACTTTTTAAGCTGTTCAATTGAACATTTAAAAGGTTTCGTCTCCTCTCAGGTCTCGAAAGCACCCCGGGGCAGGCTTAAGTAACTGCGCCATTAGGCAGCGAGCTGCAAATTGCCTATTAAGTCTGACTGAAACTGTAAAATTGCTTTTCACAATGCAAATTAATGTAAATAAGAACAATTGGTTACACATATCACAGACTATCAGATTGACGACAGATGATGCATACTGGTTTTTCCCCCTGAATTAGCATTGCTTTAAAGTTAAATTTAGCGCGTGTTTAAGAGGTCTGGATGTTCCCGTGACAAATTCCACCAGTGCATCACAGATGCACATCGGGATGTATAGCCTCCATTACATGAAATATAAACCTCCTCTTAGGCCAGGCAGCGATACTTGCTTTCGAGCCTAATAGGAGCGCCACAAAGCGAAGCCGTTTGCTCAGCAGCACAGTCAGTCACATCTTAACCTCGCTCTCAAGAGCGAGACCATGAATTTGTTATGAAGCCTTTAGGATGGAGGGAGCAAATCTGTGCATTTCAGAACCATCCACAGATGATCAAAGCTCCATCTGGAGCCCTTGGGCCCCAGTCAGTCACTGGTGGGAGCAGCTGCGTGCCAAGCTCTCCCCGTCATCGCCAGAAGCACTGCCCGGGCATTGCATTTCCAGATTTATTTCCCAAAGATGCAACAGAATGTGCTTCGGAAAGGTAAATCGGGATGTACATCAGAAGGGTAGATCAGAATATACATCAGAAAGGTAAATCAGAATGCATATCAGAAAGGTAAATCAGAAGAGTAAATCAGAATGTATATCAGAAGGGTAAATCAGAATGTATATCAGAATGTATATCAGAAAGGTAAATCAGAATGTACTTCAGAAAGGTAAATCAGAAGGGTAAATCAGAAAGGTAAATCAGAAGGGTAAATCAGAATGCACACCAGAAAAGCCCCTTCTCTGCCTCATTCCAGGCTAAACGGAGGCACCACACACAGGCACAGCCCACGCACCCGCTCGGGAAGAGCAAGGTCTGTGTCAAGACAGACACTTTCAGCCTCGTAGCCACTTCTGCACAAATCCATCCCTCAGGGAGGCTCCTGACAGCAAGGGGCAGCAGCACTGCAGCAGGCAGAGCAGTTTTCCTCTCTGGTGGGGAGTGCTCTTATCAGAGGTTTTGCTTATCATTACTAACATGTGTTATCCGAAAATTTACATTCCCATTAGCTACAGAAATAACTGTTGCCGGTTTATTACAGATTCTCGCATAAATCAGATATCCTGATAGCTCCCTGAGGATTCCAGCTCACCTTGGGGAGGGATGGAGAGCGGCGAGCGGGACAGGGGCACTCAGAGCCCTCGGCGCCAGCCTGTGGCCGTGCCTGGGTGCCCCGGAGAACGGGACTGGGGAGCGTCCCGGGGGAATGAATGCTGAGTCGCCTGCAGCTCCACACGGGCAGGCTCGGTGCAAGCAGCAGATGCCGTGAGACCTGAGGGGAACCAGCGGGGCTGGAAACTCAGCCCAGGGCTCCCAGGGCACGAGCACCTCGATGCAGCCAGCTGTGATTCCAGGCCATGCCCGTCTCCTTCCCCCCTCGCTGTGCTTCCAGCAGCGTTTTCTTCCCTGTTTTTAGTGTTTTAATTGCTGTTTTAAAGAACAGTATTTGGAAAGAGAGTCTGATACAAGGTGCACAGGTCAAATAAATTCCATGTTTGCTTATCTTCCAGAGGAAAAATATAATTAGCCACAAGCTGGGGGTGTTTTCTTTCAGCCTCAGGGAACTTTCAGCAGCAGTCAGCTTTCTGCATCTCCCTCTCATTACCATATAGGCAGATATAGATTAATTAGGCAAAAAGAACTTACACCAAACTTGAAACCATTGACCTGTATTTCAGGACGGCTGTCCTGGTGTCCTCAGGGGTTTGCTCAGGTCTTGCTGTGCTTGGCTGTGCTGAATGCATTAGAATTTTTTGTATCACATTGCTCACTATCTGGACATAACATTCAAAGATTTTAATCCCTGGGTCAGTCAACCCACTCCTCACAGGGTCACCCTGCTCTTCCCCACGAAAAATCAAAAGCCCAGAAAGTAACAAATGCCTGAATCTGTAGGATTTCTGTAGCCCCAGGTCTCAGCTAGGAACTTCTTCAGCCGGGCAATAATTCCATGGAAGCTGTTGCTGTGCTCTGCCCCTGAAGGTATTTCTTTGATGGCGGTGCTCAGCACAGCGCCCGCGCTGCAAACCTGTATTACTCAACAACGAGGTACAAAACGACCCCTGAAAACCACCAAATCTGAATGTTAAAGGCTGCTCCCCGGGCGTCCCGGCATTCCTGTAAGTCACCAGTGCAGGGCTTTACAACACTGTCCCTACAGACACGGGTGTTTATTGGGGTCTGAGATGCTGGAAACAGGACCCCTGCGCACATAAAATCCCAGTGATTTATTTTAATGCGTTTTGTAAGTAAATTCTTGACAGATGGATGAGGCACCAGAAGGGTGACACAAGGGAGTCAGCAGGTGGACAGAGAAGCCAAGAACGGACTGGCACTGATCGGATTATCCACTCCAAATACCTTGAGACAAGCACAATCTGCCCGCACAACAGACTGGCGCTGACCAGATAAGGAGCAGGAATCGCGAGGAGCTGCAGCCCTGCCCAGCTCCAGCCCTTTGCCGATGTGGCTCCTTCCTGGGGCAGCCATGCCCAGGTGCCCAGGGCTGCATGGTGGGACACGAGGGCTGTGACCCCAGGGCTGGCGTGGCCCCTGCCCTGCCCTGCCCTGCCCGGGGCACAGCCCCTGCCCTGCCCTGCCCTGCCCAGGGCACAGCCCCTGCCCTGCCCTGCCCTGCCCTGCCCTGCCCTGCCCGGGGCACAGCCCCTGCCCTGCCCTGCCCTGCCCAGGGCACAGCCCCTGCCCTGCCCTGCCCTGCCCTGCCCTGCCCTGCCCAGGGCACAGCCCCTGCCCTGCCCTGCCCTGCCCTGCCCTGGGCACAGCCCCTGCCCTGCCCTGCCCTGCCCTGCCCTGCCCTGCCCGGGGCACAGCCCCTGCCCTGCCCTGCCCAGGGCACAGCCCCTGCCCTGCCCTGCCCTGCCCTGCCCTGGGCACAGCCCCTGCCCTGCCCTGCCCTGCCCTGCCCTGCCCTGCCCTGCCCTGCCCTGCCCTGCCCGGGGCACAGCCCCTGCCCTGCCCTGCCCAGGGCACAGCCCCTGCCCTGCCCTGCCCTGTCCTGCCCGGGGCACAGCCCCTGCCCTGCCCTGCCCAGGGCACAGCCCCTGCCCCAGCTCTCGGGCACCAGCCTGTGCACACACACACCCGGTGGGAGGGCTCCCCATCGCCCAGGTGTCCTCACGAAGGCCCCTGCAGCGCAAATCCAAACAGAATCATCAGCTGCCATTCGGTTGTTACAAATATTCCTTGTCATTCTGCTCGAATGAAAACATGGAGGGTTTGGAACAGTTACAAAGCTAATCACCAGATATGCCCGTGTCTCCTCACCTGTCCCGTTCAGCCTCGTGCTGACCCCTCCAGCCACCCGTGCCAGCTCTCACCTAGGCCCAGGTGCCAGTCCAGAGGTTTGTCAGTCCGTACCAGCATCACCAGGTGAAGGTGCCCTCCCTCCATCTGGTGTGAAGAGCTGGCCAGGACTCGGGCCTGAGTCCCTGGGGGGCTGAAGGGTTTGAAATGTGTTTCTGATCTCCAGCCTTCCCTTAGAAGCACCAGCTGTGGCGTCCTCAGATCAGGTTATTCCAAGTACATGGTATGCCATGATCACTGTCAGGTCTCCTTCGCCACTTTTATTGCCTTTCCATCCCATTGCCCTACTGAAAAAAATAACTTTCACCTTCCCTGTAACACTGTCTTCAAAAACTGAGGGAACCTGTGGCTCCAGACAAGCAGAGCCCTTGCCCACGCTCTTGATGCACAGCCCTTGTCAGGAATGCTGGGCTTAGGGGGGTCTCAGCATGCAGAGCAATGGCCTGACTGAGAGACAGAGAGGAAAAAACCTCACAGTGTTAGCTGTTCAAAATAAAGAGACTCAAACCCTGCAGAAGAAATCAATCCTTCCGGGTCTGTCTTCCCCTGTAACCATGGCAGGTGTCGGTGTAACCATTACACCTAAGATTCCATTAAAACCCTGTAGCGTGCGTGTCAGTGGCGCCTTGTAACGAGCTCAGCCTGAGGGACAGCCCGTGTGCGCTGTTCCACTCGTTACCTCACGTCTTCACAGATGTCTCTTGACAGGTCCTTCCACAGCTGAACAGATTGTTTATGATGTTCGAGAAGAACAAGAGCTTCGACCGGTGAACCCAAAATCCTAACCAGAACTGAAGGTTTGTTCCCTTCTTCTATCCTTGAAAATAATGATTTGCACAAAACACATTTCCAGAGATTATTACACCCACATTGCACTTCTGCAACATCTCAAGGAGTTTTGCTCACCAACAGAGGTAAGAGCTTCACAGATTGAAATGCAACCGAAGCGAGGCTTGGCTACGAACATTTCCTGGACTAAACCTTGCCTCTCCCATCTTGTGAAGGCAGAGGCACAGGTTGATAGCTCCTGGGGAGGATCACTGTCGCTCCCTGTTTGCACTGCCCCTGCAGAGGCTGCTCCTGGTGCTGGACGCCGCAGCTTGGACCCCTCTGAGCAGGGCCAGCGCCAGGCTCTGCCAGACCCTCCCGAGACACAGCACAACCCTCCCCACCAGCTTCCCAGCAGGAAGAAGCGTGAGAGCACATCACCAAACGGAATTCTGAGCTGCACACTAAGATCACTGGGGCCTCGACTCAGCCTCACCTGCTGCAGACCGAGCACCTCCTCTCGTTAGGGCTGCTCACCATCAGCCCTCACTGAGATGGTTTGGACAGCGCACTGCGCCCTCCTGTTTTGCACATTTACTGCTTTCCTGTGGCTCCTTCTCCCAGACCTTATTTTTCTCCATTTAGCAGAAAGATTGGCCTCATCTGCCTAAAATGCAATTTTCAGCCACAAGTTGTTTATTACTTTCAATGTGACTGTGGCAATATTCCCTGAGTGACAACAGAAATAAATAAATAACACTTTTTCATGGTGCTGTAAAGACCGATTTCTGCCCTTGGCTGAGTTCTCCACATTCATTTATTGACTTAATTCTCAGTGATCAAAACACGTATTGGGTCCAGGACATGGCATTAACACGTGTAAGCTGAGCAGAGCCAAAGAGGGAGAAAATATTGCTGGTCAAGATTTCCAGAAACGATTGGGGTTTTGTGCAACCAGCTTGCAACTTTGTCAGCATGTCATTTCTCTGTTTGTTTGTTGGTTTGTTTGTTTGTTTGTTTGTTTTAAAATGGTAGCTCTCAAAACAATTATTTATTTCAAAAATATTTTTTCTGCCCTCTGGGTGCAAGCAGCATTCCCACTAAATGGGAAGCTCGAAGTGTTGATATTTATGTTTAAGATAAACCAAAGGACAGCCCCAGAGGTGGCGGAGCTGTGGGACACAGCAGGTCCTTCAGCCCCCAGGCCTCAGTGAAAGAGCCCCGTGTGTGTGCCCGGTCACTGCCACCAGGGCTGCTGTGCCACCCCAGCACAGGAGATGCACGGGAAGCCAGATGTGCAGGGAGAAGTAGAGGATTTCCATAAGCTAAGGAACACCAGGATACACCTGGAAAAACACACAGCTCCTACCTGAGAAGAAAGAAAGGAGCAGTAAATGTTATTTGTTGTCACCATGTAGGGAAGAATTCCCCAGCCTGGCTTTTCCCAGGTGATGGGGTGGATCGCTGGGTCTGCAGGCGCCGCTCCCAACGCGTCCCAGGGACTGTGCCATCGCGGGGTTCCAAACCCGCACTGGAGGAGCAGGGAAAAGCTCTGCCCAGGGAGTACAGAGCAAGGACAGAGTGAGCTCTTACATCTGACTAAGTCAGTCTCACCCCTCAGCAGCTGGTGCCAGGGTGACACAGCACCAACCCAGCATTTCCCCTCGCTGATTTCTGAGCACCGCAGCACCCACAGTAAGTGTCACTGTTTGGCTGGACCAGCCCTTCCAGACCAACTCCCCGTGGCTCCGTGGCCAGGGAGCGCCCAGTGACACAGAGCCCTCAGCCTGGAGCCAGGAACAGAGAGCAGCCTTCAGCTGGTGTGTGCTGTGGGGCGGCCGCGTGGCACCAGGGGAAGACTCCAGCAGCTGTGCAGGATGAGCTGCCAGCAGAGAGCTCGTCCTGGCGCCTGTGCACACAGGCGAGCAGGGAATGCCTGTGGGGGGCTGGAACGTGCACCTTTGAGGTGACAGCCTGTCACCCCTCCAGCCCCGGAGATGTGTCTGCTGCAGTGCAGCCAGAGCTGCCATTCATGGATTACGGTTAATCCTGGTAATGGACACCCCAAGGCACCATCCCCTACCAAAACAAAACCCAAAAAACAAACAAATAAAAGCCCTGTATGCACACAACTGCAATGTGTTTTAGCTTTTACACAATAACTAAATCCCAGCTCCCAGGATTCAGGATTCAGGATTCTGTATCAGCAATAATGACTAAAACTATTGAAAGTCATTAAAGAACTTGCTAATCAGTCTCTTAATTGAGGCTATCTGTTTTGCTTTACACAGAGACAAATTAAGCAGGTTAAAGCAGCTCCCAGCAAACATCTGTTGAAGCAATTCAAAATTAATGACAAATAAAACAGAGTTCCCCTTGTGGTTGATTTTTCTCCCAACTGTACCTATAAACACGCTGTCACGGCTTGTCAATTCAAAACAACTTTGCAGCACATTCCCATCCCCTCACAACATCTGGGAATCACAAAATCGTTTAGGCTGGAAAAGCCCTCCCAGACCACCAAGCCCAACCATCCCCCAGCACCGCCAAGGCCACCACTAACCCATGTGCACGCCTGCCACATGCACAGGGCTTTTAAATCACTCCTGGGACAGGCAGCTGTGCCAGGGCTGGACAACATTTCCATGCAGGAATATGCCCAAATACCCACCCTGAGCCTCCCCTGGCCCAGCCTGAGGCTGTTCCCTCTGCTCCTGTCCCTGTTCCCTGGGAGCAGATCCCAAATCCCCCGGCTGTCCCCTCCTGTCAGGAGCTGTGCAGAGCCACAGGGTCCCCCCCTCACGGGTCAGGGCCAGAGAGAGACATCGGTGTGTGGAGCCCTAGACCACAGCAGGTGGGGAGCTGTGCCTCAGTGTCCCCAGTGTCCCCAGTGCCCCAGTATCCCCAGTGCCCCCAGTGTCCCAGAGTCCCCAGTGCCCCCAGTGTCCCAGTGTCCCCAGTGCCCCAGTATCCCCAGTGTCCCCGTGTCCCTGTGTCCCAGTGCCCCAGTGTCCCCAGTGTCCCCAGTGTCCCCAGTGTCCCCAGTGTCCCCAGTGTCCCAGAGTCCCCAGTGTCCCAGTGTCCCCAGTGTCCCAGTGTCCCCAGTGCCCCCAGTGTCCCCAGTGTCCCCGTGTCCCCAGTGTCCCAGTGCCCCAGTGTCCCCAGTGTCCCCAGTGCCCCCAGTGTCCCAGAGTCCCCAGTGCCCCCAGTGTCCCAGTGTCCCAGTGACCCAGTATCCCCAGTATCCCCAGTATCCCCATTGCCCCCAGTGTCCCAGTGTCCCAGTGTCCCAGTGTCCCAGTATCCCCAGTACCCCCAGTGTCCCAGTGTCCCCAGTGTCCCAGTACCCCCAGTATCCCCAGTGTCCCCAGTGTCCCAGTGCCCCAGAGCCCCAGTGCCCCTTCTCTCCAAGCCCTGCCCTCTGCGGCGCAGAGCTGCACAGGTGAGCTGTGCTGCAGGAGTCTCTGCAGCTGCGGGCTGCTCCCTGCACAGGCAGCAGCAGTCAGACAGGTGCTGCGGTTGCCAGCTGCCGAGCAGGAGCCAAAGATGTTTTTTGAAGGAAAAGCAGTGAAATCCCAGTGCTAGGTCCGGTAGGAAAGCACAAGGAGCCACGGGCACTGCTCAGACACTAATTGGGGCCCCGGAGAGCTGGCTGCAGCTCGCCATCGGGGCAGACCTTAGAGGCGTTCTGGAGCAAGGCAGGCGCAGCGCCGCAGGGCGCAGCCAAGGCTCCTGCCCACCTCGGCTCTCCCCTGCCCCACACGGCTCGCTGCGTGTGCTGCTGCTCCCAGCAGCTCCCCACAGGCCTCCTTGCCCTGGAGGAGCTCCAGACGTGTCAGTACCTCAGACAGTCTCCTTGACACCGATGGACAAGTTGTCACGGAGTTGTTTTTCTCTCCGAGGGAGCTGCAGAGAGCTCTGCCCATGGAGCTGGCTCGTGACAAATGGCCCGGACTGTTCATTTGCTTGCTCACGGATTACTTTGCTCGTTAGTGCCTTTGCCCCCCGTACCTGCACTGCCGAGGCAGCACAGCGCCGAGTCCCACACGCCCAGGGCAGCAGCTCTTCTGACAGTGAGAAACTCAAACAGGCGCCAGCACCAGAGAGCTTCTGCAGCAGCTCCTCTGTCCAGCAGACAGCGACAGGAGCAGCGTTCCCCAGCCCAGGAGGATCTCCTCCAGCCCCAGCAAGTCCTGGACTCCTGGCAGCACTGCCTCCCTCCCAGCTGCAGACACAGCTGGGGCTGGGGGCCGTGGCTGAGCCCCCAGCCGGGCATGGGCCGTTCACCTGGAACTCCTCTTGCCACCACGGCTGTGTCTACAAGCCTGGCTTTGGAGGGGGTTGGGTAAAACCCTTGCCCATAACTCCTCAGGTGGATTTTCAAACCAGATCGATGTCCAGCTTGAACAGAAGTTGATGAAAACATTTCTGTTAGTAAGAATTGAACGTATTTCCAGACAGAGTAAGCCTTGGGAAAATCCCAGTGAGCACCTGGCTGCACTCCAGGAGCCCATCCCCTTTTACACCGTGTCTGTCAGTGACATAAACTGCCTGCTCTCCTTGTCACCCTGGTACAAACACCCAGGTAAAACTCCGCAGAGGATGGTGAGGGAAAGGGTGCCCTGGAAGCTGGCTGGTTTTAGTGACCACCGGCGCTGGAGCTGGAAGGTCGCTGAGGTCCCCTGGCTGCCAGCCCGCAGTCCATCGGGGCAGGGGGTGTGAGCATGGGGTGACCCCCATGCAGCCAGAGCTCCCCTCTGCCACAGGAGGTGTTCAACCCTGCTGGTAATTTGGGAATCGTGGTTATCGCTGAAACGAGGTCATTCAAATCCCCTGAATTCGAATTACGGAATCCTGGCATTTATATTTAACAACAGTTTTCCCCTCCCCTGCATGTTTTACGTGTGCAGATGGCTCTGACACATGCTACCCAATGCTTTTTTGTGGATGCAGGTTTTGGGTTGGGTTTATTTGCCTTTGCAAACCAGAAAGCTGCTCTAGGAAACCTGATGCATGAATTGTCTGTTCTCCAACTTCATGGAGCTGGTGCCAAGTTTCCAAGCAAGAGCCATCAGGAAGCTTTCAACCACAACGCTCCAGAGAGAGCTTTCACATGTGAAGTGGGACAGAGATCCCGGCGCTGTCCCAACCCAGCAGGGAGAGGAGAGGCTGCGGCACAGCTGGCAGCAGCAGCGCAGCTGGCAGCAGCGGCACAGCCGGCAGCAGCGGCACAGCGTCACCTCACTGCCCAGCAGGGCTTGGGCACGAGTGGGCAGCTGAGCTGCAGCTGGGCAGCAGCACGGTGAGGAGAGCTGTCCTGGGGAGCGCTCAGCTCCCTCTGCCCGCACACCCTCGGGTGAGCCTGCAGCAGGGGCGCTGGGCACAGCAGCTGGCACGGCCCCGTCCCAGGGCTGCTGCTCACACGGGGCATTTCTCATCAGAGACCTGCCCACGGAAGGAACTGCTGCTAGCACCTTCCAGCCAGAAAGAACTGCCCTCAGTTACTGCCCTACCTCAACAAACAGCAGGCCAGAAGAGCTCCCCAAACCAGTCTCAGCTCTTACCAACCTCATCAGACGCCTACGAGCACGCCCTGGTGCTCAAACCACGAGCTGAGCTCACCTGCCTTTTCCTGGGAGAAGAGAGGGTAAGTCTGGAAACAGGGGTTTATCCCAGTTCTCCCACCGCTCCGGGGCTGGCTCAGGGTCTGTCACTGATACCTGGGTGATGGTGGGGTGGCAGTGGCCGAGGGCACAGGAGATTGAGGTGTGGCTTCCTGCAGGGACAGGCAGAGCCAGCCCTGGGGTTCTGCTGCACGGGGCTCTGAGCCCCCAAACCTCAGGCTGAAAACAGCCCAGGACTGTTCTGGAGCACCGCTCACAGACAGGATTCCAGCAAGAACGAGGGAAGCACCTCTCCCTTCTCCTCTCTTCTACACCAGCAGCGTGCCAGACTGGATTCATGCTGTGGTTCGTCTTCTCCTCCTCCTCCCAGGTGCCAGCAGATGATTTGCTGCCCTCAAACACATCCCAGCCACATCCCAGCTTGACTGCACAGCTGAGACACACCATTTCCTACAGCAGGAAGCTGCTTGGGCATATCAAATGGGGCTAAATAAGAAGATAAAAACACTTAGATGGTGGAAATTCTCCAGCTGGACTCTCTGCTGCGTCTTATTACAGCCTCCATGTCTGGAGAGTTTTGTGTAATCATATTTTACAGAATATTGGATAAAGGTGACAACAGGAGAAACAGTGAGGAAAATGAGAATAACCTCAGGGAAAAAAAAAAAAAAAAAAGGCAGATTTCTGATCATAAAACTGGGACAGCTACAGATTTAAAATGAAAGTTTGGTTTAATTTCTCATGTTCTCCACTCTCACAGATCCCAAACAAAATCTCTGTTTGATTATCTGAAGTGTTTGATTGTTTAGATGAAAAGATGAAAATCTTGGCTCTGAGTTTATCCAAGAGATACTGTTTTACCTTCACAATGAAAGTGCACAAGGTGGAAGCAGCCTGGCTGAGCAGGTCCCAGCACCCCACAGCAATCATCCTGCCTCCCACAGACTGGTACGAGGGATTTTGCTCCTCGATCCACCACGAAGTGTCTGTAACCACTACTTCTGATGGCTAAAAAAAGTTAATTAGAGCTTCTGAAACAATGAGACATCCAGTTTTTCAAATATGATTCATCGTGCGTCTGCACAAGTCTCCCGAGGGTCATTTTCACAGTAAATTAATCTCTCTAACATCAGTCTGAAGTTCTCAGCAGTGACACCACGGCCACAATGGTGGCAGCAGCAGTGGCCGTGCTCAGAGGTGTGGGGGTGACGCTGATGATGCTGACAACATAAAAAATTAGCTTAAAATTAAAATGGCACCAAGTGCAAGGGAGGCTTTTTCAGCCCTGGCCCTGTCTCTGGACACAGCTCTGTCCCCTCCTCCCAGCTGGGATGGATGGGAGTAACACCACCGGGCTGTCCTGCAGTGCTCAGAGGAGACCGGCACAAAACCCCCGATTGCTGCTGCTCCGGCTGTGGCGACAGGAGCTGCAAAGGCTGCTGCTGGAACCTTCCAGGGGGGTGGGGGGCTGCCTGGCCAGCTGGCACTGGGCACGCAGCGACCACGCTGCCCTGCCATCGCTCAGCCACCGAGGACACAGCCCCCGCGCTGCTGAACTAAACATCGCTTCTTTAGCTGCCCTTCCAGCACCGAGCATTGCAGCTGCAGGTGCTGAGCTGTGCCCAGCAGGGAGATTTTAGCAGTCACAACGTGCACTGGGAGCCGGGTAAATAAAATAGAGCAAGTAGCTGTTCTAACTCCTCAGCAGCCCTTGCCCAGGAGACACCGTGCTCCTTCGTGGAGCTCTAGACCATTCCCTGAACACATCCCGGAAGGAAATTTGTCTGCTGCCTGCTTGCAAGCGAGTCAGATAATAGTTCATATTTTTCTTGGCAAGATGAACTTCATAACTGGGTTCTAGCAAATATACTCTGGGATTTATACCCTCATTTCATATGCCGTCGAAATTCTACAGTATTTGACCAAATTTTTCTTTTTTGGCAAGTGCTCTTGCCAGGAGGTTCATTAGCCAGGATTTGCAAAACTGGAGGGAAAAAATCAATGTTAGCACAGGCAGAGCAAATGAATTTGCTGATTAAAGCAGGGATTATTGGTGTTTTCTGGAGCCCCAATTGTCGCTGGCAATACCCTGGATGTGGCAACTGTTGAATCTCAAAGCCTTAGTGTCACTCACAAACCAAGCTGAAACCATTGCCAGGCTGGAATTTCATTAAGGACAGGCAGGTATTTTGCTGAAAAATCCCATGTGAACCGTCATTTTTAAAACCTGCAACATTTCAAAATAAGACACGTGGCCTTTTTCCTCCTGCATTTTCAGTTTTAATTTTCTGGCAGCCTGGGCCCCTTCTTCCCAGTCCTCACTGCTCCATGGCCACGCACTGCATTCCTAGAACTTACACGTGCCGAAGAGGCAGATGGAAATCCTGTAGATGAGAGGTGGATGCATGATGTGAGTGCCAGTGTGTCACATCACACTCCTTGGCAGCACCTGGGAGGAAAATCCTGCCCCAGCCACGCTGCTGGAATGGTCCCAGCTGCACTGACAACTTTAAAACCAGTTTGAGTCCTTGAGGCTGAGCTGTGCATTTGGTGTGCAGGGGATCCAGATGAAGCAGCACAGAAGGAAGCAGAATGACCAGCCCTCCTTCCAACCAGTGTCCAGGCTGGACAGGGCTCAGTCTGCTGGAAGGTGTCCCTGCCCTGGCCGGGGGGGGAAATGAGGTGAGATTTTATGTCCAGTGCAAAGCAGCGTGTGAGTCCATCGTTCCATGGACCAGACACATCCAAAAGGTTGTGCCAACAGTCCCCTGAGGGTGACCAAGCCCCAGGGCCGTGTCAGAAACATTCACCATTCGTGAGACAGAAACCCACCAGAGCCCGAGAGCCGCCCCACCAACAACCACCCCCCTCCTCCTGTAATTACAAAACAAACTATGCAACAAAATAAATGAGGTTGGCAATTTGTTATCGTTCTGCTGCTCCAGCAGCGTGCTGAGGGTTGTAAATTAGGTGCTGTATTAAAAATGACAGAATCACTGCGAGTTCTGCACAGACAGGGGGATTTCACTGAGGTGTTTCTGCATCTCAGCACTTGCACACAGCAACAGCATAGAGAGAAACAGCAACACAGGAACACTGAGAGGCCACGATACTGCTTAATAATGCACAAGAGCAGAAATCAGAGGGGGAATTATTATGTGGGTGCATTTATTTATTGAGGAATTATGGCGCGTGTGTTGGGGCACGGTCCTGACAGCGGCAGCAAGGCAGGAAGGTGATGTGAGGTGCCGGGGCCCCAGGCAGTGGGAGGCAGGCAGTGGGCATCCTCAGAAAGCCACATCCCCACAGAGATCCCTCCCGAGCTCCACTGCTGCTCCTGCAGGAGCAGTTCTGAGCCATCCTCAAGCAGTGCATCACCTCTGTGAATGCCCTTGCCACCCTGGCCCGCGGGGCACAGGGAGCCCATGAACAGCCCGGGGCAGTCAGAGCCGCCACCTGAGCAGCACCTGGGGGGCAGAGCACCCAAGGGCAGCACAAGCACAGCAAAACGGAGCACAGCGACAAAATCCCGACTGCTCAGGATGACGCTGGGACTGCAGAGCAGTCAGCCAGAGCAATCCACTGAGCACGGAAAGCAATAACTGAAGCGCACAGAGCCGCAGCTCGGCTCGTTCAGGAAGCTTTGCACTTCCTGAAGGGCTTTCTTGGGGTGAGCCCACACCCTGAGGCAGGATTGCCCTCCCTGCTCTGCCGAGCACACAGCCCCGGGTGTTTTACTGAGCTCCTCCTTTGCCACCACCCCGGGCAGTGGCAGTGTGTGTGCTGAGAGGACAACCCGCCGATTACTCAATTTGCATGTGCATTATTAACGCGGCACATGGAGCGCACACACATCAGCAGCCCGCGGAAAACCCTGTTTGCTTTAGACTCACGCATTATGCAAAGCAAAGAAATTATCACAAAGAGGGCTTCCCCCCATTTGTTAGCAGGTTCAATTACTGGGCCACTTAACCTGTTTAAATGTTCACCTCCTCCTTGCTCCACACGAAAGCTTTATTGCCAGCACTGCAGTCATATAAATATAAGCTGAAGCCGGAGGCTGCTGAGGAGTTTTGGTTTCAGAGCTGAAGTAGAGGAGCACAGCAAGGGTTACTGAATGGGAGGGAAGCCGGCGTGCACCGTGCTGTACATCTCCAGTGCCACTGCAGGGGACAAATTAACTCCTGGGATTAATAAAGGGTGAAAGTTTTGGTTCAGCTCTCCTGATGCCAGCACGCAGTGAGGCTCAGCGTGGCCGCTGTCCCCACTGTGCACAGAGATTCTGTTTGTGTTTGCCTCTGCCAGCCTCACATACCCCAACGGCTGGTAGAAACTATGGCCACACCTGATTTCTTCCCAGGGATCAAAGAGGAGCTCTCAGGCGCTCTGTGCTGTTTCCCCAGCGAGAAGCAGGGCTGCACTGAAGGATCCCAGTGCCCCCGCCCTGCAGCCACAGCATGCTCACACACACCTCTGGGTACCAGGCTCACCAGGCAGCCCCTGCCCGCCGCTGGGGGCCCACACGGACAGGTCAGCCCCGGGCTGGCTTCGTGATCAGCTGCAGAAATTAAACACATCTCACCTCAGCAGCTCTTTGACCACACTCCTTTGGAATGGCCACTACAGCTTGGTCATACAGAAAACAAATGTTCATCGAAGCATCGAATTCATTGAAGCAGCACCAGAATTTCAATCTGACTCTGTGACTTTCATGCTGTTCCTTGATTCCCTTTTAGACTTCGTTCTTCCAAAGATTTAAGCAGGTGTTTCATAAAGTGCCCTCAGGGGAAGCAGTCAGGAGGGAGCTGAGAGACATAACCAATTCTGGACGTGTGAAACACAGCTGGCACACACGACATTGCTCAGGTGTGCAGGAATCCTGCCAGACCAGAGCACCACACAGGGTCCCAGCTGTGGGTGAGCTCCTGAGGGTGCTCCGAGCAGCAATGTGCTCCAGGAGCTGCCGCAGCCTGACATGGGCTCAGCTGGAACACAGCCCTCACAAAATACATGAAAACTTTTTCCTAAATTTGAAGGGGGCATCCATTTAACGAGCCACAGAGATGGCATCGTGGCTTAGTAGAACAATACATATAAAATCAAAATTTTCAGTAGACTTACTCAATCACACTCTGTGTTTACATATGTAGAAGAGAAAGATCTACGTATTTGTTCAACACTTCACTTTTCAAGGAGTAACATAAGTGAATTGAGAAGTAGTGAAAGCATTAACTGTCATATAAAGATTATTACTCTGTTGCTTGGTCATACAATTAAGTTTAATGTTTGTTTCTCTGTCTCTGTGCAAGACAGCAAGATTTCCCTTGTGAATATCTAAGCAGTGACTGATAACATGAGAACAACTGCTCTGGGTGGCCAATGCAGTTCATTAGTAACCATGCATGTCATTAAAACAAAATTTTGCAATTACCTTAAGTGACCTCAAATGCTAAGCAAGAGAGTGATGTTTAGGTGTGATTACAATAAACATGCATAAAACTATCCCCAAACCAGGATACCCATAGAATTAAAAAAAAAAAAAAAAAAAAAAAAAAATCAGAACTCATTTGAATAATACAGCAATGTAAAGCTGCATCCATTTTTTGTTGTGTGTTCTGTGATGGACTGTAATAAAGGTGTGATTACACCCAGAGATATGAATTTATAGTTCTCATTTCTGGATAATACAGCCAGGAACGCATTAATAACAACTGAGGATCAATCAAAAACAGAAATGCTTTCTGAAAAAGGGGTAATTGAGAAACAGAAAACTAGACACCTACAGCAAATGGTTCTTGAGAGAGAGACATTATTTCTGAAATATGTTGACTGTTACCTAATTAAATAGAGGAAAACATGCCTGTGGCTGGACTCCCAGGAGCCAGGCTCGCCGTGCTCGTTCTGAAGTGCTCATTAGGCAGAGAAGCAGCGTGTGCGCGCTCCAGAGGAGCTCGGTGCCTCGCTGACGCTCACCCCTGGGACACAACGGGCGCCTCTCCGAGGGGCAGCGACCTCGGGGCTGCATCCCCAAGCTGTCCATTTAACAGAGATCGTTCCTCGCTCGCCTTGGGATGTGTGCAGCGCTTCACCCGCTGTGTCTCGGGTTACTTGGGCAGCCTCAGCGCTGTCTCACGTGTCTGGATGAGACCATCAGTCTCCAGCCATGACAGCGATTATCACCCTGTCCCCTGCTTCACCAGGCTGCTTTTCACCAACTGGCACAAAAACTCTGTGATAGCCCTGGCTGCAGCCCGGGCTAACGAGGAATTAGGCAGGCCCCAACCATTGGAAGAAGCTGATCCGATTCAAGTCAGGTCAGCTGCAATTGCGCTGTGTGAATGACCAGGTTTGTCCTCCCAGCAAAGTCGGGGTCTGTGGTGCTGCTCCTCACGCCTGCTTCTCAGGGCTGCTGTCACGTCCCGCAGGCACCTGGTGTAACTATTCCTGTCTGGTTTTCCTGCCCAAGCTCTTCTTTTCCACCCATTTTCACCACAGCATCCCTGTATACCCAGGCCTCAGCAGCAAACCGCCATTGCACAGACAGCTCAGCACTGCCACACTTATTGGATCCATGGAATGCCTCCTTGATCACCTGAACTGTTGGTGATCCAAACTCATTTAGTGTCCCCAGGAGATTCACCTCATCAAGGCAGTACAATATGTGATCTACAGGATGTGACTGGTGCTGTTAAATTAACTACAAGATAATGAGATGCTGATGTCACCATTGTGTCCAGACGACAAGAATGCCACCCTCCACCACATCCGTGTGATTTCTGAGTGACTGCAATGTCACTGCCTTGGAGGTGGTGTGAGGCACCCTGATGGCATGACTGCAGGGCTGCCCCCTCAGGGGGGGCTGTTCAGGTGCGAGCAGGCACCACGGCCGCTGCAGGGTGGAACACTGCCTCACCTACCACAGCACAAAGCCTGCATAAGGGTGAGGACATAAACTCTGGCCTCAAACACGTTAATTAATGTCCCCCCGAAGAATGAGGACACAACCCGAGGTGTTCTTCTACACTGCTTATTTAAATGACAAACACATACAGAAATATAGAATCACTGGCTTGGGTTGAAAGGGGCCCTGAAGTTCATCCAGTTTCACCCCCTGCCGTGGCAGAGCCACCTTCCACCATCCCAGGCTGCTCCAAGCCCCAGTGTCCAACCTGGCCTTGGGCAGTGCTGGGGAGCCAGGGGCAGCCACAGCTTTTCTTGGCACCTTGTGCTTTCTGAGCTGTCTCCCGGGCCAGACACGTGGAATTTCCAGGGTGGGTTTGGGTGGCAGCTGCCTCTGGGAGCCCCATCTCCTCACACCTGCAGGTGTCCCCACCAGCTGCAGCCACAGGACCCCAGCACCAGCCCCTGCCAGTACAAATGGGGAGAGTCCAGACGGCAGCAAACAGCTGGTGTGACCAGGAGAGGCTGCTCCCAAGGAATTCCACACTGTCAGCAAGGATTTCACATGGGTGACTCCATCTCTGACTCCTCACTGAAGCAGCTGCAATAAAAGATTACAATGGCCTTTGCAGCATCTGGACCAAGACCAGCTCCCGTCCCATTTGATCTGATGAGAGGGTAAATGAGAGTTCAGCACCCACCACGCATCCGTAACTTCTGCTTTTATGAGGTCTGATATGTAGAAACTGTTCTCTTTTCTAGCACAAACCTGAAGTCATTTTAATCCCAGTTGGATCTTATCAGCTGTGATGTACCCATCAGCACTTTGACAGAGAAATCAAAGAAAACACTCAAAATAGAAGTAGACAGACATAATATGAGAGAGGAAGGGTTTATCTATAAAATATTATGAACTTTAAACTTTAAATGCACAAATAAATTCCAGAATCCTCTTTTTTTTTATTTTTTAAATAAAGATTTGTTACAGACAGATGTCCTGTTCAGAGCAAACATCATCAGGAGGGGCCCCACTGCCTGAAACAAACCCATTCATACCTCCCCTGACCTTGAATTTAACTGGGGAGTCAATATTGGCCTTGGTGTTTTAATTGTACTCTGAAATCTTTCTTAATTAAGGACATGTAGAAGGCATATGGGCGCTTAGAAGAGCAGACAATCTCAGTCTAACAGATAAATTTTCCTGTAGTTTGTGAGATCTGGGCATGTGCATGACCTCCAGCTCCCCTGCAACACCTCCAGATCCTGTCCAACACCTCCAGCCCCTGCTCAGCACCTCCAGCCCCTGTCCAACACCTCCAGCTCCTGTCCAACACCTCCAGCCCCTGCTCAGCACCTCCAGATCCTGTCCAACACCTCCAGCTCCTGTCCAACACCTCCAACTCCTGTCCAACACCTCCAGCCCCTGCTCAGCACCTCCAGATCCTGTCCAACACCTCCAGCTCCTGTCCAACACCTCCAGCCCCTGTCCAACACCTCCAGCCCCTGCTCAGCACCTCCAGCTCCTGTCCAGCACCTCCAGCTCCTGTCCAACACCTCCAGCCCCTGCTCAGCACCTCCAGATCCTGTCCAACACCTCCAGCTCCTGTCCAACACCTCCAGCCCCTGCTCAGCACCTCCAGCTCCTGTCCAACACCTCCAGCTCCTGTCCAACACCTCCAGCTCCCCTTCAACACCTCCAGCTCCTGTCCAACACCTCCAGCCCCTGTCCAACACCCGTCCAACACCTCCACCCCCTGTCCAACACCTCTGGCTCCCAGGGACGTGGCCTTGCCCACAAACACCATTTATCCCTCGATGTGACCCGTTAGATACACAATTACCACTTTACATTCACTCTCAGCGGGAGCTTTTGAGTGCTGGGCATGTTCAGAGGCTTGACACTAAAACATGCAGAGCCGTGCATTAAGGCATCAAAAAGGGTAACATAAAAGTCATTGCTATGGCTACATGACAACTTATTTCACAGTATAATACGTTCTGTGAAATATGTATGATCCTATTCAATATATATCATTTGGTTTTAGCATTTCATTTCTGGTAATAACCTTTCCATGATAATCATGATCTTTTAATGATTGTAATAATTAGACTTGTATAAATCAACAAGTTTTATGTTAAATATGCTGAAGTCCTTTAAAAATATTTATTTTTCTCTGTGCTTTAGAAAGTGCTTTGCTCATTTGCAGTGTCTGGAATCTCTTTAGAGCCACATTAAAAAGTCTTCCGGGAGCCTCACTTCCTTCCCTGGCTGCCAAAGGCTCCTCATGTCTTTTTCTTCTTCCTTTAAGGATGTGATAAAGACAAAAAAAAAAAAGGCAAATAATAATAAAAAAAAAAGCAGACTTTTTTTGCATCTAAAATGTAATTGATAACGTTCTTCATCTTTTTACTAACCATAAATGATTTCAGGATTATATCCTGGTGATGAACTTGTAAACAAGGGTCTCAGAACAGCAACACAACACTGAAGTTGTCCTGTACCCTTCAGCTCCTCTGACTTCTGGATGCCCATACAACCAACAACAGCTCTTTCTAGATTTTTTCTCCTTCCAGAGGCAATATTAGGCAGCTATGTAGTCTGTAACTTTGTAGTCTGTTCTTCAAAACTCCACATCTTTCAGTCTTTCTTGGTAAAAATATTGAGTTTTCAGTGAGGTCATATATCCAGAAGGGAAACTCATGGTTCATTTGATCTTGCAGTGCCCCAGATTACACTGGGAGGTTTAATTATACGTCTAAGAGTTACTTACTCATTTTTGACACAGCTTTGTTAGGCTTTCATTAAAGACATGGATGGAAAAAGAGAAAATTATTTGTAATTCTCTCCATTTTTTTCTACTTTTAAAGGGAAGAGCAGACGCTGTGGAACCCGCATGTCTGCCCACTGACACAGACCTGACCCATCTCCTCTGTTGGTCACACAAGAGTCAAGATTAATTGTTTTTCAGATAGTTGGGAAATATAGCAAAAAGTTTGAAATGCCCTTTGCCTTGTGCCTGCCCTGCACACCCCTGATGGCAGGAGGAGCAGGACACGGAAGCACATTTCAGCCTGGCCCAAAACCAGCACCTTTGGTCAATATATGTTCTACCATTTCCAATTATTAAAAACTCAGTTTAAGCAATAATTATAGCAGATCCTCTCTATATAATAGCAACGGAAGGAGAACATTGTCACAACTGCCCATGGCAACAACTTGAACAAAAGTGGGTTAGAGGGGAAAAAACATAATTAAAATGAGACACACATGCCTGACTCTGAAAGAAAGAAAGACAGTTTGTGCCTAATGCATTTGAGAAATTGCTCCAGAAGAGCTCAGCGAGCCCCAGGCATATCTGTCCCACACAGGACATGGCACACAGGCTCCAGTGGAGTTGTCCCCCTGGCTGGCCAGGAGCACTGACCAGTCCCAAAAGCAGAAGAAAACCTCCCTTCTTTCCCTCTTTCCTTCCCTGCCTTTGAAGAAAAAATTCCCAAAAGACATTTGTGCAACCAATAGTATATTTAGACAATAGACAATAATATATTTATAACAAATAAGTGCAACAGGAACAAAAGCGATGTACTAAAGGAAAAAAACTGCAGTATTGAAAAGGGAAAGTGCTGGGAATGAACAGAAGATGAGAATATTGATATTGCTGCCAGGAGAAGTACAAAATAATCATTCCTGTCTGCCTGCATCAGCATCACTGTTCAGGGAGCACACCCGGAGAATGCAAAACCAGTTTCTGCTACGAACCCCTCCTTCCCATACAAGTACAAAGCTGCCAGGTCAGACCTCGGGGGCTGCAGGAGTCAGCCCTGCTCATGTCCCCCCAGGTGGGGCCAGGGGAGCCCTGGGGCTGAGCCCAGCTGAACCCAGCATGAGGCCACCACCCTGGCCATGGCGACCCAAGGGGAGACCCTCAGGGGGCTTAAACAGCAAAGAACAACCCCAAACACTTCAAAACTAACAAACGAGGGAGAAACAAACAAACAAACAAACAAACAAATTTAAAAAAACACCTCTAAACATTTCTCCGGTGCATTTGCCATCAGGGAACTTGGATGCAATCCTATCAATCCAACTAAAAGTACCATCACTTTTAGAGTAAAGCCTGGGTTACAGGACCTTATGTTCCCGTAGGAACAAACCAGCCCCACACCCCTGTCTTGTTCTTTTGTGTCTCAGGCCCAAAAAACACACTACAGTCAGAAACAGAGACTTTCTCCCGCTCACTGAACACTCCACTGGAGTCCTTCTGCTGAACTCCTCCACTCTGCTTCTCACCAGACATTTCTCAAAGAATGATTTACACTAGGAGTAATAGCTAATATCAAATATAGAAACTTGTGCACAAGACTGTAAGGATGATACACTGGGCTTCTGCAAACATTTCCTCCACACTTTTTGAATATTTTACTGTAGTTGGGGTTGGGTTTGTTTTGTAAAAGAAGCCTGAATGTATGGTGCCATCTCCTGGACAGTATAACCTAGACCAATGGTTAAGCGTTTTTCTCAAAAAACCTTGAGAGGGTGGAGATCGATTTTACTTCCCAACAGCTCACAGAATCACAGACAGGTTTGGGTTGGGGAGGACCGTAAAGCTCATCCCACCCCTGCCAAGGCAGGGACACCTCCCACTGCCCCAGGCTGCTCCAGCCCCAGTGTCCAACCTGGCCCTGGGCACTGCCAGGGATCCAGGGGCAGCCACAGCTGCTCTGGGCACCCTATGCCAGGGCCTCGCACCCTGCCAGGGAACAATTTGTCCCTAATCTCCAATCTAAATCTCTCCTCTCTAATTTAAAACCATTTCCCCCTTGTCCTATCACTATCTGCCATGTAAAAAGTCACTCTCTCCCTTTTCCTAAGCTCCTTCAGAGGCTGCCAGGGGCTCGGAGCTCTCCCTGGATCCTTCTCCTCTCCAGGTGAGCACCCCCAGCTCTCCCAGCCTGGCTCCAGAGGGGAGCGTTGGAGCATCTCCAGGGCCTTCCCCGGGCTCTTCCAGCAGCTCCACGTCCTGTGCTGGGGATCCCAAAGCTGGGCACGGTGCTCCAGCAGCCCTGCAGTGCCAGGAAGGTGCCAGCTTGCCCACGCCGAGGGAGGGGGAAGGAAACCCAACACCCACCCATAATAGGACAGCACAGCTCAGCTTCAGACTGTTTACATATAGAGAGAGAGACTTTTCTTCTGGGCATCTAAAATTTATTTCAAGCAGGTATCAATGTCTGTTTAATTCAAACATACTGCCCCCTGGGACTCATTAGCAGTTTAACAAACTGTCCGGGTACAAATACACAGCAGATAAAAAGACAGAATCTTAAAATATTGTGTGTATGCCTACAAAAATAATCTGGGTGAATGATGAGGGGTGTCAGGGAAATGCTCAACCACATCAAACATTGAAAACATTCCTGAGATGGGCTGTTTAAATATTAAATAAATACCCTTAACTTCTACAAATGTCAAACGGGAGAAATGATGGAATGCTGTTTTTCCTAATCTGTTTCCCACTGTAATTATGGACTCTATACTCCAGCTAAAAAGATCATTCATCTTCTGCTGAACATTTCAATTGCTTTGTCTCCAATAAATTGCAGATATTACCTTTGACAGATAACTAAGCCCAGCACAGACACAACTGATGTGCCTGAAAAATACTTAATGTTTTTCTTACATATGACTTTAATAAAATGTTTACAAAATGTTTCATCTCTATTTTTGTGAAAGCTTTTTCACCAAATTATGCATTGTTAAAAAAATAATTACTTCTACCCAGAAAGACTAATTTTAGGGAGCGAAAGGTTATTAACAGGCAAATGTTCTGAATTGTATCCCCTTTTTTTAATAACACGGCCAGTGTAACAATGTATATACTAATATACACTAATATACAAATGACAATACATGTAAGTCATTTTCCCATGAGCTGACCCAGCCACAAGCATGCAGTGGGGACATTTCCACTGCGACACAGTTACAGAGATAATTTATGCAAAAATAAACCCAAACCATAAGTAACTGCATGTGTGAGAACAGGAAAACTAATCAAGTAGAGACAGCACTAACGAGCGTTGGCAGCCAGGAACAACGGCTGTGCCAGGCGTGGGGATAGAGGGGAGGGCAGAACTCCTCCGTGGGAACAGAGCAGGGCCACGCTCTGCACGTCCTGGGCACGCAGTCACAGCATCAGAGAGGCTGGAAAACACCTCCAGGATCACCGAGTCCAGCTGGACCCCACCTTGTCCCCAGCCCAGGGCCCTCAGTGCCACCTCCAGCCCTGCCCTGGACCTCCAGGGATGGGAGCTCCAAATCCCCCTGGGCAGTTCTAGTGCCTGAGCTCCCTTTCAGCGAGGAAATTCTTCCTGCGTGACACAACCTAGCAGCACACCTGTTTATTTTTGCCACCTGAACCATGTCGGCATTTCCTCCCATTTTTATGCAGCATTTAAAATCTAGTTCTAAGAAAAAGGACCAGTGAGAGCACAGATTGACAGCACTTACCAAGGCATTTAATTCGCCTTGAAATACCAGGTATTTACTGTTCTGGGTGGGATTATAGGAAATCTGAGCTAAATCAGAGGCTTTAGCAGTTGTTTTTTGTTGCTATTTAAGCCAGGCAAAGCTGAGCAGCGGGTTGGGAGTTACAGGTCCATCACTGCTGAGAACAAGTAGTTTCTCATTGTGCCTCTGCAAGAGCTTAGATTGTAAAAATGACATCAAATCTCAGCACTTCCATAAATATTCAGAGCTTGAGCATTTTCCATCTGAGGTATTGGAGGGACTCAGGCTCTTCCACTGGTAGCACAGGTCACTGCTGCTCACACCACAGGCGTGGGAAACTTCTTCCTGACACAGTTTGGTGGAATTTAATGGAATAAGTGTGCTCAGAAACAAATGCCTGTGCTTGTTTTATTACTGCATTGTTCTAGCACGGCAGCGAGTGAAGGGTTTCCTGTTTAATGATGAATTTAGCTTGGACTGTGTCCTTTGTAATCACCACACAAGCGCGGTGCCAGCGCTGTGGGGGCTGTGCAGGGACGTGCACTGCCAGCACATGGAGCAGGGAACATCCCGGGGATGCTGGCTCCAGCTCCCCAGTGCGAGAATGACAGCGATGCTGCAGATACTGCTGAGATACTGCAGCAGAGATAATGCACTGCCCGGCAAGGGGCCACAAATATGCGGGGCCTGGAGAATCTGGGCTCTGAGCAGAAAAAAAAGATTCCCAGGAAAGCCAGGACTACTGGGCAGCATTGCTGTCAGCGATGAAAACCCAGCACAAAAGAGCAGAGGTGTAGTTCCAACAGAACACACCATCGTCCTTACTGGAGCGAGTGGAGAGCACAAGGAAGGATCAAACGGATCTTTGTGGTGTGCGCTGCTCTGATGAGGACTGTTATCGCCTGCATCACAGCCTCACACTGAGAAGGCGCAGTGAAGCATTTACCTTTTTTTTTTTCTTTAATCTTCTCTGTCAGTGGTTTACAATCATGAAAAACTATGGATTTATCGTACATTTTTTTAACTTCATAAATTCTTTTTTCTTTTTCCTCAGTAGCTCCTACTGTGCTTTTACAGCTACTTTTTATAGTAATATTTGTGTATAATGAGATCTTATCACGACAAAGCCTTCTTTCATTCCCCTCTGATTGCATTTGTTATCTGTAATCCCAGCAGACTCTGAATACAAACGGAACCCGCAGATCAAAACACACAATATCCGAGGCAAGGAACCGCAGAGGGAAAACCTTCAGCTGGGAAAACCTTGAGCTGTGCCACTCCTGCCGGTCGCTCTCAGAGCAAACAGGCGCAATAGCAGCCTGCACTGAGCGCTGGTGGGTTCCGCTCCCCAGCTCCCGGAGCGCCCCGAGCGCTGGGGGTGAGCCGGGAGCGGCCCCAGCAGGGCGGGAGACGGTGGGCAGGCGTGAACGGGCCAGCTCAGGTGCGATTCGGACCCTGTTCCTCACCGGATTTACAAACCGGGCACCCGCCTCCACCCCCGGTGGGTGCACGGAGGTGTCCCCGAGCTGCGCCCGGAGCCCGGCAGATCCTTCCCCGCCCCGCCCGGAGCCCGGCAGATCCTTCCCGGCCCCGCCCGGAGCCCGGCAGATCCTTCCCCGCCCCGCCCGGAGCCCGGCAGATCCTTCCCGGCCCCGCCCGGAGCCCGGCAGATCCTTCCCGGCCCCGCCCGGAGCCCGGCAGATCCTTCCCCGCCCCGCCCGGAGCCCGGCAGATCCTTCCCCGCCCCGCCCGGCCGGGCGGTCCCGAGGGCTCCGCTCCGCCCCCGCCCCGCCGGCGCTTCCGGGCCGCGGTGGGGCCCCGCCGCTCTCCCGGCCATGGGGGAGCGCAGCGCGGCGCGGCGGCGAGACACGGCCCGGCGGCTGGCGCGCTTCGCCGAGCTGCGAGGTGCGGCGGGGCCGGGGCTGAGCGGGGCCGGGGCTGAGCGGGGCCGGGGTTGAGCGGGGCCGGGGCTGAGCGGGGCCGGGGCGGGGCTCAGCGGTGCCAGGCCGTGTCCGGCAGGGCTGAGCGGGGCCGGGCAGAGCCGGGGCTGAGCGGGGCCGGGCCGTGTCCGGCAGGGCTGAGCGGGGCCGGGCCGTGTCCGGCAGGGCTGAGCGGGGCCGGGCCGTGTCCGGCAGGGCTGAGCGGGGCCGGGCCGTGTCCGGCAGGGCTGAGCGGGGCCGGGCCGTGTCCGGCAGGGCTGAGCGGTGCCAGGCCGTGTCCGGCAGGGCTGAGCGGGGCCGGGCAGAGCCGGGGCTCAGCGGTGCCAGGCCGTGTCCGGCAGGGCTCAGCGGAGCCTCTCCCCCCAGGGCTGAGCGGATCCTCTCCCCGCAGGCGCGGCCGCCCGGCCCGGCGAGCTGTGGGACGCGGTGGTGCTGACGGCGGCGGACGCGGCGCAGGCGGACGCGTTCCGGGAGCAGCTGGCGGAGAAGCTGCGGCGGGGGCAGCTGCCCGCGGCTGTCCGGTACCTGGTGTGCGCCGACCCGCCGGGGCCCAGGATCGGTGCGTGCGGCTGCGGGGCTCGGGGGGTCCCTGCCCCGGCCGGGCCGCGCTCGGATCCGGGCAGCGCTCGGTGCGGGGACGGCGCCGGGAGCAGCGAGGGGCCGGGGAGGGACTGCAGAACGAGCGGCGCCGCTCCTGAGAGCGTGTCCTGTGGGTATGGGACAGCGCTAACCCGTGCGTTAGGTATTCGTGCTTACCTTGAGCTGCTCGTTTAAGCAGTTTGGTTATGTTTTAGTACGCTGCCCAATGGTGGTGTAAAACTGGTCTCACTGCTCATAATACCGTCTTGTAATTCTTAATTCCTGTTCGGTTTGATGTACAGAGTAAGTAATCTCAATATTATCAGCAGTGTAGAGTAATGTTCAGAGGCTAATTCTTGGGAATCTGGCAGTTTTACGTTGTAGGAGCCCATAAAAGTTCCCAAACCATTTCCTCAGATCCCAAATATTCCTTATTTCCATATGGTAAATGTCAGAAGTACTTCAGAACACTGCCTTGAATGCATTAGAAGGCTTTTATGTGACTTGTTTCTTACAGGAGCTGGTTTTTGTGGCTGAATTATGGCCTATATAATTGATTAAATGCTTCAAATGGTGGGGGTGTGCAGAGGTGACTGGGAGGGGAAATCAGAGTTTTCCCTGGAGCTCTCTGCTCAGGATGAAATCCCCTCAGAGAGCACAGATTTCCAGAGGGACTGTCCATCAGCTTCTGTGCGTGATCTTATCAACCATGATACGGTAGAAAGACAGCCCCATCTCTCTGGCTGGGCGCCTCAGCTGTCAGGACAGGCGCTCCTGGAGCTCTTCTCACAGGTGCTAAAATACTTCTTCTTTAGGAAATGGTGGATCAACTCTTCATGCTCTTCAGTGCTTGGAGGAGCAGTATGGTGATCAGTGGGCTTCCTTCACTGTGCTGCTAATCCATTCTGGTAACTTCAGTTTTATGTATTTTGCTTTAAAATAATACCTTTTCTCTTTTTTTCTTGCTTAAAAGAATAAAATGGCAGAGGAGCTGGAGGTCCAAAGTACAGTTCCTTGAGAAAAGTGACCCATGTGTCTGATTGTTTGAAATTAGGTTGGTGCTTACAAGCTGTTACTGTCACTTCAGCATTTCTTCTCAGCGCTGAAGTCGCTCAGTCAGTGAGAAAGATGTGATTCACAGGTGTGATTTAAGTTTCTGCCTTGAAACATCCATTTAAGGAACACAACCCTTCCTTGGGGCACCTTGGGCTCCTCTTACCTCTGGGCAGCCTGAATACTTGCCTTATCCACTGAGTCAGGCCTCTCCCAGATGTGGAAGAACATCATTTCTGTAGAAGAGAAGGAAACTAAGTGATAACAAGTGTTGTGAGCAAACGTTTGCCTTTTTGACTCTTCTCTGGCATAAAATTCCCATCAGGAATGTGGGGGTTCTCCTCCAAGCAAAAAGTATTGTCTGGGTTATTGCAAAAAGTATTATTTGGTATTGTTTGCTTTTGTCACTTCAGCGACAGATAGCTCTGAAACAAAAAGGTAACAAAGCCAATCACAGTTTTAATATGAGCTGGGTTTTGGACATAAGGTCAGATCTGCTTTGGGGTTTGGTTTATGACCAAGGTGACAGGTTTTTAATGCCTTTGTGTACTGTGAAATAGCTGCCTCGGTTTAGTTTTTTGCTCACTTACAGTGTCTCTGCGTAACTAAAAGTCTTTTTCCAGGTGGTTACAGCCAGCGTTTGCCAAATGCAAGTGCCCTGGGCAAGATCTTCACAGCCCTGCCCTTCGGGGATCCCGTGTACCAGATGCTGGAGCTGAAGCTGGCCATGTACATCGACTTCCCCCGTCACATGAAACCAGGGGTGCTCATCACGTGTTCGGATGACATCGAGCTGTACAGCACTGCAGTCACAGAAACCATCACCTTCGACAAACCCGGGTTTACCGCGCTGGCTCACCCCTCAGACGTGGCAGTCGGCACCACGCACGGGGTGTTTGTGTTAGATCCCGCCAGTTTTTCAGGAAAAGGAGGACTGGAATACGGATCCTGCCGTCGTTTCCTGCACAAGCCTGACGTGGAGACCATGCAGCAGAGTGGTGCAGTGTGTGTGAGGGGGCACTGCCCTCAGCTCCTCTCCCCTGGGAACTGCGGAGACTCGGGCACGGCCTCGGAGTGTGTGTACACGGACAGCGTGTTCTACATTGACCACAGCACTGCCAAGCAGCTGCTGGGGTTCTACAGGCAGATCGGCACTCTTCGCTGTGAAATAGATGCATATGGTGACTTTCTCCAGGCCCTGGGGCCTGGTGCCACTCCAGATTACACCAGAAACACAAGAAATGTCTCCAGGGAGGACTCAGGGTTGGTGGGAGTGCGGCAGCAGCTGTACTCCCTCCTGCAGGGCACCCCCCTAAATGTCATAGTCCTCAACAACTCCCAGTTCTACCACATCGGGACTACTCAGGAGTATCTGTTTCATTTTACTGCTGAGAGCAAGCTGAGATTTGAGCTTGACTTGCAGCCTGTGGCTTTCAGCATCTTCCCTGACACAGCCAAAACCTCGGATGGGTTGAGCATCATCCAGAGCGTCCTGGAGCCCGGGTGTGCGGTAGGGCCTGGCTCTGTCATTGAGTACTCCAGGATTGGGCCTGAAGTCTCGGTAGGGAAAGGCTGCATTGTTAGTGGGTCCTACATAAATTTCAGTGTAGACATTCCCTCAGACTGCTTCCTGAGTTCAGTGAGTGTGAAAATTACTGATCAGGTGGAGTATGTCACCATGGTGTTCGGGGTGGGCGATGACTTGAAAAAGAGCGTGAAATCTCTGTGTGATATACACTCCCTCCAGTTCTTTGGAGCCAGCTTACCAGAATGCCTTGACCTCTGGAGCATAGAGCCTTCGGACCAGCTCTTCTCCAGTGAGGACTCACGCTTGGGGCTGTGGACCGCAAGGATTTTCCCTGTTTGTCGTACCCTGAGTGACTCGGTTAGGATGTCACTGGACATGCTGAATTCGGTGCAGCACAGGTCAGCTCTCCAACTGAGCTGCTTTCAGCTTCTGTCTGTTGAAGAAATGCTCACCTACAAAGATGTGAAAGACATGCTGAAGTTTAGGAAGCAAATTTATGATGAAATCTGCCTACAAAGACAAAAAGAGAAGTCTGATTTTAGAATGAACAGTACTTGAACAAATCTCCTGTTTTCATTTGTGGATTGATTACTTCCCAGCATGTAAGAATCCTAAGGGAAAAGTACACAGATCTCTTCTCTGATCTCATTGAAGTAGAAATAAAGAAATAGCATAACATTGGTAAAGCAGCAAATGCAGATAAACTGTTCTTTTGATTAAAGTAGGGAAATATTTCGGGTCCGAAAACACTAACTGGTGACTTTTTGTGGGTTGCATGTTATGTCTTGTAGTTTTTGTCAGTAATGATATGATGCAGAAAAAATAATTGTCTATTTGGCTAAAAATTGCTTTAAAAGCTTTTAAAGGGTAGAATATTAGCTCCAGCAATGTGAAATAATACAACCACTTATGTTTCTCTCTTTTCATGGTGCCATTTTACAATACATTTTCAGTTAGGTAAAATTATTTAAAGTGCATTTAATTCAAGACATCTTGTCTTAGGCATTAATAAATTATTCTCTTTTACTTTGTAAATTTTTTGTCCTTTCCTGGTTTTCATCAGAGATTATTCTTCCCCTTGTGACTCATAGTACCGGGCTCAACACCTGCCACAAGACATACTGATTTATTTTTTTTACTGGTAGTTGTTGGAAGCTGGCAGGGTGATGAAGAGGCTGCCAGCTCTTTGTTACCCACGGATTGGATGTGGGTAACAGAGACTGTTGACTGATGTGGCCATGCAGAAAGCAGCATTTTGTATTTCTCTGAAGCAGCTCTGGGGGTTCATCCTCCTGCGGGGCGGAGCAGCCCCCAGAGAGGTTCACTGTGAGTGGCACCGCAGTACCTGTCTTCAGAGGAACTCTCTTCCCCTTCTCCCCTTCTGCAAATGAAGTTTACAACAAAGTCCTCCTGTTTCTAGTCCAGATGCCCAAGATCCAGCTCCAAAGGGGCGAATCTTCTATTTTTGAGAGTATGCTGTGGAGTGTATCAGAGTGATTTGTCTGTAAACATGATGCATTATTTTCTCTTCAATGTCTCTGCAGGTTTTCATGTTTTATTTAATGTTTCATGATGACAGTGTTTATCTCCCTGCTGACTGAATTCCCAAATGGCACCTTTTTTATGCCACCTACGAGGCAGCAGAGGAACATCCCCAGGGCATTACCCACCCTTCTTTAACCTGCACTGGGTTTCTTCTTTGTTCATAAACCTTCCAAGAAAAAATACAAAGAAGCTAAACGTGGAGGTTGGGAATTGCTGGAGTTGACTTCAAAGGAATAAAAATTTCTGAGTCTAAAAATCAGTATGAAGTATTAGTTAAACAACAGAAGCAGCAGGTTTGGGAGCACTCAAGTCCAAGATAATCGCTTTAAATCACAAAGTGGAAGTAGTCAATACAGCATGGAGTCATTGTATATCATTCTGTGCGCATGATTTATTCATCTATTGCTATACAAAAGATTTTAGGAGAAACGTGTTTGACAGACTTTGCATTTTGAGTTGGAGACCAAACTTTGTTTGGCACAGACTTTCCTGAGGGTTGCTGAGCTGCCAGGCGAGTTCTCTGAGTGCCTGGTAACAGCAAAATGCATCCTTTTAACATGGTTGTCCACTTTAACTGTTGCAATTGCATTTGTTCTGAATTCCCTGAGCACCAGGTATTGATTTCATTCGTGAAAGCAAACTGGATAAAAATAGGAAGTGGATTTGTATCCGGTACATAAGTATTGGGAAAAGAGGATGAGGAAAAGCGGTGACGGAACAACTTGTGGGAAAGGTTGTGGTAGGGTGGGCCAGCAGCAGCTGCTGTGGTTTAGGGAGCAGTGTGAATTCCAGGATAAAAAAAAAAAAGGAGTGTCATCCTGGTGTTAGCCATGGACTAGCACAGCTAGCCCCCAGGTCAGATCTTGAGGCAAAGGTTTTAATAAAAAAGAATCTGTTGTAATGGAATAAGCATAGATTTACCAGGTAAGAAACATTACACTGCTTTAAGTCTGTGTGTCACCCAGTGCTTTCCTCTTACTCTGAACATTTTTGTCTCAAATTGAGAAGGCGGATTTTGGTCAGTTTTAGCCCTGGATAACATCAGCAGGTTTAATGGATTTACTCCACAGGTATGGGAATATCAAGTGGTGTGCCATTCTTCATTTTTAAACTGCAATCAAGTTTAATGTGAAATGTTATGAAGAACATTACAATATGTGTTTTATTTATAGACAGCTATATTGAGTATTTTCCCATATGGAGGGATTTAAAAGCCACGTGGATGTGACACTTGGAGGCAGAGGTTGGTGTGGCCTTGGGGGAGTGGTTGGACTTGATGGTCCGGGAGAGCTTTTTCAGTCCAAGTGCTTCTCTGATCCTACAGTTCTCTGTATTGCAGCTATTTACGAAGTGTGTACATTTTTGGCTATAACAAATTGCCATCCTTAGAGCAAGGGTCATGTCACAGTGTGAGTACATCTTATTAAAATCAAAAACCTGCAGACCAGACCCTTCCTGACAATAATAATCCAATGCTGATGTATTCAATCCGTGTATGTATTTTATCTGTGTTGCATTTACAGCTCCGGGTATTCTTTGTATTCCACAGTCTGCTGTTAATGTAGATGACAGCAATATTCTCATGCAGCCAGCTGGGATAAGTGTGTCCCAAGCTGAGAAACTTGTGTGAGGCCACCCAGTAAAACTTCACAGCGAGGTCAGTAATTTGGGGTTGCTGGTTTCCAGTACCAGGCTCTTGAAACAAGACCATCAGAGCATCCTGGCCCATGATTTTCCTGCAGTCTGCATGATGAAGGATGCAGTCCTGAGAGTGCCAGGCACACAGGACCTCTGTGGAGGAATCATCTCCTGAAACCTGGAGTTGGATTTTGGTTGATCCTCACAGAATTTCCCAGATGGGTGCAATGTTCGTTTGTCCTCTAGATCACTGGCTCCATCTATCCTGAAATGCAGTTCGGGCTGGTACAATCTCAAACAAACTCAAGATGAGCTTCTAATGGTTTTTTTCATGTCATCTTTCTTTATTTAATTAGTTTTGCTGTGTAGTACAATAATAGGGCTCATAATGAACATGATTGCAGTGATTTCCCTGAATGCCTTGAGCACGTGCCGTGATCAGCAGAGGTTTAGCCCTGCTGTCTGTGTGATACTGGAACCTGAGAGGGGTTATTTCAGTGACCTTTGGAGCAGGAAACTGAAATCTGAGAAATTGGGCACTTAACAAAGAGCACAAGGGAAGGCAGCTGAAATAAAAACGAGCAGCTGAGAGGAATGTGTGCCAGAGGGATCCGGGGAGCTGTCGAGAGGAAGTAAGCTCCAAGGATCAGCTGGATCTGCAGAGCAATGTTCGTGCCTTGTCAGGGTATTTCTGCTCGAGCTCAGAGGTTCCAGCCTCTCGTTCCCAAACCTCTGATGCAAGAGCTTCATTTTTTGCTCTCTACAATCGAGCCCCCATGCAAAGGCCTCCCTAATGTTGTGAGAGCAAAAATACCAGCACAGAGCTGCTGCTGCTGTTCATCTGCTGCCATGGGGGAGCCGCTGCAAACACCTGCTCCCTTAGCAGGGCCACAGGGCTCCTCTGCTTTCTTCTGAAAACACCGATTTCCTTTTAGCACCCTTTTCATGTCCTCGCACATACCTGAATGTCACAGAACGGCAATGAAGTTTACGGGAGCAACTTGAGCAACTTACAGCTTCTTCAAGTAAATGATAGGTGTGGATACATGTTAATTGTGGATATGTTCTGATTAATTTGAAATAATTTCGAAAGACTTACTCTTGTAAACTCCCCCTGGGAAGGACATTTAAGACCTCAGCTCTCCCAGTTGTTTGGTGACTGGATGTGGGAATCAGTTGCCCAGCTGGAGCCTTTCTTTAAATCATTGGTGAAATATCGCAGGATGCATTGTCACAGCAGTTCAGACTCTTCTGAACTAGATCCTTGGACTCATGTGTGAATTTGTGCAAGGAAAGGGACAGGCTGGTAGTGCCAGGAGCTGCCAAGGCACGAGGTTATTACAGCGGGATGCAGCATGTGGGAGGTTTTAGAGGTGTGTGTTCTATTGGCATGTCTGCTTGCCTGAAATCCTTCACTGGGATGGGAGCTCACACACAGAACAGCTGCCAAGGTCAATCACCACACTTTAAATGCATAAAAATATAAATACATCTATGTAAATATTTATGTGTGTATATTTGCATTTCACTTTGAACGATGTATTCCTAAGGGCCATCCCCAGATGCTCCCGGTGCCTCCCCTGTGCCGGGGGGTCTGAGCTGCAATCATCCCCGGCCTCTCTGAGCTGGGGACCCCCTGCACTCCTCGGGGACCCTCACAGAACTCCTGGGGTTCAGCCGCTGAAATTCCCTTTTCTCTACAAAATCGCTAGCAAGCTGCCAAATTCCCACTTCCCACTAGCTGCAAGTGTTCAGCAGATGAAGGCAAGTGCCTGTGTGGGCATGAACAGGAGATTTCTGAGCAAGCTGGGGGGGTGTTCCTGTGCCTTTACCTCAGTGGACTGCACAGGCTGTTTCACTCCGTGCTATTGTTGCGTGACATTCCTCTTGGCACAGTGTTTATTTTTAGCCAGAGACTATCACAAGTATTTTTCAGCAGGAGTGTCACTGCCCCTGAACAGGGAATCATATTACTGCAAGAACTTTGCTGAAACAAAGAAGATATATTGGACAAATGGGAAATTATAAATCTAGACCAACCCAGACTTGCACGGGTAACTAATGTCACTTTTTTACAGGCAATGTGCCATCCATCCATCGGCGAGGAGCAAATGGTATTTCAGGAGATAACTCATTCCTGCTTTACTCTTGAGTTCAAGGCTCAGGTATTGTTCTTGACTTAACCCAGATACAGGCTGTGAAAAAGACAAAAAAGCCAAAAAAGCTACTGAACTAAATTTATTTGGGCAGTTACATAAGGTCATAATAACTTGTATGCTATGTTGATTTAACTCATACTTATGAGAAAACCTTTAAATCTCCAAGCCTTTTTCTGCTCTGTGTCTGTTGAGGAAAAAAGAGCTAACAATTGTAACCTGAGCTTTAAGTTTTCTCTTGAATACTATTTAATATTAAAATATTTCAGGTAAGGATTCATACATACAGACTGTCTCTGAAATCCTTGTATATGTTTCTGTATTGGCTGCAGCAGGAACAATTTAATAGCTGTAATATTTTAAACTTTAATAGTAATATATATGAAATTGTACAATTGGGTGTTTAAAAATCGAGTGTTTTGGTTACTGGGACATTATGATTTTGGTGCTTTGCAGCGTTTTATCAATTGGGAGTTTTTGTTGTAGATGAATGGAAGAAGAAAGTCAGTGAATCCTATGCCACAGTCACGGAGCGCCTGGAGGACGACCTGCAAATCAAGGAAAAGGAGCTGGCAGAGTTAAAGCATGTTTTCAGGTAAAATATTCCGTGGATCTGTTCATTGATTTCTTTCAAATGATTATTTGCTACAAAACAGTAATTTCAGGTGTTTTATGTGGACGTAGTTTCTCACGTGTGGAATGCATGTTCCTTATGTCTATTTTTGGGAATACGTCATCACAGTGCTGGGCAGAGCCCCACAGCAGAGTACCAAAATTAGTGGCTGCTGATTGTTAATGCCAATATTTTACAACAAACGCCTATATACTTTTGTAAAACAATTAGCTCCAGTACAGTGTCTGAGTCTGCTGTGCACTTTGCAGTTTTGCTGATGTGTTTCTGCAGCCAGGAATATTGCTGAAGTGCACCAGTGTAAGCAAACACAAAAGTGGTGGGTTCAGAGCCGGGATTGTAGTGGTTTTCTCAGGGTAGCTCATGCGGCTGAGTAAAGCACCGACGTGTTCATTTCCTGCAAGCTCCAGGGCAGCCAACAGCCGGCTCACAGGCTGGACATGAGTTGAGAAAAGTACTGAAACATCACTTTTTTATAACTGTAACCTTGTTAAATATGTTCAGTGGCTGCTCCTCCCTCAGCGTGGGTTTATAGCTACAGAAATCCAAGTGTTCTGCAAAATCAGGGTCGTGGGTGGGCTGATACTGAATGGAAAATCCCAAACTTCTGTGGGCAGGCCAAAAGCGAGATTCTCCAAAGAAATATTAACTGTAGCTGTATTTAGTTTTCAATAAGTGTAATTACTTAGAGTGTTTGATGGATCCGTAACAAATCAGTCTGTGCTGAAGCAAACTCGCAAGGCTCGATGACAAAAGAATGCCCAAGTATTGTCTCATTTAACAACCTGTAAGCAAGCACAGTGACCACTGTCCCTGTGATCTCATTTGGGGAGTATAAACTCACTTTTTGATAGGCTTTTCCTGGTTATTCTTTTCATTTAGCAAGACGGCCCCTGCTCTATGCATGTCCTGTTCACCATTTTAAAATCAATACAGGCATTTTAAAAATACTTCTTAGCTATGATTGCATTAATACAGAAGCTGAGCTTTGTAGGGATTGTTATATTTTTAAAGAGTCTTTCCTCTTATTTCTCCTAGTTTAGATAAATTTAGAATGTATATATTGTGATTGCATAGCAGGATTTCTCAGAAAACAATAAATCTGGACCACTCAGCCTGATAGTAGTAAAGTATTTCTAGATTTACAGACTGTAAATTTGGTATAAATTCGGCCTCGTGTCTCAAAAAAATTACACTGAGATTTCTCTTTTAAATGTCTCCCACATGCAAGAAGCTCTGCTGAAAGATGAAAGCAGTAATCATCTGTAAAATGCCTTTTTTTCAGCTCTGATGAGGCCTTCTGCAAAGTCAACCTGAATTACCGCACGGAGAGCGGGCTCTCGCTGCTGCACCTGTGCTGCGTGTGCGGGGGTAGGTGTCAGAAACGGGCTGAAGCCCTGGGACAGCCGCTGCACTGCCAGAGGGCTGGAGCGAGTTACAAAGAGCCCTGCCAGAGCTGGTTCTTCATTCTGAGCAGAGTTCTGCTTGGTGATGCAGCATGATTTACTGCAGGTGTTCAACTCGTCCAGAATTGCTGCTGTGTGCATTCCTTAGCCCAAACTCATCCAAACAGAGCATTTCTGGCTCCACATTTCTGGATTCTGCCCGTGGCTCAGGCTCCAGGACAGGGACCCTGTTGTAGCAGCACTTTGCTATACTCACACCACCACCTTTTTAACTGTAATGAAAATATCTGTACTTTATTTCACATTGATTAAAAGAAGAATAACTGATGTGCTTTAGTGACAAACATCAGCTGATGGGGCTTTTCCAGACAGCAGATCAGAATACACGAGGGAAGAGGGAAAGATGTGTTCTGGGATGCTCATAAAAACATACTCATGGCGGGATTTTCCACTTGGATCCACACAGCTGCTCTGTTATCCACACCAAGTCTTTCGTTCATGCACTTGCTTTGCTCTTGTTTTACAATTTTCAGCAGAAATTGGCTGAGAGAGGCAAAGAGACTTTTACCCTGAGGTTTCAGTTCTGCAAAGTGCTGACTAATGACATGCATAAATGATTTTATCAACCTTTGTTAGATGTTCACCGTGAGGAACAACCTGATCCTGCCACTACTCAAAAATGAGTGGATCCTTAGTTGTCATTTTCGAGTGCAAGATCCTTCCCAAGGATGGCATCAATACATGGGAACATCAGAGCAGTTGGGGTAGCTGAGAGGAAGTTTAAGAAAACACACACAAATTATTAGTTCTGGTAATGCTTGGAGGAGGGCAAAGAGCTACTAGATCTGACACTGTCCTTGGTCACTGTCCAGAAGGCAGATGAATTTATGGAATTTATGTATTTATTCACTTCAGTGCATCAAAAAGGTCAGAGCAAAGCTGCTTGCCTGGACCACATTAATGGACTCACACCAGCACTCCCTGAAATGACTGTCCTTGTGAGGATGTCCTGTGTAGGGAGGGAAACGCTCCAGTTCTGAGAGGGCAGAGGAGCTCAGTGCCTGAGGAACCAGAGGTTCCAGAAGCACCTTCTGCTTCATGGAGCTCTCTGCAGCACGGTCTGGATGTTAAAGGAGGAGTTTGCTTCTCTAGAAGCTCAGCTGCCCCTACCAAACCCTCATTGAAGTGTGAACAAACAGTGACCTGGTCTGTGGCCAGACCCACAGCTGTCCCGGCCAACGAGATATTCCCATCAACCTCATCATTTCCAAGTTTCAAAAGATATATTTTATTTCTTGCCTCAGGTCAGCAGTTGAGGTATCTATTTCTCTGCTTTCAAACTCACACAGGAGCTTCTTACCTCATCTGCATGTACTTTCCTGTAACTGACTTTTTTTCCACTTTTCTCTCTAAAGGCAACAAATCACACATCAGAACGCTCATGCTGAAAGGGCTGCGCCCATCCAGACTAACGAGAAATGGATTTACAGCTCTGCACTTGGCAGCTTATAAGGTAAAGTATTTTAAATAGGATTGATGACAGGAAATCAGAACTGAGCAGCTGACTTGTCTGAACTGTCTAGATGAGCTCTCTAGTCATTATTTCAGGTGCAAATCTAAATTCCACATTTGTGGTGCGTAGGAAAATGCTCCATAAAGAGCCCGTGCACAGGAATCAGCCCGTGCTTCTGCAGTGTCATCCATGGGGTAGGATAACGCTCCGGGATTACTGTTGGGAACATCCAAACAACTCGAGGGAGAGGAGCTGTCCGGTGCCACCATAAAATCAGAGACATTTTTACATCCAGGCTTCAGTACAGCAGAAGAGAGGCAGCTCAGGTGCCCGGGGCAGAGCTTGCCCAGCCTCTGCTGCACTCTGAGCCCGGGTCACGGCTGGTCCCTGCTGTCGCGGTGTCACGGAGGCCAGGGCTGGAGCCGCTCCCTGCAGCTGTGGGAGCCGTGGCCCGGGGGTGCAGCGGGTCAAATCCGTGTGTTTCAGGACAACGCGGAGCTGCTGACGGCGCTGCTGCACGGCGGGGCTGACATCCAGCAGGTCGGGTACGGGGCGCTGACAGCCCTGCACGTCGCCACCATCGCCGGCCACCACAAGGTCCGTCCGTCCGTCCGTCCATCCGTCTGTCTCTGGCTGTGCAGGGCTGGAATAGGGGAGGGCTCGTATTGGCAGGTCGTTCTGGTTTATGTTGATGTCTTTCAAAGGAAAATTCAGAACTGGTAAAGTACAGCTGGATTTTATTTAATTTTTTCCCGCATTTTGGGAAAATCACGTCTGTGCATATATTTTTACACTGAACAAACATGCACAGAGGACACAGATCAGAGGCTGGATTTGATAGGTCTCAGAGGTCTTTTCCAACCTTGGTGATTCTTTGATTCTGATAGCTGTGATGGTGGAGCTGTTAACCTGAGCCCTGACTCTCATTCACAAGTATTTAATGTCTCCTCTGTGGGCAGTGCCGAGTGGTCTTGTCTGAGCACTCTGGGGTTTCAAGTAATTTCTAAAACATTTCTGGGCCTTTCTCTGTAAATTCCAAAGGCAGACCTGCTATTGCTCCCATGTCCTGAGCTCCTGCTGAGGTTATGGGTAAGTTTGTGTTCTCACAACCCAACAAGGATGAGTCTATTAACTCAGTAAGAAATAAACAATTAGTAGGATTGAAAAGTTCCTTATTTCTTCCTTGGGAATGATCAGCTCTGTATCAGAAGCATCTCCATAAATGGAGTGGGACTCCACATAACTCATTTGGTTCATCTGCTGCTCTGGGGACCAAGGATTTATAGTCCAAGCTCTTGCCTTCCTTCTTTACATAGCTGTGAATTTTTCAGTCAGCTTGGAAATTCCTCTGACAGATAAAGTAGCTTGTTTTATCCACAATTTCATTAATATTTATGGAAACATGGAATAATTTTTTCAACCCCTCTTATAAGGATGAGTTTTTTATCCCTTGCCCTTTTCCAAAACACAAAGTCCTTGTATCTGTCTCATGGGGTTTTTTGTTGGCTCCTTCTAATCTTCAGAGTGGCTTAATTAATTGTCTTCGAAGTGAACACCATTGACTTGAGTGTTCAAAAGACTTCTGAATAAACCTTTTTAAGGGAATTTTAAGAAAAAATGCAAAGTAAGCCTATTGTACAAGTTGTTTAAAGTATTGTTTTGAAATAACATTTGGTTGTACAAGGGAAGCATTAGTTCCCCTTGTTCTCCAGGCTGTGCTGGTGTGAACCCCGCTGCTGGCTGCCTTTGACCTGCCCACCCAGCTGCTTTCTCTGCAGCTTGGGAATGCCCCCTGGGCTACAAGCTTCACCTTCACTCACTGTCTGTCTCCTGAGGATAAAAATCTCTCTTTTTTTCCTCCTTAGTTTCTGAAGTATTTCTATCCTTGCACATCCCTGCAGCATAGCCTCCTACTTGTGATGCCTCTGACAGCTTTCAGTGCTTTCTAAGACTCCTTTTTTCTTTCCTAGAAAGACATCTTGTCTGCGAGACTATCAAGCCTGTCTCTGTACCCCTCTCATCATTTACACTTGAGTGGAGTTTGCTTAGTACAGCGCACAAAATTCTATTTATCAGGAGATCACAAAGCAGCGAGCACGGCTGCCATCGCTGCAGCCTGGAAAATGTGTCAAAACCCATATAGTTTTATGTTCATCATCAGGGATGGATCCACATCACTCAACACAGTTTTTTTATCATGAAGATCCACCTTGAAAGCCTCTAGATGAATCTAAATTTTGAATTCCAGCTCCCTGAGAGTTTAAGGAGAATTGGAGTTTTGGTCACGTCCCTGAATGTGTTACAGCCTCACAGTTCATGGCTAAATTAAAATCAGGCTAATCCAAAGACATTTCAGTCATATTAGTGTAAAAGCCACAGGCCCAAACGTCTCTTTTTGGAGACAACAGCCACAACTTCAGTTTTATCATGGTAGTTTGCTGAAAAATGTCTTAGACGATTCATTTGAAAGCCACCAAACCATTAAATCCCTGGCTGGCTGGCTCTTGTGTTCCCACGTCTGGCCCTCCAAGATATTGAAAATGGGCCAGACATGAGAAACGCAGTGGAGAAAGACACGCAGTGAACTAAATAATTGAGTGTGTTCTTTATTTCCTACCTGAGCATATTCCCACCCATGCTGTGAGTGCCTGTTGCTGGAGAAGAGCCAGCAGCTTCTTCAAAGTTCTCAGAGGACCTTTCTGGAGATTTTTATTATGTACTCAAATGCTTTTTTGAGATTGGCAGTAAAAGGATCCACCGCAAAAGGATGCCAACACACGTGACATTTAGCAAGGGAAATGGTGACTGTGCATAAAGGGGGATCCCACTGAGAGTGACACAGCGCTGGGAGCATTCCAGGGAGGGTGCAGAACTTCCACCCTTGGCCCTGCAGTGCTGCCTCCGGGGGAAATCATAGCTGATGCCATAGAAAAATGGTTAAAACTAGTGGGAAAGGGACACATTTACATATGTTCAGGGCACAGACTTTATGCAGAAAATATCTTCAGGCCATCATATGAAAAAAGAATAACTGAAATTGCGTAAAGAAGAAGTCCCTGTACACTGATGTTGCTTGGGAAGAGTTTGTGTTCTCTGAGCACTGGAGAGTTGCAGGGATTGAGCTGACTGTCCTTGCTGCTGCAGGTTTGACACGATTTGGAGGTCCCAGCCGAGAGCAGGTGACAGAGAGCATCATTACAGCTGGCACAGCTGGCATCCTCCGGGGGCTCTCTGGGCAGGCACCGGGAGAAGAGCACCGTGCAGGAGCCGCCCCTGCCCCATCCTGCTCAGCCCTGCACTGCGCTGACCCAGGGTCCAGTGCTTTCGTCATCGTGACATTCAAAGCTTTGCATCCATCAGACTGATATGCAGAACTCCTGAAGTAATCCCTAGCACAAGCCCGTGGTGTGCCCAGGACTCCCTCTGCTTCAGAAGAACCAGCTGCCCTCAGGCTTCGGTGTAGAACCCAAAGTGGTTACATTCATTTGGGCAGCTGTGCAGCAAGGCGTTTCTTGAGGGTTCATAGATTTGCAGAAACACATGGGCCTCCTGAAGGACCAGAAAAAGAGTAGAAATTTGAAAAAAAACACTTAGGGTTATTTATTGAAGCCAAAGAGCTCTTATCTTCTAAAATACAAAGAAATCCTTCCATGTTTGAGGATTTACCTTCACACATTTGAATTTAAAAGGATCTTTCATTTTGTGCTACTTTTTCACTTCTAAAATCTCTGATATATTTACAGGTCTTTGTTCATAACGGCTAAAAGAAAATTAAAGGTTGTTCTGAGAATATCCAGCCAGCCATTTCTGCGCCTTACTTCATAGATCAGTTTTTTCAGTGGCACACCGATTTTCAGGCTCATTTATAAAGCATCAGTGACATTCAGTGTTCAGTTCAAGTACTGTAAGCTAATCGCTTGTACGTGCTGTACACCTTTATAACTCGTTTGTTTGGGGCCGTTTGACCTTTTTTAAGCTGGAGGCATGCTGTTTCAGAGTCCCGCTGTACCAGCTGAGCGCATTTCATGCAGGCACAGCGCTCCTAACCGGCGTGTGCTGCTGCTTTCCTCGCAGGCTGTGGATATCCTGCTGCAGCACGGGGCCTACGTGAACGTGCAGGACGCCGTGTTCTTCACCCCGCTGCACATCGCTGCCTACTGCGGCCACGAGCAGGTAACGGGGCATTCCCCCCCCTGCCCTGGGGGCACTGCGGGTGTTCCCTTCTCGTGCCGGTTGCTCACCCACACAAACGCGCCTGGTGTTCCCTCACCTCAGGGAATGTTTATCAGGGTGAGCACGAGCCTCCCTTTGAGGATTTTAATATTTTTATAGACACGTAACTCAAAAATCAGTTTTCCGTTGAGCCTCTCCTCCCTGTTTCAGCTTTACCGAGGTGCTCACGTATGGTATTTCCCGATGCAGTATTGTATCTGGTTTTGTCAAAGTTTTATTTTCATGGGATCTTTTAATTAGCCTTAATTAACTATTTAGGTAACCCACCTCTTACTGAAGTTCGGAGCCGATGTGAATGCGAGTGGTGAAGTTGGGGACAGACCTCTCCATCTGGCTGCTGCCAAAGGCTTTCTCAGCATCACAAAGCTTTTGGTGGAAGAGGGAAGCAAAGCTGATGGTAAGAAAATATATTAAAAAATCATCTTTAACATTGTGTTTTCTAGACAGAGTCTTAGCTTCTTAACACACACTCTTTGTTTGTGTGTCTGTGTATCATCTTTGGACAACTGGAACAAGAAAATGGCCATTGGAGTTTTCCTTGGTTGAATATGCTGTTTTGTCATCTCACGTTTACTCTATTTTCAGTAATAAGGTAGAAGTGAAAACCAGGCAGAAAACAGGATTCAGATTAATATACAGAGGTGTCTCATTATTTAGACATTGATCCAGGCAGGGAACATGTGGCCATCTGGTGCAGATATGTAGTCAAAGTGATTCCAATGCACAGAGAACTGTGAATGAGGTACAGGAGAAGGGTTTTAAGTCAAAATTATGCAACAAGTAATTTAAAATAATTCGTATGGAAGTCAAAATTCCACAGAAAAGGGGATTTTTTAGCGCATGATTTATTATGCTACACAAGCTTCCCCCTCTTCACTGTGAGCCGTTTTCTGTCTGAGAAGCTGCCTGTGTGAAGGCTTGGTGGGCTGGACAGACACAGAGGTCTCTCAGCACTCTTTGGGCGTTGTGTGAGCTCTTTGTCCGGGTGGCCTCACAGTGATGTCACCGGGGCTGGGACATTGCCCTTCATTGCTTACACTCTGCATGAGTACAATATTTAAAATGCATTCTCCTGTGAGCAGTGTCAGTGTGCAGCTGTGGTCCTGCTGCGTTCTTCCTCTTGCTCCGTTCCCTCTGCTTTTGCTGTGTCAGTGAGGCTGAGGGCACCAAGTGTGCCACGCTCCAGGCTCCCTCCTCCATTGCTGTGACACCTGTGTCACATCCCACAAGGGCATACAAATGTTACAGCCCAGAGGTCACATTTCACCATGTTGTGATTATCAATGCAGAGATTCTTACCTGTACCTAGAGGAGCCTTAAAGAAAGATGGAGAGAGAGAATTTGCAGCGGCCTGCAGTGCCAGGACAAGGGGAATGGCTTCACACTGGCAGAGAGCAGGGCTAGGTTAAACACCAGGAAAGAATTCTTCCCTGGGAGGGTGTGAGGCCCTGGCACGGGGTCCCTGGCAGTGCCCAAGGCCAGGCTGGACATTGGGCTTGGAGCAGCCTGGGACAGTGGGAGGTGTCCCGGTCCACAGGGAGGGACCTTAAAGATCAGCATCCCTTCCAACCCAAGCTGTTCTATGATTCTGTGAAATACTGAGCAAATTTCAAATTATTTAAGAATTAATTTCTTTTCCTCAGAGTAAGAGACAGAAATGGTTTTTTGGAAAGTAACAGTACATTTCTTGGAAGCGTACTGCTCTTTAGTACATCAGTGCACCACGTTCTCTGTGAGCCCTGCTGCAATCACACATCCTCCTCATGCAGTACAAAGCATGGAGGGAAGCAGCATGGTCAGGTCTGTGCGTGCTGTTTCCAGTAGCAAGCTCAGGGCGTTTCAGCCTCGTGTGTGTGGACTGAGCTGATATAACTGCAACAAAGGGGGGAAAAAGAGACATCCTCTCATCCTGACAAGGCAGTGGGAGGTTTGCTCTCTGTTAGAGAGTTTATTCCAAAAGGAAAGAATCTGGGGCACCATTTCAGGTCCTGTTCTTTAAACTCAGAATCTTCAGCACAGAAAAAAAGAAAAGGGAGCCTGGAAGCGGGAAGCCTTTTGCTCTTAAAGTAGCACACTTTGAAACTTGCTGTAAATGCAGCAGCAGAGGAAAAGTCTTTAGTGCCCAGAAATGAAAGGAACTGGGGAAAAAACATGAATAAATTTGGCACTGTTCAGTGCAGACCAGTAATTGGGGTCACAAACTTGAACTGTTTCTTTTAAGATAACATGAGTCGCCAGCCAGCCCAAAACCGCGTCTGCTGCCCGTCCCGTGAGCAGGCAGGAACCTCCCTGGCATGGATGTGCCAGGCAGCTGCCAGTCTCCAACATCCCCACCTGCAGAGCAGGGATCCCCCAGGGACACTCTGTGCAACTGCCCTTGGAATATTTTGCTACTGCTGGTAGATGCCAGCAGTTCTGTGCTGCCTGGACTTTCCCAGTTCTGTTGAAGTTGTTATTATCTCGCTGTTGCTTCAAAATTGCTCTTTTGAAGGGCCATTTGTAACTCACAATTCCCTCATGGGAAGTTTAGTCAAAAGACTCAGTAAGTTTGCAGCGGGAGGAAAACAGTCACGCCCCAAGTTCAGAAAATCACCTTGACAGTGCACTGCAGATGGCACAGAGCAACGTGGGTTTGATATACAAAAGATCACAGAAATTTCAATTGTAAACAAATACATCCACAAACATTTTTCCAGGAGGTCTCAAAATGCATAGACACAACGCATAAAATTCTACGAAATTTCTGAAACAATCCCAGACACGCTGTGTTAAGGATAAAATCCTTTCTCTGGTCTTTTTCTGGGTCAACCGGCAGTGAATGCTCAGGACAACGAAGATCACGTGCCTCTGCACTTCTGCTCTCGATTTGGGCACCACGATATTGTGAAGTTCTTACTGCAGAGCAGCTTCGAAGTGCAGCCCCACGTGGTGAATATCTATGGAGACACACCTCTGCACCTGTGAGTGCCCCGAGCAGCTGCTGGGCAGGTCTGGGGCTCTGGGAGGGCTGCCTTTGCTAACACCCCTCTGCTGGCTTCCTCTTCAGTGCCTGCTACAACGGGAAGTTCGAAGTTGTCAAGGAAATAATCCAGCTCTCAGGAACGGAAAGTCTCACTAAAGAAAATATATTCAGTGAAACAGCTTTCCACAGGTGAGGTGTTCAAGTGCCATCATCAGTAGAGCTCCACTTAGACGTGCGTGCAGCACAACGCCCAAAATCACAAACGTCTCACCAGCAGCCGGGTGAGGAGGGGCAGAGCGAGCAGGGAGCTGCACAGCCAGGGCGAGTTTGTGTCAGGAGATACGTGACAGGGCACGAAGTAAGAAGCAGAACCAGGCAGTGGAAATCAGGTTCACCTGCACCTGGTTCCTCTCCTCGTCCAGTCTGGGAGCTGAGATCAGAGCTTGTTCCACCTGGAGTTCTGCTGGAGCCGGGTGCTCTGAATGAGAAACCAGGTGGCAGAACTTGGTTTGGTTGGGGTGCCGGAATTTTGTAAAGAGCTTTTTAAGAGGCACTTTGCAACACAGACTGCACAAGGGTGCAAATTGAGGAGATTCAGCAATAATTAGAATGTCACTGAAACAATAAAAATTAATATGCTCTGGTGGATTAAACATGCATTTGCACAATTCTAATGATCCTTTCTTACTGCATTTTTATCTCTGTGTAATTCTTTGTAAATTTTTGGCTACCCAAAGTAGTTCTTTTATGGACTATAGCACTCACCTCTCCCTGTACATCTGCAGCGCTTGCACCTATGGAAAGAACATAGAACTTGTCAAGTTTCTCCTTGACCAGAACGTTGTAAGCATCAATCACCAGGGGAGAGATGGGCACACAGGTAACATCATCATACCTACTGTGTGTGAGGGTATATACCAGCACCAAAATCCGGGGAGGCCGTACACCATCAGGATTTCCAGGGTAATTCCAGCACCCCAGTGCCCTTCAGACAGAGCCCAGCTTTCTTGAAGCAGTTTTACAGGAGGCACGGAAGTGTTAAGACTTCAGTGAGGATGTATCGGGCTCATTAGGGTGCATGTGAGTAACAAAACCTGGTGTAAACTGTTCCTCCCATGTTGGGGCTCTAAGTAGTGTTAGAAATTATTCTGCAAAGAGATGGGCTTCTGGAAGGCGGTGTCTGAAGGGCTGCACACCTTTCTGTCCCCACTGCACAGAGCTGCCTTTGTTTCCGTTTGTTTTTTCTCACATACAGGGCTGTTAAATGTGGTTTGCAGGTGGCAGAGTAAATGGTGGCACATTGTGCAGAGGCTATAGATTAGTTCTTGCGGCCTTAATGTTTAATTTTCACCTCTTGCCTCAGGTATTTTTTTTTGACAACATATGTATTTATTGGGGAGATCAATTTGCACTTTACCGTTGTTGCTGCAGTCCCGTTGCCACGCTCTGACAGCTGTGCTCCTCACACTTCTCTGATGTTCCAGGGCTGCACTGTGCTTGCTACCATGGCCATATTCGCCTTGTGCAGTTCTTGCTGGATAACGGAGCTGATATGAATCTTGTAGCTTGTGATCCCAGCAGGTCCAGTGGAGAAAAGGATGAGCAGACCTGCTTGATGTGGGCGTATGAGAAAGGTATTTCAGTTTTCTGGTTTCTGCTACAAAACCCACAGAAGCTCTGTGGGAAGGAGAGGGCAGCATGGGAAGGAGATAATGCTGTAAAATAACCTGCCAGTGCCTGCAGAGAGAGCTCCTGCCATCTGCTCCCCAGGGAATGGCACCAAGGGTTACAGACCCCTGCCCTTCCATTTGTCATCTCAGATCTCTGTTAAAGATCTTTTAATCCAGCACAAACCCCAGAAGGAGAATGTTTCTGTGCTGCTAAAGCAGGAGACACACAGCCTGTGCAGCAAGGGCTGCTCTCCTCTGCATGCACGGGTTCTCATTTCATTGCTGAACACTGTGAGGGGCGATGAATCAGCCAGTAATCCTGAATTCCTGCAAATCTGGGTCGAAGTGAGGCATCCTCTTGTACTGTGCTGCATGTGCAGCCAGGTAGCAGCTCCCATCTTGTTTCTGAGTCTGTAGCTTCTGGGACATTTCCCCGCAGTGCCTTGTGTTGTGAGAGTGACTGTGACATATTAAAACTGTGAGTGTGCAAGGCTTTTCAAAACATGATTATTGGCAAAATAATGCATATGAAATTACTGAAGGAAAACTCATCTTGGAAGGGTTTAGGAAAGAATTTTAAATGCTGCCGGGCAGAGTTCTGCGCATCAAACACCTGAGCAGGTGACCCCACTGCCAGCTGGTGTCTCCCAAGGGGCAGGGGCAAGTGTAGATTCCATCTGCAGCAGTAGGTGTGCAAACTTCTCTGGGTTAGGACTACAAAAAGAATGTTTACAGGCACTGGTTTTCCTTGTCAGGCCCACTGAGGACTGTTGTCAACTTCCATTGCAGGATTTCTGCAGCAGGGTTTTCCTTTGCCGTATCTTGCATTTTTAGGAGTAGGTGGACTCTTGAAAATAACATGCTTGTTTTTACTGGCTGAAATTTCCCATATTTCTCCAGTTAAGTGTCCCAGTAGCTTTAGATTAGCACCACCATGTCTTTGCATATTTTACAGGCACATTTTACTTTTTTTTAAACTCTCCTGATTTTGTATAATTTTTTTTTTTTTTTTTTAAAGCCTTGTGAGTTTCCTGCAAATCCTTGTATTTCCTCTTTCTTTCCTAGGTCATGATGCAATTGTGACTCTCCTGAAGCATTACAAGAGACCTCAGGACGAATCCCCCTGCAACGAATACTCCCAGCCTGGAGGAGGTATGGGCTGAGCAATCATTTTATTCCAAGGGTCTGATCCAAAGACTGCTGAATTCTCTGGAAGTGCTCCACCCATGTCAGAGAGCTTTGTGTCAGTCCTGTCTGTCACAAATAAAATCACTGTCATGGGACTCACCACTTTCTGGCCATAGACAGGTTCCTTTTGAGGCTGCAGCCATACAGCACCCCAGTGTGCTGTGCCTAGTGGGGAAAATTAACTGTACCCCAGCTCCCATCAGAGGTGTTGGTGTGTTTATCTGGATGCTCACCTTCATTATTAATTCTTTCTGGCATCACTGACTCATTAATTTATCAGCACCATCACTTTTGTTGTCGCTGAACTCCATCATTTCACTCTGTTCTTTATTTCAGACGGTTCCTACGTGTCAGTGCCATCCCCTCTCGGGAAGATTAAAAACATGACAAAAGGTATTTGCAATGGCAGGGGAAAACATGAACTTTTGTTGTCCTTTTATCCAATGTGTTTGTCAGCCTGAACATCCTACACAGGATTCATTATTCCTGGGCTTTTTATGGTACATTGTTCCATTTCCCTGGGCTAATTTTAGCAAACAATATACTTAGTTTTGTTACTCAGTATATTGACAATTCCTGTATTTGCCTTGTTTTCATTCACTTTAAAAAATATATGTTTCTTTTTATTTCTTTGAGAAAAGACTGTGATGTGAAGTAGCACTAATGAAACACCCACTTTACCGTGAATGCAAATAAATATCATTTAAATCACACTGTGAAATGCATGGATTATCCTTGTAAGAAAAAATCTGTCCAAAGATAATTTGTGTTACTCTGAAACAAATACAGCTGAAACATTCAGATAATAATTTAAGGTATTTTAAGATACTTCTTCTTTGTTTTTAGGTGGTACTTTCAATTTTCCACTTTAAATGCTCACTCTGGATATAATCAAATCCTTACATCCTTTACAATGCTCTGTTTAGATATATTCTGATAAACCTTATAGCCATAAACTAAAAAGATCAACAGGATGGAGACATTTGACAACTAAATTCAGTTGCAAAGTTCAGGTTGCGCATGTCACCAAGAGGCAGTCGGCTCCGGAACAGCATCCCCAAGAGCAGCAATGAGCACTGGCTACACAGAAGGAAGGAATTAATTCTCCCTGAAAGGAATTCTGTGCTGCCATCCCATGGTACAGCAGAGTTTGGGAATGTGGGACAGTGCTCGCTGCTGAGAGGCGCCAAAAGCCAGGAGTGCCGGGAGCACCTCTGGATTGCGAGGATGTGTCTGTGTGTCGCTGGGCTTTGCTGCAGCAGGCAGCAGGACCAGCAGTCAGTTTGCAGGGAAGAAGCAGCTTTCCCCGTCCAAGTTCTGTGACCTTCACTGAAGTTCAGTGCTTTTGTGCTTGGTCCTCTCCTTGCCCGCGTTTCACAGGTGGGATGGGTGTTTCTCTTGCAGAAAAGGCCGATGTCCTCCTCCTCCGCGCTGGTTTGCCATCGCACTTCCACCTCCAGCTCTCCGAGATAGAGTTCCACGAGATTATCGGCTCAGGTACCAGAAAGTGCGTTCACTTCGAAGGTTTGGTGTTCATAGCAAACATATTTGAGCTTATTTGTTTTAAACCATTTCAGGGTCTTTTGGAAAAGTCTATAGGGGACGATGCAGAAATAAAATTGTTGCCATCAAACGGTAAGTTCACATCCTGCTTGGCCAATGACCTGGTTTGAAGTATTTCAAAAGCCCGTATTTTATGATACCTTTGCCTTCTGCTTGCTCTCCTGTGAATTGTAAGTTACCGAGCCAACACCTACTGCTCCAAGTCCGACGTGGACATGTTCTGCCGTGAGGTTTCCATTCTCTGCCGACTGAACCATCCCTGTGTCATCCAGTTTGTGGGGGCCTGCCTGGATGACCCCAGCCAGTTTGCCATTGTCACCCAGTACATCTCCGGGGGATCGCTCTTCTCCCTGCTCCACGAGCAGAAGAGGTATTGCCCTCATCCACCTTACACAATTTGGAAGAGGAGGGAATCTGTGCTGACATAAATGCTCATTTCAGCACAGGACAACAGAGAAAGGAACACACTAGAGAATATTGAGCTTTGGTTCAGTTTATTGGGTGTACACGGTAAATGAATAAGTGATCACAGAGTTATTGGCATTATTTTACAGTATGTAGATTTACTTTACACAGATTATGTAACATTTTGTATGTAAAACAATTTTAAACTTTCCATTATTTAGAATAATAATTTTCAACTGTCTATTAACTTCAAGTAATCTTTTATTTTTTTACAAAATACAGAATTCTTGATCTGCAGTCTAAATTAATCATTGCTGTAGATGTGGCCAAAGGCATGGAGTACCTCCACAATCTCACACAGCCCATCATACATCGGGATTTGAACAGGTCAGTTTCTGTCTTTAACCTAAAAATTTAGACAACATGAAAGCTCAAATCCACAGGGAACACCCTGCAGCCTCCTGCAACCCCTGTGTCTCATTAGCACTCAACTGAAAATAATCTCAGAGGTTTTATGGAAACCCCAAAAGTCAGTTTCGGAGCTGTGATTGTCCTTGAAGGCTGCAGTGTTTACCTTCTTCTGTTTGTTTTCCTGAATCTCTGTTTTCCACTGCTCAGTTTCAGCCTAACAGCTGCTGTCAAAGAGCACTTGGTCACATTTCCTCCTCACTTCATCTCCGTCTCTTTGCTTTGTCTCTTTCACTGTAAATATTTCCCTCTGGTCATGGAGTTGGGTGTTTCTCGGTTTGCTTGGCTCCTTTGTTACAGCTAACAGCAGCTCTGATTGCTCCCCTCTGGGAGCTGAGATCTCCCACGGGACTGGGACTCATCCATCTCTGGTGGTATCCCAGCGGGAGCACTCGGTCCTTAGGTACCTGCAGGGAAAATCCTGTTCTCTCTGTTCTAGCTATGGAGGGAAATCCTGATCTTTCTGTTCTAACTATGTAGGGAAAATCCTGTTCTTTCTGTTCTAGCTATGGAGGGAAATCCTGTTCTTTCTGGTCCAGCTATGTAGGGAAAATCCTGTTCTTTCTGTTCTAGCTATGGAAGGGAAATCCTGTTCTTTCTGTTCCACTATGCAGGGGAAATCCTGTTCTTTCTGGTCTAGCTATGGAAGGAAAGTCCTGTTCTTTCTGTTCTAGCTATGCAGGGAACCGCCTGCTCTTTCTGGTCTAGCTATGGAAACTGTCTTGTGCATGTTTCAGCAACAGGGGATGAAATACCTGAGCTGCACTGATTGCAGGATTGGAGATGAAAATGATCCTTTTGCTAAAGCCAAAACACGATCCTTATCTCTGTCAGCCCTTGAGAGCAACAGGCACGCTGGAATGGCATCCTCACTATCCTTCGAGCCTCCCTCAGATCCCTGCATCCCTGCCCAGGCCTTCCAGGCCCCAGACCTGTGTTGTTCCAAGGGAGAGCCTTGCTTTCGGGACAGTGGCAGGAGCCCAGAGCCCCGTGCCTGACGGCAGCCTGTGGAACAGCTCCAGGGCAGCCAAGGCTCGGAGCTCCCAGCGCAGCTCCCTGCCTTGGTGGCCATTAGAAGAACAGTTCTGCACTGAAGGATTTTAAATAATGACCTCCACAAAAGAAAACCCAAACCAGCATCTTTCTGGAGAGCCGGAAAGCCCCGCAGAACTCTCACAAATGGTATTTGTGAGGGTCAGAAGAAAATGTGCTCTAGGGTCGTTGGTGCCATTGATGTGTGCTGCTGGGAGAGCTCAACTTCTGAAAGTTTAGTGCAAGAGCAGGGGTCATGTTTGCAGCGTGGGTCCCAGCCAACCCACAGGCACAATTACCAGATGAAAATCTTTGTGACAGCTTAAGAGAAAGACTAAGAGTAAAATTCCATGTTAAGTTTTGCCAGTGGCTTCACAGGGGCCTCATATTTTTTATCTTAAATTTTCACATAACTCATAGCCACCTTTGTGAGTTCTGAAATCTAATGCACTGCACACAATGCATTAAATAAACCTGGAATATGGCTTGACAGCATAGAGAAGAAAATTAATCTTTCGTGTCTCTACCCTGGAAAAGGGGTTATCCTTCCATTTGAAGAATAATTGGGAGTTTTATTTTGCTTTTCACTTCTGACAGCCATCAGAAATGGTGACATGCATCAATTTATTACTACTTACGCCATGGTGAGGGATGGCAGCCACGATGATTATAGCACTTTAATAAAAGAGAGACCATTTTAGTATCCATTCAATTTAAGCCACAGCAGCTGAACATGGCTGGAGGAAGCCTTTGAGCCACTGACCCGCTTTTGATGACTCTAACTATCTGTGAACACTTGTGAGAGCTGCTTGGTGAGGGAGATGAAAGAGAGGATGGCAGCCTGGTGGTAATGGGGATGGAGTCTGCGACTCCTCTTTGTTGAAATATCCCTTGTGAAATCTTAAAATATCCATTGCTTTTCATTACACCCACAGCGTCTGAAAGGCAGAAGGATCTCTTAATGGCCCGAATCCCTGGGAAAGGGACACGCTGAGCCTGTCACTTGCCCTGGGAGAGAGAAGCCTCCGTGCCTGGCAGACCCCAGAACCGTGTCCTTTCACAAAGCCAGGATGATTGCACACTCCTCGTTCTTATCTCGTTTTCCTCCTTCATGAAGAGAACTATGCCTGCTCTCACTACTGCAATGCCTTGTGTGACCTGAACAGAAGAAAATTAATTTCTGATTTTGCTGGATTCAGTCTTCTGCCAGCTCAGTTCAGCTTGGATTTTTCTTGCTGTATTTCTCAAAACACAAGCTTAAGAGTAGCTGCTTCATCCGAGGTTTTCAAATGCTGCTGGGGCAATAACAGCATTTTAAAGATGCATACTTTCCAAGCCTTATCTCTGCAAGGTGTATTTTTAACTTGAAAAATCAGTAGCTGTAGTGTTCCCTGGAGGTACCAGACTGACCAAACACTGCCAGAGCCTGCTTCCTGCTCTCAGTTGTGCCCATCAGCGCACTCAGCGCCAAGATGAAATATTTTGGCACCCTTTGTTGGTTCCTGGGCCAGGGGAGGTTCAAGCTCGGCATCAGGGAGAATTTCTTCCCTGAAAGGGTGGCCAGGCATTGGAAGAGGCTGCCCAGGGCGGTGGTGGAGCTGTCCAAGGAACAACTGGACGTGGCACTCAGAGCTCTGGGCTGGGGACAAGGTGGGGATTGGTCGCAGGTTGGACTCAGTGATCTTGGAGGTCTTGGAGATTTCCAGTCTCAGAGATTCTGGGATTCTATGAAAGGCTGAGGCGTGCCATGAAGAAGAAGGGAATTTCAATTGATTTCTCTGCTTCTCCACAAAAGCTGTCAGCCTAGGTCTTGCTTATGTCTCGACTTGTCAAGTTGGATTTATTGAAGTCTACAGAATCCTGGAATAGATTGAAGTTGAAGCTAGGGCTGAGTGCAGTTTATTCACATTGAGACATGGTGATAATTTTTGTCCCTACTGACAGAGGCCGAATTTGAGCAAAGGCCACAGCAAAGGCTGTGTCTCTGTGTGGCTCGTGTACCTACACCCAGCCTGGGGCACAGCCTTCAGGAGTCTCTCTGTTCAGCCTTGTGCCCGATTCATATTTTCATTTGGCGTATGCTGTGGGTCTCAAAACAATTCCATATGTTGTACTAAAATCACGTCAATATTTTGATGGAAAGTACGAATGAGAGCTAAAATCAGTTTAAATATAAATCAAGAGAGCCATGGTTACATTTTTATGATTAAATTTATCATCCCAAGGGCTGGGTTTAGGTGAAGGTGGAAATCTTGAAGACAGTGATTTGTAGGAGTCCTGCTTGGGAGAGCTTAAATTTTTTCTGTCTTAGAACTGTTATCTGGTAAAATTTGTGTTCCTCACTTGAGTGTTCTTGTTTGTATCTGCAGCTTTAATATGAGCAAGTTGTGCTTTTTGTAGAGACCATCAGTATTACTTCCATTTTCCCTCCTCATGTAAACTCTCGCCAACTTTTTCATTTCGGTTTTTCATACACTTTTCACTCTTCTGAATTTTCTTGGCTCAGTCAGCATTTGATAAATTTCCTGAGAGCTTTGTTGTGTCCACATTCCTGCACATCCGTGTTGTGATCTGCTCAGCCCTTCCACTGCCCTGTGCCATGAAGGTGTAGTGACTGGGCAGGGAAACCTTTATCTCCAGGGGTTCTGGAAGCTCGTGGCCTAGCTAAAGCAACTTGTGGATCATTCCCCAAGTTTCCATTTTGTTTGAAACCCTGTGTTTTTGTTGCCAGTTTCTAAGTCTCTCCCTGGATTTGTTGCACACAAATCAAAGGTTGCTTTGCCCTCTCAGGGGTCATGTGTACTTTCTGGCAATAACTATGAGAGGCACCTGTAGACATTTAGCTACCCAAGGAGGTGATTTGAACTCAAATGCTTAGCTGTGACCCAAAAACTGTAACATATTCACCATCTTTAAGACACTATCAAACAATTACCTACAGTTTTCTTTTTCCCCAGTCACAATATTCTCCTGTATGAGGATGGTCATGCAGTAGTTGCTGATTTTGGAGGTAAGGAGGTTTTATGAAACACTTATAAATTAACCCCAAATTCTCTAAAATTAAACACGTGGTTACTGAGAGGGTCCTGTAGGACTTAAAATGGGACTTTTGTATAATAGGGTGTGTCTGTATTGGCCTGAGAGTAATTCTTTTTCTTGCTCTGTTTCAGAATCTCGATTTCTTCAATCCCTGGATGAAGACAACATGACAAAACAACCTGGGGTTTGTTTCTTGTTTTGTTCCACATAATTAATATCAAACATACAGGCAAACGCAGTTTAGGAGAAGAATACATTGGAAATACGTTTGTTGGAAAAGATGGACTGGTGTAGTATTTAATCTGTCTCAAAGTTCCTCTGTCATGGTTTTATTTTTTTCCTCTGCCTTTAATAGCAGAGATGAGGGATATAACATCTGCAGCAGAAAACAATGCTTTATAAGGCTGTGTTTGGAGCGCTACTGCTCCAGTTCCTTACTAAAGAGTTATTTTTAATCCCCTCTTCCCACTCACATGTTGCTGGCAGGTGGTTTCTCTTTTCTAACAGGGAATTAGTTACTCAGCACTGGTTCCCTTATTTTGCTGTTCTTTTCTTCACAATAGCCCATTGCTCACAGTCAGATTTACAGGACAGTTGTTGTCTTCATGGGTCTGAGCCCAGATGTGTCCTGTGTGTCCCTCCTTGGCCAGGAATGTTCACATCATCCCAGCTGTTAATGTGGGGTGGGATGGGTGATGGATGGGATGGAGTGGGCAGTGCCAGACGATGCCTTGGCAGCCAGCCCTTACACACTCTGTAGTGGCACTCACTGTGTGGGTGGGGAGCAGGGAGCACAAGAGCTCTATAAATCCACCCTGAAGCCGTCACCCCAGGGAGAGACGGGTGGTTTGTGAGGAGCCTCAGCACTGGGGTGTGCAGGGAGCAGCAGGACCCCAGGAGAGCAGCCCCCAGTCCAATGCAGCTATTGTCAGCCTTTACCTCTGCAGTGGGTAATTCCCATTACGTGGCATGTATGCATTGTCTCTCACACCATGTGATGTGGTCTCCAGATCCTGAGCCTGGGGCTCTGTTCTTATTCTCACTCTGCTGTGTTGTTCAAAGCCAGCTCAGCCTGGCCCAGTGGAGCTGAGACAGCACCGAGCCAATGCAGTTACACGTCATGCACAGTGACACAGAGACCAGATCTTGCAAGCCAGGTGAAAGTTCTTCCTGGCACATTTCCAATTATTTCATGGAGTGATGGAGGCAGGAAATAAGGAAACAGAGGAAAACAAACGTACAAATACAGGGATAGGTGCTTGTGTGAGGAAGCCAACCCTGCTGATGTGTGATTGGTGTTTCCTGGTGTCAGAACCTGCGCTGGATGGCCCCCGAGGTGTTCACCCAGTGCACGAGGTACACCATCAAAGCCGATGTCTTCAGCTACGCTCTGTGCCTCTGGGAGCTGTTAACAGGGGAAATTCCATTTGCTCATCTGAAACCAGGTAACATGCTCAATGAATTAATATTTAAAACGTTTCTAAACTCGAGAAGTGGCTACACTGTGTCATTTTAAACAATGACTTGCTGAAGTGTGTTATTAAGTGCTGAGATAGTGCGTTTGGTGGAAAGCACAGAGCTCTCCTGTCTGGGTCTAGGACCAGGAACAAGACACTGACTGCAGGATGTCTGTGTCTCTCATGATGGTTGGGATTGCAAAGCCATTTCTTGGTACACGTCCTTGGTGTGCCTCGGGACAGCTTCCACAGACTGGGGAGGAAGGGGGTGTACAACAGCAGAGCAGCATTTCCAGGGCTGCGCTTTGCCCTCCTGAGATTGTGAGCCCTGGATGTCTGACAAGAGTTGTTAGAGGTCACGAGTGCTGCAGGACGGGGTCAGAGCCAGCACAGGTACAGAGAGAGGGTTCAGCCCCCTCTGCCAAAGAGACCCTCGCTGCTGTCTGACCTGAGCAGGGCTGGGCCTGTGCCCATGGTGGTGGGCACGTCACTCTGCTCTTGGTCGGATGGCAAAAGCCTCCTTTAGCCTCCAGCCTCCATCCAGCCTCCTTTATTCATCAGCTGGATGGCCCAGCAGCAGGTTTACGTATCTGCTGGGTGTCTCAGCGGTGGGTAGGGGGGTTCCTGGCTCCTGTGGATGTTCCTGGGTGTCTCAGCAGTGGGTAGAGGGGTTCCTGGGTGCTGATGGGTGCTCCTGGCTCCCATGGGTGCTGGCGGCTCCCGTGGGTGCTCCTGGCTCCCGTGGGTGCTGATGGGTGCTCCTGGCTCCCATGGGTGCTGATGGCTGCTCCTGGCTCCCGTGGGTGCTGACTGTCTCCAGCTCTCCCCTGCAGCGGCGGCGGCGGCTGACATGGCGTATCACCACATCCGCCCGCCCATCGGCTACTCCATCCCCAAGCCCATCTCTGCCCTGCTGATGAGGGGCTGGAACGCCTGTCCTGAGGTGAGTGGCCCTGGCAGAGGGAAAGCGGGCACACTGCTCTGCCTGACACCCCCAAATCCAAAATCTCAGGCTCTGGGGGAAGGGTCACTGCAGAACGCCCCCAGGCAGACAATGGGGTGTGTCGGGAAATAGGAGAGTTGGTGAATTGAGGAGGAAAGTAAATTAACATTTAGCCTTTTGACAAAACTTAATTAATTATGTATTGCCGATTATGACTTGAGCTTAACTAGAGTTACAGAATGAGTAGAAAATTCCTTGCTGCTCTCAGATTTTTGTAAGGAATGGCTAATGATGGAATGCAACACACATTCATTTTGAATTTGTTAATCAGGTGTCATATCAAAGCGTTGACTTAAGCGAGCACTGAGACGGGTGCAGTCCCTGGGTCTTGTCAGCATTCCCACAGCCACTCTGCCAGGAGAAACCATTTTTTCAGGTCCCAGTGCAGTTTGTCACCCATCAGTGTGACTCCAATATCACTTCATCTTGCCAGTGTTTTAGAGACTCAGGACAGAACTATAAAACACTTGATGGCTCAATCAGCCCATGGATGGCCAGAACTTTGCACAAGACGTGAGCAAAAACTTGTCAAAACTATTTCTATTAAAAGTTTTTTGCTACTGTTCTTTATTAGGCTCTATTTTGCTTTACTAAAAGTGTTTTGCTACCATTTGTTATGGAAAAAGGGTGAGTTTTGGGGCTCAGTGGGTGCTCACAGGTCAAAACTCTCCACAAGGTCAGCTCAGTTTAGAGAAAAAAAAAGGCAGAAAATGGAGCATACCTGGAGGGGTTTTGCTATATGGCCATGAAATGCCTCCAAATTAGAATATATCCTTTTATTTGTCTTTAATTTCGTTCAAGGCTCATCCCGGTTGAAAACTAGTTCCCATGTGCCATGTTCCTGTTTCTATTTATCAGGTGCTTGAACATCTGTTTCCCAGAAACTTTTGACAGCAGCTGTTTCTAAAGGAGAACTGGTGATTAGAAGATTAGCAGCATCTCCTGAGAAGCTTTTTTTCATTGGCTAATTGGATTTGTGAGCTTTAATTAAAGCCAGAGAATCTGCCATAAGGCCTGAGCTCTGTAAAGAAGTAAACATTTAGCTTTATCAAGTGCAACTCTCATGGACAAGAGAGGGAGGAGGTTGGCCAGGAAGGTTGGCCAGGAACTTGTCCACTGCTCATCACTGCTGCTGTTGTGTCTGCAGCCCTCTTCAGGGGCAAAGAGAAAGTCAACCTAAACAGCAGAGCCAATAATTTATTGGTAGTATTTTTGTGAACTAGTCATCATTAGCTCAAATCTAATTGTTACAGAAAAAGAGATGAAGTTGCAGTTGAAGCTCAAATGCACACACATCTTCATGTTGTCGCTCAGCACTGAACTTGAAGATTTCATCAGATCCCCGAAAAGACTGACACTGACAGCGATGCTGTGAAATTCAGAGAGGGGAAATGATGGGGACTGTGGCTCATCCCTTCCCTGTGTGCCAATGTAATCACATCACATCTGCCACCTTCTGTTTTTAACCCGGCTCTGCTTTTCCGGTTGTGTTCACAGGGGAGACCAGAGTTTTCAGAAGTGGTCACAAAGTTAGAGGAGTGTCTGTGCAATATTGAGGTGAGGACCCGGCTCCCAGCGGGGGAGATCTGTGCGTGTGCAAGCAGCGGGGAGCGCAAGCGGAGACAGGGACAGCGGTGGCTTTGGAGCTGCTGGAAAAGTGGGATACGACTTAGAAGAGAGATGCGAAAGGGCTTGCAAATATACAGTAATGATACTTTTTTTTTTTTTTTTTTAATCTAGTTAATGTCTCCAGCCTCCAGCAACAGCAGCGGGTCCCTGTCGCCGTCCTCCTCCTCGGACTGCCTGGTGGCCCGCGGTGGCCCCGGGCGCAGCCACGTCGCCGCGCTGCGCACTCGCTTCGAGCTGGAGTACGCCCTGAACGCGAGAGCCTTGGCCGCGTGGTGCCAGGGGTGGGTACGGGCAGACGGGGGGCTGCGCCGCTGGGAGCCGGCGCTGTGTCCATCACAGAGCCCCGGCTGCCTTCGGGAGGGCGGCGGGGGAAGGAGACAGTGTCCTTGCTGGGAAGGGAAGGGGCAGGTGCACAGACAGACAGACAGACAGAATCCAGAGCCTTCCAGCAGGTGCAGAGGTGGGAGACAACTGTGTAAGGAAGGAACTCACAGAGGTTCGTGGGAGTCAGCGCTGCTGGGAGTGCCCCTGCCAGGGTACATCCTAAAAGCTGGGAATCACTCATTTCAGGGCTGCAGGACAGTAAGAACTGCTGATGTTTCTTAAGGCAGGGACACACATGGGCTCTATATTGTTGTACTGTTCAGTAAATACCTGAGGTATTATACCCTGCCTCTGGGAGAACTGATTTCAAGGGCACACAGCAATTCTCATCTCTAGAATCAGGGATGAACCACACTTTGGCAGGACAGTGGGTCTGGTCCGTGACTGGAAGATAATTCCACAATCTTCCTTGCCTGAGAAAAGTATTTGCAAGAACCTTTTAGCAGTGACACATAAAATACATGTCACTGAGCCCGGATTGATGCCTGGAGTTGTTTCCAAGATGGCAATCCAGAGAGAGTTGTGAAGCCCCAAACTTGGGGGTATTTGCGGGCAGTTATCTGAGAAGGGTGGCTGAGTGCAGCATGCCTGGGGGTCATGGTCTCACTTCATGACTTATTCTTGCTTTTTGTTTACACACCAGCTGTGGTCGGGCCCCAGGCTGATGTCTCATGGTACGGTTCTTTCCTTCCACTCTGGAAGAAAAGTTCCCATGGTGTGGAGAGGTGCCGTCATCAGTCTTGCCTAAACTGACACCTCCTGTTTAAATTACAGCACTGGGCAACCCCCTTCTCAGGGTCTGTCTCTGGATGACATGAGAAGGAACTTCCAGTACCCACCCGTGGACAAGAACGGTGAGGTGCTGCAGAGAGCTCCCGGAGCTCTCGGAGCCTGGGACGGGTTGTTGTGCTGGCACTGCAGGGCAGGGAGCACGCTGCCAGCTGCACCCACCCTCTCTCTGCCCCTGCAGGGTACGTGTCGGACCCCTTGAGCACCATGAGGTTCCACTCCTGCAGCAGCAGCGGCAGCTTTGAGGACAGCAGCTGAGGGAGGGAGCGTCCACCTGCCCCAGCCCGGCCATCGCCCTCCCCACGGGCCCTGAGTGTCACACGGACATCCCTGGCATGAACAGCTTTAGTGCTGATGACAAATGTCCCTGTCCCGCATTCTGCTTTTGCATCCCCCTCAGCTGACCACCCCCTGCTCTGCAGCAGCAGCTCTGACCGTGGGGCATTCAAACAGAGAAGAGAGGCAGGGCAGCAGAAGTTGAGCTCCTCCTCTAGAAGCAATTACAGAGTTAATCACACCGTTATTTTCTGGGGTCTTTTTTCAAGTTAACAAAATTCTGTTAATTTTCAAATTAACAAAATACTGATCCCTGGCTGAGCAGGAATCAGTATTTCCCATTGAAGGCAGGGTTCTGTGATGTTAGTGAGGACGTTGTTTTCTCCAGCCCTGGTCCCTGAAGCAGGTCTGCAAGGAGGCCTCGAGCAGTGTGGCAGACATGAACTGCACGGTGCGCTGTGACAACACTTCTGACACGCCTGCCCTTACCTCAGTACTGCTGAAGCAATAAAAACGGGGAGGATTTCACTAAGCAAAGCTTAGAGGTCGTTTTCCATTTGTTCAGTTTCCCCTGCTGAAAAGCTGAATGGGGAGGAGCAGTTTCAGCTCTGTTACAGCTGTCCCACCACTGCCCCGGTACCAGTCAGGGACCACGGCTGCTCCGCCGGGCTCGTGTCTCGGGTGCGGTTCCATTTACACCAGCAGCTGCTGGGACAATAGAAACGTCAGAATAAATGCACAGGAAAGCCTGGGATGGGGCTCACAAGGAGACCTGCTGCACCCTGTCTGCCATCTCCTGGCCCAAGAAGTCACGAGATTTCCACAGAAGGGTCTGAACAAGAGGAACTGTAAAGCTCCAGCAAACCACAACAAAACAACATCCAGATTTGTCCACAGCTGGAGGAAATCTGTTGTGTTCTTCCTAGAAGTCCAAGCATGGTTGGTGGTTTGCATGCTGTGAGGGAAGAGGGGCAGGGCAGAAGGGGGAGGCTGCATCTGGGGTGCAGATGAAAGTTACTGACCTGACTCTAACTGGCTGCTGATGATCTGCTCCACACAGCCGAGATACAGAAGCACTGGCGGGGAATAGGGCTGATGAAGCTCTGGGGACAGAGATTAGGTCTCGTTCCTGGCTCTTTGATCGTCCAGAAGCACCAGTGGTGCAGAAAGGATCCATTCTCATATCTGAAAAATCAGTTCCAGCACTGACTCTTTTTCAAAAGGAATTTTTTTTTTCTTACAAATATCTCTGCATTCTGTCTTTTTCCCTTGCTTAAAGTAACCATGCAGTGACTCTGCATTTAGTGACTGGGCCTGAAAACCAGAAACTGGATTAGAGAAACAAAAATGGAGCAAGGAGGCAGACTTCATGTGCATTAATACCTCTGTGTACTCACTGATGCCTGAGCTGCTGGTGTCACCCCTGAGCACCTTGTCAGAACATGTCAGAGGGGAACACATGGAAACAAGAACAAAAAAATACCAGAATGCAAAACCTTTTTAGTTTAAAAGCTCTTTACAAAGACAAGTGCTTGCAAATAATTTTAATACTAATTAAAATTACTGGTTCCTTGAAGGGAACAATGTCTTAGTTAATTGCTCTCTATAGAAGAAAATCAGGCTCAGGGGGAAAACATGTTTCATAGGAGTGATCAGTTCGTAAAACAAACAAAAACTCTGGAAAATGTAAATGGGTAGAACATGTTCCAGAGCAGTTTGTGGGAGTGCAAGTGGCCTGTGCTGTTCCCAGAGAAGCCCCAACACCGAAATATTTACCAAGAATGAGATGCTGAGAGGATTCCTACCCTGCTTTGGAGACCTGCCAGTGCCTGGCAGCTGTAGTGATATTTTAAATTGTTTAACATATCAGCAATAGGTGATCTAGATTAAAACAATCTGCTGTCCAACCAGACAAGGGTTTGGAGAGCAGCCAGAAATGAGCCCAGCATCCCTGCAGCAGGCCCCAACACTCCCCAGCACGGCACAGCACAGGAGTGCTGGCATGGTCTGGCACAGGACAGGACAGGATAGAGCAGGATAGAGCAGGACAGCCAGGAGAGAACAGCTGGGACAGCACAGGACAGCACAGGACAGGATAGCACAGGATAGAGCAGGACAGCACAGGACAGCTGGGATAGCACAGGACAGCACAGCACAGCTGCGACTGCACAGGACAGGACAGGATAGCACAGGATAGAGCAGGACAGCCAGGAGAGAACAGCTGGGACAGCACAGGACAGCACAGGATAGCCAGGACAGCCAGGAGAGAACAGCTGGGACAGCACAGGACAGCTGGGACAGCACAGGACAGCACAGGACAGGACAGCCAGGACTGCACAGGACAGCACAGCACAGGATAGCTGGGACAGCACAGGACAGCACAGGATAGCCAGGACAGCCAGGAGAGAACAGCTGGGACAGCACAGGACAGGACAGCACAGCTGGGACAGCTGGGACTGCACAGGACAGCACAGCACAGCTGGAACAGCTGGGACTGCACAGGACAGCAGAGCACAGGATAGCTGGGACAGCACAGGACAGCACAGGATAGCCAGGAGAGAACAGCTGGACTGCACAGGACAGCACAGGATAGCCAGGACAGCTGGGACAGCTGGGACTGCACAGGACAGCACAGCACAGGATAGCTGGGATAGCACAGGACAGGACAGGATAGCACAGGATAGCCAGGACAGCCAGGAGAGAACAGCTGGGAGTGCACAGGACAGCACAGGACAGCTGGGACAGCACAGAAGAGCCGCCCCAGAGGCTCAGCCCCAACAGGCAGGCAGAGGGGTCAGTCATGTCTGGTTTGTACCGCTGAGCCTCAAAACCACTCAGGCAATTCCCAGCAGGAAACCCACCTTGCAGCCCTCATTCCAGACAGATGGGTGAGCTGCCTGTGCTGTCCACACCCTTGGTGGTGTCTGTGAGTCACCATTCCACACCTCTGCTAGCAATGCCAGGGCTTTGTGCCCAGTCCCAGGAGCTGGACTTTAAACTTTTCCCATCCTGTGTCCACAGCTGGCACGGTTTTGAGCTGATGAAATGCATCTCTTCTGTGGAATGTCACCAGGTTCCAGCTGTGTGAGACACATCTGAGGCACAACCATCAGGAGCCAGCGACAGGCAACTGAAAATACCTGACACTTCAGGGAGTTAAAAAATCCTTCCTGATGAGCCAAGAATGAGTTTTGCCAGGGGCAACACTGTTGGATAGTTTGCTTTGCTCACATATGCTCGCTTTAGTAATTAGTCTTTTTTTCTTTTTTCTGCACAACTTGTTTTTCCCTAAGTGCAACCTACTTTTCACTTTGAAGTTAATTACTAATTAGCACCACATAGGAGAGCAGAAAGGACCATGGGAAGCTTTTCCAAACCTATACAATTATCCATTTCCATGATTCTGCTTATCACCAAACTTCTGCCTGCTCAAATGACAGGGACACTAATGTTTTGGAAGTCCACATATGTGTTCCTAACCACAGGATTCTGACTGTTACAACCATACACACAAGTGACACTTATAAATATTTCAAGAATGTTAAATAATGAACTGCCAGCAGTCCAGCTCCTCACAGTCACACTGCTCTGTTCATCAAGGCCCTCTCTGATGCTCTGGGTCTCCTGCAGCCCTGGAGGGGCTCCCAGGGAACCTCTGCAAAGGCAAATCCCTGCATGCCTCTCTGTCCTTGCTCGCCTGTAACCCTGGAATTGCTGCCCCTGTGTCTGAACGCCCAGGTGTGGCCACGCCCGCAGCCCTGGGCACGAGCTGTAGAGAGGTACCTGCACAAGGTACAAACACTTTGGTGGCACGAACACTCAGCCTAACATCAGGCAGCTCATTGGCAAGCAGAGACAGACACCGAAGCTCAGGCCCTGCCCCACTAGCAGGGGTTATTCCTCCAGTTAAAGCACCGGCACAAACTGAATGAGCTGCACAGACTGGTACAGGTATTTAATAGACCTGAGTGTAGGTGTGGGTATGGACACAGAAAACACAAACCTCTGAGACAGTCCTCAGCACGAATGTGTGCAGACTGAACGTACAAATGCAAGCATCTCTAGTACAGGGATGTCTCTAGGAGCTAACACACAGCAAACACTTGATCACATTTGAGTTCCCAGTTCCGTGTATATTGATCTGAAGTGACTCACAGCACCAATCCACTTGAAATCCTGCTCGTTCCAGTGTCTTTTCCCTACCTGAAGATGCAGTTACAGTCCCGCACTGTGTGGGGCTGTGTCTGCTGCACGCACCAAGCTCAGAGTGCCTAGAGGCTGCTGCACACCCACCCCAGTGCCTGGCCCAAAGGGGTCCTCGGGGCCCCAGAGGTGCAGCAGAGCTGAGGAGAGCCTTGGGCAGCAGAGCTGGGCAGCCGGGATCCCCCAGGAGAGGGAAGCCCCCAGAGGGCCCCCGGCACAGGGGGCACTGCCATGCAGGAGGGCTCCACTCCCCTGACATGGGTGGGGAGGATCCCGGGATAAAAGCCCTGCCCACCTGCAGGAGCAAGTGGTGCCTGGGGGAGGAGGGGAAGTTCAATCAGTCCAGTATTTCTCCGGTCTTCAAGAAAAACGAGCCAGAGAGCTGTGGAACAATCCCTGTGGTTACTGTCGTCATCCTTCCGAAGGAGTGCTGTTCCCTGGGCTGGCAAACACAAGCTGGTTTCAGTTGTCCGCTGCACGCTGAGGAGCTGCTCCAGTGAAACGGGACAGGTGGTTGTGGTACCCACAGAGTAAAGAGAGGAGTGACATCCCAGCGGGCACAAACCCGCTGAGTGCATGTTGAGGGACACAACACTGGGGAGCTGCAGAAAAAGCTCAGAGCAGAGTTTCCTCCCCATCCCGAGGCTGTCCTGAGGACACGATGAGCGGGTCAGGGTTTGCACCGTCCTACAAAACAGTGACCAAACATCACAAAAAACTCGGAGCTACTGAGGTACTGCTGTGACATCTCCAAGGAGAGGCCAGAGTAGCAGGGAAGCCGAGTGCTCCCAGGGTTCACCCAGTGCCACCAGAACGGCGACGTGCTGGGCAGGGCGAGCTGCTCCGCACGGCCGGAGGGCGGAGGGGAGGTGAGAAACGGTGCCACAGCAGCGAGATTTATTGGTACGGGATTTGGGGAGCAGAAAACAATGCAGAAGCCACCACCCAAAAGGATTTATCATCCCTTGATCCAGCTACCATCAGCAGACGTGTAAGGAATAGGTAAAGAATAGGTAAGGAATGGGTAAGGAATGGGACGAGGTGGTGCATCCCCTGTCTCTGACAGGATCCGGCCTGGGGAGCGCTGGGGCCGGTGCCTGACCCACGCAGGACTCACCTGATGGGGACTGCGGCTCCTCTCGCCCCCGTCAGCCGCTGCCGGGACCCCTGGGCCCGCTCCGACGGGACCGTCCTTCCTCTGCTCCCCGGCTCCAGCAGCGCTCCCCGGCCACATCCCTGCGCTCTCCGGCACATCTGCCACCTCGCCCTCTCTGGTGTCTTCACAGGGGCTCGCCCGTCCCCCCTCGGCTTTCACTCCTGCCTGCTCCATCCCGTCCCTGCCCGGCGCTGTCCCTGTCTCTGGAGCTGCCAGCTGCGGCTGTGTGCCCAGGCACAGCCCCTCGCCTCCCGTGGACCCTCTGCCCCTCGGTTCCTCTCGCCCGCCCCCACGGGCAGGGCTGCTCGTGGGGGTTTCTGCACTCGGCCGTTCCCCCTGTGACATCGCTCCCAGCACCTCTCCGTGCCGTGGGGACCCGAGCCGCCCTGCGCCCGACCCCCGCTCCGCCTCGTCCGGGCCCCCGGCTCCCGCCAGCATCGCTGCCCTTCCCTCGCACCCTCCTGCTGCCTCTCGGCTCGCCGCTCGCCCACCGGCCACAGATCCATCGGCCACCCCCTGCCCGTCCCTCCCAGGCCCCCCCGACCGCCGCCCGTCCCTTGGCTGGCACCTCCTGTGCCACTGCAGCCCCTGTCCCGTTCTGTTCCCCCAGCACTGCTCCTATCGCCCCCTCCCGTGCCACTGCAGCCCCTGTCCCGTTCTGTTCCCCCAGCATTGCTCCTATCGCCCCCTCCCGTGCCACTGCAGCCCCTGTCCCGTTCTGTGGCCCCAGCACTGCTCCTATCGCCCCCTCCTGTGCCATGGCCCCTGTGCCCGTCCCTGCCACTGCCGTCCCCGCGGCCAGGGCTCCTCTCCCGGCCAGGGCTCCTCTCCCGGCCTGGCCGCCCAGCACAGCGATGGCCACCAGCCCCGGCTCCCCTGCCCGGGGCCCGCACAGCCCCGGGGGCGGCAGCGCCTCCTCGCCCGCCTCCCCCCGTCCCGGAGACCTCCCCTTCCCTCCCAGCTCTCCACAGCCCAGCCGTCTCTCTGTCCCAGCTGCCGGCTCTTCTGAACCTGCTGCTCTCTCTGTGGCCTCTTCACCTCCCGGGCCCGCTCCGGCCGCCCCTGCAGACCCTCCCACCGCCTCTGCTCCGGCTTTCCCGCTCCCTGCTCTCTCTGTCTCTGCTCTGCTGCCCTCAGACGGGTCTCCGCTCCGAAGTGCTTCTGCCGCACCCTCCTCCTGCTGTGCTGCCGGCGTCTCCTCCACCTGTACCGACCCTTCAGTGCCAGGATCGCCCCGAGCACTCCCCGGTGCCCCTAACGCAGCTGCCACCTCCAGTACAGGACCCTTGCCAGGCTGCACAGACTCTTCCATCGTGTCCTCCACTCTCCGGAGGGCGTTCCCTCCCACCTCCCGTGCCTGGGCACTCTCAAGTGCTGCTGCTCCTGTGACAGCTTTCCCCATCTCCATCCACTCTTCCCCGGACGCTTTCAGCTGGGAAAACTCACTTGGCTTTACAAACCCTTCCCCTGCAGGCACTGCCTCTCCTGTTTCCATATCTCCCAGTGCTCCCCAGAGAGCCCCAGGCTTTCCCACAGCCCCTTGTCCCTCGGAAATATCTTCTTTAACAGCCTGTTCTCCTTCAGGGCCGACAGCTCTGGCAATCCCATCTGCTGCCACGTCAGCATCCTCCGCAGCCTCCTCTCCCGCTGTGGCACCCACCGCAGCGTCCTTCCCCGCAGAGCCTCCCTGCCCCAGGCACCGCCCTGCCTCGGGCACCGGCTCACCCACCTCCTCCTCTCCTGGCGGCCCTACTGCTCCTTTCAGGCCTTCCTCTGCAGCGTCCTCCTCCTCCTCAGTGATTCCCGCAGCTCCCTCCTGCCCCCGGGGCAGGGCTGCGTCTGCCTCCCATCCTGGCAGTGCCCCAGCTGGCCCCTCTGCCCCAGCTGCTGGCTTTCCCAGCGCCACCTCTCTCTCCATCCCCTCCACCAGCACCTCCTGCTGCCCAGGTGACACCTCTGTGCCCAACTTCACTGCCTCCCCTGCTCCCTTTCCTTCGGGGTGCTCCTCTGCCACGGCGCCTTCCCCGGGTGCGGGTCGCTCCAGCGCAGCCCCCGTGCCTGCCCGGGGCAGCGAACGCCCCGTCCGTGCAGCTTCTCCTCCGGCCTCTCCGCCGCCAGCTCCTCCCTCGGCAGCACCGTTCTGCTCCGGGGCTTGTCCCGGCCCTGGCCCCTGCCCCTGTGCTGCTCGTCCTGCTGCCTCTTGCACATCAGGGCTTCTCTTCCCTTCCGCCAAGAAACTTCCGTCTGGTGCTGCGGGAAAATAATCAAACGTTGGTTTAAATATTGGTTTAAAATAATTGAACCACGTCCGTGTGACGCGTTTTACAGGGTTGGTGCTAAAGGCGCCGTTCCTGCCCGGCCATGAGGGACATCGGCCTGGGCACCCACAGAGAACTTGCTGTGCCTTTAGTACCGCTGTTCTGGCATCTGGCATAAAGAATGTAAGTGGAAATGTAGATGTGAGGCCAGCCATGCCTGCTCTGCCTCCCTCCCTGCCTGCAGGGAGCTCGTGTGTGTGTGTGTGTGCAGCATCTATAAGCTTGACAGTGACACTCAGAAAGTCAGAAATAGCTGGCAAATTGCTCCTGTGAAATATGCACACAAAGGAGGATAACATTCAGCTTCCTGTGGATTCTGTAATTGCACCAGGGAATAACACAGGGCTGATTCCATCCCCTGGGAACCAAGGCATTTCCCAAGGAGGCTGCACACTACCTGGAAGCACACGGAACCTCACTACATTTCTGCTTTCCACAGCTATTTTCCTGACTCACAATTTTTTCATGGCCTGGATTCTTCCCCTAGAACCCTTTAGCTGCCAGGAAAGCATTAATTACACATGCCTACAGATGCCAGCTAGTCATAACCTGATTTTTCACAAGTTTGGAAAGAAAAAAGCACAAGGAGACTGATAGCCAAAGGAAAGGGAAAGGGCAAGCACTTCTGTTAAAATACTTCAGGTAAGCAATTTAATCCTTGTCCCTGACAGACAGCCAATCTTACCTCCACTGGCATCATGCTCTGTATTTGCTGCATTCTTTTCTTCCTCATTGACACACAAATCACCAGGTTCAGGGTCAGAATTGACAGGATGATCATTTCCAGTTGCTTTTGCTATTTCCTCCTGGACTGGTCTGGAATCTTCAAAAACTATCACAAAGAAAACAGAAAGCAAGAAAGAGAAACCATTAAAGAGCAAAAGGGGAGTAGAAGCCAACGAGCCATCTCAGCCTTAAAATGGTTTAAAATTCATTTTTGGACAAATCCTCACACTTGAAACACTGGCAGAGAACCAGTGAGCCAGTGTTATGTTGTGAGTGGACGTGGACCTCACAGCAGCTGCAGCAAGTCCCCGAGCTGCAGCATGGACAAAGGCAAAAGCAGCTGCACAGGCACGCAGAGCCGTGCAGAGGGACTGTACTCACCACCTCCTTCCTCACACCAAGGAGACTCTTCCTTGCCATCCTCCACGTTCAATACCCTGCTTTCCCAAGGCACTGGAGGACATTTCTCCTCCTCATTCATGTCACCTTCTCCCAATTCAGTCTGTTTGATTTCTCCATTAACCTCAGGACCGTGATGCTGCATTGCCATTATGTTTTCATGAAAATTTCTAGTATCTTCCCTTGTTAGAGCTTCTGGGTTTGCCTCTTCTGCTTCATCTATCCCTTTCTTTTCCAGTGCGGAAGTCTCCTGATTTTCCTCCCTTCTGAGCAGTTTCTTCTCCCCATTCTCATTTCCATAGTGTGCGTGTGCTGCACTATCAGATGTACTTCTGATGTTGCAGTCCTCTTTGCCATTCACGTTGTCTGTCATCGTGTCAGGCTCAGCGCTGCACTGGGCGCTCGTGGGTGAGAGAGAGTCTGCAGGCCTCCTCTCTGAAAACAGCAGACTCGGTTTAGTATTTGTCCCTGACCTTCTGCATTCACCAGCGCTCACAAAGGGACGCAATCCCATCCAACAGGATGATTTCTCTGAGCTACACCATCTGAGGATATCGTGACAAAATTCCAGAAGGTGTAAATAGAAGAACATTGCCCAGATGTATGAAGTATTAAAATCGAAGCCATTTAATGTGGAGGTTTTTTCTGATAATGGAAATAAACCAGAGTAGTTCTATCAATCACACAGAAATACACCTCCAAATGCACCTCTGAATATAACTCAGGGTTAACACAGACCAACACCTTCAATTTTGATATCTCATTTTGATAAAAGACTTCAACCACGGCAACAATGCCTCAGTGCCCTTCTGTTAACTCATTGAATATTAGAAAGATCTCCAAAACCATGTGTAAACCCTTCAGGATACACTGGAGATGAAGTTCACTGTCTCCTCTAAGAAAACATGCAGGCATCATCATATTGCAATCATAAAAGGAAAATTTGAGGGGGAAAAAGGCAGTAATCCTTCATTTGACAGTGAGCTGAACAGCAGAGCTGGCTGCTGCACAGCCTTGCTGCTGTCCACAATCTGCATGGGCTCGAGAGGAGATTGGTCTAACTCAAGGCAGAAAAATCCAGTCAGGCTGAGTAAATAAAAGTGTCAGAACTATAATCCACGCAGAAGCACATGTTCTGAAAAGCATGTTGCACCAAGAAACCTTACAGCCCCTGTTCAAAGATTCCCACTCAGGGTACTGCTCCTCCATCCCAGGAAAATCCGAGTGGGTTCCTCTACAGACAGAACCCTAGAATCACAGAATAAGCTGAGCTGGAAGGGGCCCACAAGGATCAAGTCCAGCTCCCAGCCCTGCACCATCGCCTTTCCCTTCAGACAATCTATTTCTAGGTCTCTGGCACAGCCAGATAAATGAGGACCATACTCAGGGCCCTTAAAGACAGCACGTTTAAAGCCCAGGGTGGCCTGTCAGGCCTCCTGGGACCCCTCAGACTCAACTGGACACACACAGAGTGTAAAACACACATCAGGTCAGCTTCTCCAAGCCTCGTTATGAACAAAACCAACCTTGTTGATCATCTTTAGACCCCCTGTCATCGGAATATCCATCACCTTCATCTTTCTCGCTGTCAGAAGCCTGCAGTGCCTTCTGGGATGAGGTTTCACTCTCCTTTCCACAGTCTAAATTACGGTTTTTATCATCTGAGGATGGCTCTGACATTCCATTCATTTGATCACCAGTCTGTCCCTCTTCATTAACTTCTTCATCTGGTTCAAAATCTTCATCATAATCTAAAACAGAAGAATTGTAGTGTGAGACAGGAAGCAGAATTCACAATTAATAAGCCTCTTTTTAAGCAGATAGAAGTTTATGTCACTAATCTCCTTTTGCCCTTGAATTTGCTCAGTCTTTTTAAAGCCGTGAGAGAATCTTAGAGCACAGATAGGAATTGTAAGAGCATATTATCATAAAAAGCATTGTGTTCTTCACAGAGTGGCAAAAGTGCAGCAAAACTACAAATATGATTAATACATTAGAACAAAAATAAACAAAATTACCAGCCATGGAAAGTACTAGAAAAATTTAGAGCTGGGCAAACTCAGAAATTAAACGGAAGAATCTCTTATTACAGGAGAAAAACTGGTTGTGGTGAAAAAAACTTACAAATAATGGAGAAAGCTGGAGAAAGGTAGTATACTGTAGTGCAAATATGATAAATGAGTATTGACATGGCTAAATAGCGAAGAAGTGCCTCATAAGCTCAGTGAATTTAATGAACTCCAGCCAAAGGGCACTGCAGAGGCACTCTGTTATCACATGGCTCTAACACACTCCTCCAGGGCCCAGGACAAAAACCTGCACAGAATCACCTCTCACATCCCCATTCGGGACCCCGGGCAGGCGCAGCCCCACCAGCCGTGACACCCGAGAGGTCACAGAGCAAGCTGAGCTGCAAGGGATCCCCCAGGATCCTCGAGCCACAGCACTTTGCCTGGCTCTCCAGGTGCACACCCTCTTCATGCAGCTGCATCAGAGAGGGCTCCCCTTCCCACCAAAGCCGTGCTGTGCACATCCCAGGCACCAGCACGGGGGTGTCGGTGACTCCCACCCAAAACCCAGGCTGCAGTGCTCCCTGCGCATGCAGGGAACACACCTGCACCGCGCAGGGGAGCTGTCCCTGCTGCCACAGCAGCTGCCCCTTGTGCACACCATCCCTCACTTCACAGAGTTTATTGCTGCCCTCTCTCCTTCCATCAGGGCTTTTACCACCCTGGAGTGACAGAACACCGAGGACAGAAATGAAGAGTTCCTGATGCAGAACCAGTTAGGCAAACAGACAATTACCAAGACAATGAGAACTAAGGGAATGAGGAGATTTATTTTTCTGCGTTAAAAATCAATTGAGATTCCAATTGCAGCGTTAGCAGAGAGGTCTCTTTAGGTAACTGTCAGAAGGGCAGTTCCTCCTGAAGGAAAAACGCCTCATTAATCCCAAACACACATCCGGAGGGACTAATAAGCGCCAGATGAGCAGCAACAATGCAGAACTGTGAAAGCAAAAATAGGAATAGGAAGTAGGAATTAAAATCTCTCTGTAAATGTGGTGTGATACAGACATCACCACATCCTGTCCCATTTCTCGTCCCCTGCTCATGTTTGGGAATACTATACCACTACTGCTGGTGGCTGTCTGGCTCTCTTCGCTCTCCTGACTATACTGGTTTTCCACGTCTTCTTCGCTGGACTCCTCCAGTGTCTCCTCCACAGTTTCCACGCTTGCTCCATGAGCCGGTGCGACGACTGACACTGGACCTTCCGTTGATTTCTGCTCAATGCTGTTCTCACATGGGTGACAGTGCACAGCGTGTCCCCAGCAACACACGTGCTTGTGATGGCACCTCGTCCTCCTCTTCTTGGGAGGGGATAGCTTTTTGTCCAGACCCATGGCAGCAATGCACCTATAAAATAACACAGATCGGAAGTATCGCGTTTTTCTTCCTCTGAACAACGGAGGGCAGCAGACACAGCGAGTCCAGCTTGTTACTGGCAGCGAGGCCAAGCACCCATCTGCCTCTGCACTGCCACCACGGCTCGCAAGGACAAGCACCCTGAAACCCCGGAGGGCTCCCCTAACACAGATGCAGCTCTTCCTTGAGGGACAGTAACGCTGCCTACACTTACAGGCAACGGCTGACATGCAAACAAAACCAACATTATCACAAGTGCCCATTAATTTGAAGCTGCACCAAGCGTTGGCTGTGAAGACAGAACCACTGAGAAAGGCAGACAAGCTGTGAGTGAGACGAGCTCTGGATCCAGGTCCTCCTGTAACTCCCAGCAGTGATAACTGAGGGTTTGTGCGTAAGACTGGGGGTTTCTGAACTTATCTGCTGGGTCTAAGAACTGCGGGGGAAGAAGAAGATTGAAAGTTAATAATTTTCTGTTTCTGTTCTGTTTACCTACCTAAAAGAAACCCAAACAGATGGAAAGCAAAGCATTTTGAATGAGCTGTTGAGACTGCTCCTCTAGTATAAAACGGAGTGCTGTGCCCTCTCTCTCTCTGTCTCTTACAGTCAGGAGCTGTACAGAAATGCTGGACCTCGGCCAGCAGAAAGCTCTCAGAACAAGGCTTACAGCATGGCACAGAAATCACTGCAGCATCACCTCGTTGTGAGCCAAAGCCCTGACCCACCAGGGAAAATCACTGGGACCTTTACTGGGAACCAGAGTGGGCATTCAGTGTATGTCACAGGGCAGGAAACAAACCCAAGTGCACCTGGCCTGAAGGGATCTGAAAATAGTTGTCATTTATGGGGAAAATCAGGTTAATGGAGATGGGTTTTAGTCATCAGATAAAGCCGGCTGGATTGATCAGAGGCAGGAAAAGAGGGATATCACTAAGAGGGAAAGGGGGACAGAAAGGGGAAGTAACTTAGGAATTAATTAATCCAACTTTTGGGTACTATATTAAATTCAGAAAATTCACTTCAAATCTTTCTAGAAATCACAAAAAGCTGAGATTTGGGCATTTCCTAAAATCTATAGCTACTAGATCCATTCTGAATTCAGATGCTTTTCACTCCTTTGAACATGCATTTACATAAATCATGTTCATTGTTAGACTGGAGTAAAAACTATGGTACAATAAACTGGCTTTTTTTTTTTTCCTTAGAATTCAGTCCTTATCTGAAGGAACAGAGTACACCTTTGTGGAGCCTCTTGTTCCAACTGCTTGCTACTCTTTAATAAATATAAAAAAATAAATAAAAGAACATAAAAGATTTTAACTTATCCACATGTCCATAACTTCACTTGTATGGCCTGAATTAACAATTACAGAAAATGAAGATTTTATGAATATTAAAGCCTCTTGGCAGAATCGCAGCTGTTGGCCACAGCAGTGACTTTTGCCCAAGCCCAAGACCTTTCTGCAATATTTCATTTCTGAATAATGACAAATATTCAGTGCTGCTTTATTCTGAGGCTGGGGGTATCACAACAGAATCTCACTTCAGAGGCAGAGCTGTTTAAAAATCAATTATCACCAAAAAAGCCTCTGGAAACCACAGCTCACTGAGCAGCGTGGTCGATATTTGTCTCACGGCCACTGTGGCCACGTGGGTGGCACACGTACCCCACCCCAGAGCCACTGCCCGCTGCTCCAGCACAAGCACTGTCCCCACCTGTGCAACCCCACGGGGACCCCTGGGATGTGAGACCCTGACAGGTAACCTCCATCCTGCACCTTCCCTGGGGCACTGAGAAACACAGCAGGCTCTACAGAGCTGTGTGCAGCCGGAGAGATGAGAGGAGAGAAGAGAAGCAAGTCAGAAACTCTCTCAAAAGGAAGTCCCAGTGAGCAAAGTGTACTTTCTCCATACCTGTAGCAAGGAGGTGCCCCGGTCACGTGCAGAACCCTGAAGTAGCTGTTTGTGCCTCGCAGCTGGGAACACCTCTGATATCTGTACTCACAGCAAGAGCTCAGCCTCTCAACTTGCAGCCCGTTGAGATAAAAGGTGAGGCTGAACGGGAAACCCAGGTGCCTCTTGGAGGTGAACTGGAAGGTATCTGCAATCACAGAAAGAGAGGGTTCCAAGAAAAATATTACACTTCACTGTCAGCCTGCTGCAACTGCTGGATCTCAGCTGCATCACCACAGCACCCAGCCCGCTGTGGACAGGCACGGGGGTTCTCGGGTCTGTTCAGCAGCTGGTTAAACTCTGCTCCTACACACACACAGCCCTGGCTCTCGCCAGCCCCAGCACCCTAAGCTGGGACAGCTAGGACAAGAGTCACACTCAGCTGAGCCACTCACTGCTGCAGCAGGACAACGGCCAGAGCCTCCCAGCCATTTCCTGTGTCCAGTTTCCCAGAACAAAATTCATCTTTTACTGGTGTGATGGAATTGCACTCACATAAAAAGAGACAGGAACTGGGCTCCCACTATATACTTTTCTTTCTGTAACAGTGTTCACTGATGTCTTTTAGCAATGCAGATGATCCCTTTTCAAGGACAGTTTATTGCTACAAATGCTCTATTAACTATATATCTCTATAGAAAATTAACCTAATCCACAAGTATTTTGTTAAATCAATTCTCTAAATTCTTCTACCATGATTATAAAAGTAGTTGTAGCCTCACTTTCAATCATGGGACAGTAGACCCAGATTTAATGTGGAAACAGATGGTATAAACATCCCTGCATGCGTCTATCTTGACCAAGCTGAGCTGAAATCATTCTGATGTCAGGGCAAAGTTTCAGCAAAAAACAACATTGCCAGAATCAATAGGAACTCTCTGACTCCATCCTTACCTCCTTCCAAGAGCTCGCCCCTGTAGACACAAATGTTTTCTGTTCCACAGTGTTGCTGGTAGACTTTGATTTCATCCTTGTAGTCACGGAGAGACACGTGCTTACTCTTTCCTCGGTAGACCATGGTGACAAAGGCGTTGCTGCATAACGGGGACTTGGGGTACCCTCTGGTATTCTGCAGCAGGAAATGCACAGAAATGCCTTCAGCTTCCAGCTCCAACAAGGGGTGAAAACAAAGCTCACACCTCTGCAGCACACACTTGAGACTTACAGGCCTTTATAACAAGTGCTGAGCTGATAAAATCGGAAAGTGTTTGTAGCATGCAGAAGGTCTGGGATATATTTCCAACTGAAAACCCAATGCATTGAATAGCCCTAGATTGCAGGGACCAGGTTTAATGATCCATATCATCCCTCCCAGTCCTGGATTCCTACAGCTTTATTTACAGGAGTTAAAACCAGCTCGAGAGAGTGTAGCTGATGTGGTGTTCATACTCTCGAGGCATTTCACAAACCCCTGAGATTCTAGTGCCAGACACAGGATCAGATTGACTGAAGTGGAAGGCTTTGAATAACAGTTGCCCTAGGTTGTTGTTCAGCACCTCTTTTCTCCCCAGCCGATGACAAACACCAAACGTTTTTGTTGACAGAGGCATGCATAGCAGTTACATATTTTAATAGCTATACATTTTCTTCATGCAAACTAGGTAAGCACACCTTTCAGCACTAGGCAAACGCAGCAGCGGGGAATGTAATACACCCGTGCACGGACAGGGACCACTTACCCTGATCAAAACCTGTTCATTGAATGCAGTGGTGGGGTAGAACCGTCTCCCTGTGGAGGGCTCTGGCCGGAGCGCGAGGCCCCGGCGGCGCCTCCTGCGCGCGCGGGGTGGCGGCACCAGCACCAGGCAGCGGTTGACAACGGGGAGCCGATAGGGCGACATCCCAGCCATGTACTCCGCTGGATTCATCAGCCTCAACTCGTTCCTGTGCCCCTGGAAAAACATTTTAACCAAGTGGCACAGCTTTTGCAAGACCAACTCCCGAGCGCACGGAACTGCCCATGCCCTGACTTTGTGGTACATTGAGAAACACGCATCTTTCTGAAACAGCTCCTCAACTCAGGGCCGGAAATTTTGCTCATTAAAATACTTCTGGGCTAAACCCCTTCCTTTTAATTTGCAAGGCAGCATTCATATTGCATGAAAATGTCACGCTCAGAGATAGACGCAGCCCTGCACACCAAGCCCTGGCTCTGGCCCCACCGAGGTCTCGTCTCTGACAGAACCCTGCACAGCCCTGCAGCACCGCTGCTCCCCTGCAGCTGGGCAGCACATCCCCAGAGCAGCCAGTCATCCAACAGAAACATCACTTGGCATCACTTGTACAAGATGTGCTTCAAAACACTGCCTCCTCCTCTGCACAGAGATTGAGTCCTCTTGCAGAATGAAATGGACCACGGCCCTTAAGAGTAAGACATCACTAGAGAACAAGTTCTGTAAACGCTGCATGCTGTGGCTCTGAGTTGCGCATCGTGTTCTCAGAACTGACATCTCGTGTAGCTGTTTTGTCAGCTGTGAGCACTAAAGAAACCATTAAATCACCCAGAATTTGAGTAGACATAAACAGGACCAAGCAGCAAATTCTTGGAGAAAGAGTCATGGCCATCCTGATACACAGCAAACAGAGATCAGAAGGGAGCTGTTTACAGTGTCCGCCAGCCACTGGTAGCAGATCACAGTCCCACTCCAAAACCCTCTCACCCCATGGAACGCATAACACAAAACCAATTACATCATGTTTTTCTAGAACAGAAGACAAGTCCAAATATCACTTGAAAGTAACTGTGAATTTATCAAGACCATGTTTGACTCTCATTCTCCCAGCCCACTAGTGTGATTTTATACTATGAAAAGTAAATCACCACATTTTTACTCACTGTGATCAAGAACTAGGCATTAGACCAGTAAGACAGTGTCTTGAAAATTGAGGAGAAGTGAAAAAGGAAGGTTTAAATAAAAGTTGATGCCATTTGAAAGGGATGTTCCCTGTTGTATACAGTTCTGGGAACTACAGTACTTGAACAATATTATCAAACCATCCCCAAAATGACATTATTTTCAGTAGGAAGTACGGCCTCACCCCACGGGCAAACTGCTGGTCATGTTCCAGTGCATGGCACTTCTGTTTGGAAGCCTTTGGTACAGACCTTGGTGCAGCCCAGCCGGGAGGGGGCTGGAGGTGAGGGGACGGCTGCATATTTCCTGGAGCTGTATTTGGTCGCAAGGAACTCTACAAAAGGAGAAAGAAAGCAATGACGAAATCTCAGTGTACAGACTCCAGTGCAGGGCAGCACTGTAAAAAAAATAATAGCACTGAGGAAGATATCTGGAAGTGATGAGTGATTTCAGGTACCTACAGGACATGACATTTTCTAGTCTGCCTCCAAAGAGCCAGACCCCTTTAGGCACCTCTAACTGACCATCCAGAACTCCAAAAACTCTTGGCCATAAATACAAGGTTTGTTACAGTCTCTTCATCACACAGCCTTGGAGCAAACACAGTGAACTCACAGAAACCACAGCAGTTTGCTATGGACTTCAACACAGAAAGAGTGCACAACAAAAAAGGACCTATTTTTGTTCAATATTCAGCTTTTTTCTGACTGTTTTATTTCATTTCATTTCTTTGTATACCCTTCAGAATACCAAGTTAAAATGCTAACACCTGTTTCACTGAGGTTGACTCACCACCTTAGAGGGGGCAGGCTCCCTGGTTCGGTGCTGATGAGGATAATGTCCACCACCATAATCAACTCCAAGTCCAGGTGCCCTCTATATGAAGAGAAGGTCATTCAGGACTCAAAAGTTTCTCTGAAATCTGCACCAATTATCATTATTGACATAGAGAACCATTTGAAACTGAGCTAGATATTTGACTTTTGACTTCAGGCTTTAGTACCATTATATTTCAAGAGTATATTAACATTCATTCTTTGCTGTTAACAAAGGGCAAAAGCCAGCCCTCCTAGAACACAGCCCTCTGAAATGAGCTCCAGTCTGCCTTCATCCCTTCAACTCTGCTTTCTTAAAGACCCCACCATTTTCAGTGCTTCACAACAGGTGTAACCTTGTCCATAGCCCCTGTGTCCACTGACAATGTTCAACACACTGACACCGGCTTACCTGAGGTCACGAGGCAGCTAAAAGGGAAAGAAGCAGGTTTATCAGAGAGCAAAGTTTGGGGGTTTTTTCCTAGGTTCTGATGTGTCATTCCTTCAACACTAGCTTCTGGAGATCCCTCTTTAACAGAACTCGGCAAACAGGAAATCAGCCTCAAGTGATCAAGGATGAGGCCCTAATCCAGGATGACCCAGGCAGTGAATGCTCTGCACTAAGGTCCATGTGCACACTTTCAGCTGTCTGTGCTTCCATGAGGAGCTGATGGAACTCACCCATCGTGAGCGACCCGTTCGTTCTCCAGACACTAAAGGACAGAGCTCGTGATGATGGCACCTTGGAGCGAGTGGTGGATGTGGGCAGTGCATATGGATGATTTCTTCCACTGATCTTCTTACTTGCTCCGTCTGAAAGAAAAGGAATTTATGTCTCTGAGGCACTGAATCCAAAAACAGTGATTGTCTCATTACGTCTGTCTTTCACTGGACAGCTGTGACAATCAGCTGGCCTGGACCCAATGGAACAGCTGGTTAAAGAAGGAAACAAAGTCATGGGAGAATGTGAGGGACAAGCAAAAAGACTTGTCCCCACCTCTGATTCATTTTCCTGCAGCTCTCTCCAGCTGCTGACCCATCGGATTCAATCCATGTCTGTTTCTGTGTATCTCACAATTGTTTGTTTGGTTGAAGGTCTCTTTCGTTTTTGAATTTGAATGCACCTGCCACTTCCCTGCTGTGACTGCAGCCTCTCCCCAGCTCCTCTTCTCACTGACCCAATGCTGGCATGGCTGCCCCACTGGAAACAGACAGCTCTGTCTCTCACCCTCCCTTGCTCAGCCACCTGCCTTTCTCCTTTCCTTTCAGACAAGCGACTCAGATGAATTCACTGAACGGATGAGGTGAGAATTAAATTACACGGCTGGCTCCAGCCAGGCTCCTGCAGCCCAGCACAGCACACACAGATCAGGTATCTGCAGGCGTCCTACTGAAGGAAGCACTTCACTGGTTTACGTTCCAAAATTATCCAAGCCCAGGACCCCCAACAAGGTGCCAAAATCGCTGCTTCCATGGGGTGATTTCCTACCACAGGAGTTCCATCAGTAAACAACACCTTTGCGATTTCCATTGTGACCAGCGTCTTTCAGGAAAATCTCCTCCTTTCTTTACCCTATGGCTTGCTTAGAGATGTATTATTTACAATTTAACAGGTCTGACACTGTTTACCAGCTGCTCAGTGAAGCAGACACCTTCTCAAGACACTCTTCTCAAAGCGTTCAGGTTTGAATTCGAGTGATTGCATGGGGAGAAGAACTATTGACTTCTGTGGGATTTCCATGACTCTAACTACAGAATCAAGTTCAACCTACATGAGACCTAAACGAAGATTCCTAAAACCTCTTTCATTGCCCACATGCCAGTTCTGCCCAAATCCTGCGGAGAGGCAAACAAGCAAACACAAGAGCTCAGTGCTCATCAGCAGTCAAAAGCAGAGAGGTCTAGAATTACTAGGAGGAGAACGTATCTTGAATTATTCATTCTGTTATGGTTCCCCATTTCAAAACAGAAATAGTAGAATGAGAGAGGGTAAAAAAAAAAAAAAATAGCAACAGTAATGAGAAGCCTGGAATGGCTCAGGTAAGAAAAATTCAGACTGAGGACCTTCAGCTTGGAAAACTGAGAAGGAATGTGAACAACGTACGTAAAACCACAGATGCCTTGGAAAAATAGAACATTTAATAACTTCTGTCATACTGAGAACAAAGGAAAATTGAACAGACATATCAGCACATACATTTATTACTACACAGAAATGTGAGGAGGTATCATTTCATGCAATTCATGATTAAATCACTCAGCCAAGAACACTGCAGAAGTAGAAGAATAACTAGATTCAGAAGGAATTAAATGCATAAATGGAAGTTCCTGAACTTCTGGACAAAGGACAAAGGAGGTGTAACTGGGGCAGGATCATCCTCTACTTGCCTGTTTCTTGCACTTGTCTCAATGAATCACTGGTCAGGCTTATGGTTATTACTCACCACTGCAAAACTGACAGGTGCCATCAGCACCCAGCAGTGCTCAAGCTTTACCTTGACTGGAGGCATCCTGTCGTTCCTCATACAATATCCAAGCCTCCTTCTCATCTCCCGCTGATGATGACGCTATCAGTACAAGAGGAAGAGAAATCCCATTACTGGGCACTATGAGGTGTGTGTTCAAGAACTCTTGCTTCTGCCCTGCTTGTCCCATGCCTTCTCCCTGGCCACTCCCCTCACTGAGCCCTGTAATAAAACTGCTGTGGTTTGCATCTATTTTCATTTCACCTGCATATATTCGCACCACCAAGGGAGCGACTGAGCACTGGTAAAGCTTTAGGAACCAACTCCATTCCTGATACCCCCAGGAATGTGCCCAGATTTTGTACTCAGACAATATATATTAACATGTTCAAATTGGCTTGTTTTTATCAGGATTTTTTTAAGCAAACTAGCCCTGTGAATATCATGTCATAATCTGAGAGCTGTCAAAAAGCAATAAGGAAGCCAGGACAGTGCCTGATCTCACAATAGCATGGTTTGACAATGAGAGGCCCCATGGAGGTTTCACGTGGGGAATGCCAAGCAGAAAGGCTGTCCTTTCTCCCAGCAGGAAAGAGCCTTCCAGGGGAGCACGAGGGCACGGATGGAAAGCAGTCCAGTACCAGTTAGCAGCCCCTGGCTGTCAGCGAGGAAACGCCGGAGAAGGCTCACACACCCTCAGGAAAGGCATACCTCCATGTCAAGGATCTTATGAGATATGGCATCAGCCAAGCAGTCCAGGACGTGTCTCTGGTGGTCCCTCCTCATGGCATTCAGACGGTATTCTTTCTCAGGTATTATTCTTCCACTCCTTGAGATCTGCCATACACAAATACAACGTTACTGAAAAGGAGATGAAATAAAGGCTGTTTTGAAATGGTACAATTTCCCAGAAGAGCACTTCCTCCTCCTGGTTAGTTTCCATCTCTGCCCCTGTCCTGGTGCTGGAACTCCCCTTCCATCACTGTATTATCTCTGGCCCCATGAGCTCCACCAGCCAAATGAAGGAGCAGCAGCCACATTTCTGATAGCCCAGGGCTCAGCCTTTCCCTTCACAGGCCACTGCCCAAAGGGATGGAAAGGATTAAACCCTTGCCTCCCCGCTGCAGCTGCCTGTGCAAAAGAGAGTTGCACCCAGGAGTGCGCCAGTGGTTTTAACAAAATGTTCCGCGCATTCGCCTTTACAAAATCCTTTCCTTTTCCATTAAACGCTTCTGAGAAATAACACTGGAGCTATTTGAACAAGTCAAATATGCTTACATTCCACAGTGTAAAAACCCTGAGTGAATCAATATGAAGCTGTGTATCTGCAAACTGAAACACTTTGCAGAGGGAAACTACAATGAGCAAAAGGAAATATGGAAAAAAGGATAAAAACGTTCTGAATAGGATGTAGAATTGAGGGAAACTTTTTGGTCTCACCAGTCCTGATTTCTGAAGATGTCGTCTTATCCTGGCATTGCTGAAATATCCAACCAGGTGTTTGTCTTTAAGACTGTTATAGGTTTCAAGAAATCTGCAATAAAAAAATGGAGATGTTTATAATGCCCCTGACTGACAAACTATTACAGTTCAAGTTAAATGAGCTACCCAATAGTTTGCCACACAAAATGCTGCCTTAGTAAATCATCCTGGATTTGGTCAGATAAATGTCCATTAGATTACATAAAAGCAATATCTTGTGGCCTCCTGGAAATTCGTATCAGAAACCTGTGACGCGTCCGCGAGGCCGAGAGCCGAGCGTGGAGCAGCGCTGCAGCACCGCGGCGTGGGGCTGAGCGGGCAGCCCTGACATCCCTGACAGCCCTGACAGCCCTGACAGCCCTGACAGCCCTGACAGCCCTGACAGCAGCTCCTGGGTGATCCACGGGCAGGGCAGTGCAGCTGGGCTCCAGCCGCACAGACACAGCTCCCCGGCCACTCGGCCATGGCAGGGACGCCTTCCCCTGTCCCTCGCTGCTCCAAGCCCCCTCCAGCCTGCCCCTGAGCACTTCCAGGGACGGGGCAGCCACAACATCTCTGGGCAGCCTGTACCAGGGCCTCGCTACCACCATCACAGCTACCAAAGATCAGAGCTTCAAAAAACTGAACCTCAGATGTGAAAGTTGAATACAAAATCTGAAGCACCCATAATTAGCGGTTATATTTTTCAACTATTCTTAGCACAACCATATATTACTTCACCCTCTGGAAAACAGGACAAACGGAGAAGTCAGTGACACTAGGATGCAATACTCTAAATCCTTTCACATTTGTACAACTTACACACTCAGGTACATGTTGCATAATATGTTCAGACTGACCTCTGGGCAGGATGTGCTTTTAGTTACACAAGAGACTGATCTCTTTTGTGTTCTCTGGCTGAAGATTTAAATGCACTGTGCCTCTTTTACATCCCTTTCAGCTGGATAATTCAGTTATATTTCTATTGTTACGCTGATCTGCCACACACAAAAGCATATTCAAGGCAAGAAAGGACAAATTTTTTAAAATAAAGACATCATGGATTTACAGGAATTTTATGCGGGGTTTCACAATAACCTCAAAGGTAGCTGCCAAGAATAAATTAAACAAACAGTATAGGTTACGTTTTTATGCCTGTTGGTCAAATACTGGTATGATAGCAACTGTTACTTTTTTATCCAGAATTTGCATTTGAAACTGCCAGATTCCATCAATTTTGCTAAGTACTCATTTATGGTATCACTTGGCAACTGCACGTTGAGGCAGAGAAGAAACTCAATCCAGCTCCTTTTCATTCACTTCCTTCCATCTAAGATATCCTGGACTAGTCAAAACCAGTTAGATAAACATATCCTACAACTAGCTAAAATGCAACTCCCACTTGAACACAGCGATGTGGCAATTTCAATTTCACCAAAGTCTCAAAACATGCATTTTCTCATTTTAATTATGAAAAGGCTGGCCCTCAAAAATGTTGAATTAAATTCGGAGTTCAAAAGGGTATTAGAGGAAATAAGGAAATGTGTTTGGCCTGGATCAAAACCTGTTAAATCATTGGAAAGAGTGCAAGCCCACACTGGGGTCTGGCTGCACCGTGCTGCCCATACAAGCATCAACTTTAAAACCTCTGCAAAAGAGAGAAGTGCAGAACTGACAAAATCCATGTTAGGAAAAAACACAGCAAATTGTGAAAAACACATTATTGTGCCACAGTAATCATATCCCTTTTCTGGACTCCTTTTCCTCTGCCCATTTACCCTAATTCTTCTCTCTAAAGAAGAGAGAAGAATTCATTCTTCTCTCTAAAAATCCTGGGGTTTTGCTAGGATAGCAGACAATTTTCCTGGCACAGAACCTAAACTGACTGATCTGTAGGTTCCTGGAGTACGTCTGAAGCTCCTCTCAAGATGAGTGTCATGTTGGCTTCTCTGGTATTGCAGCCAATGACAACATGTCACTCTCAGGTCAGTAATTTTATATTTGAGGTTATTTAGGTTTCTGTGATCATTGACACCATTATTTACTAGCAGTATATTTGTTCTCAGCTGGCAGCTTACCCAAAGGACTACACTCAGAGCCAGAGCTGTGTACCGTGGTAAATTTTAAGACCACTCTCACTCATTTGGAAGGATATCAAGACAAAGCCACAGCAGGCATCTTATGCGTTTTGTAAAGCAAATCTTCCCAGTTAATATTTCAGAGAGCAATTAAACCAGTGATCACCAAATAAACGATGTGAGAGAGCACCGAGGTTCAGCTATTAATTGGCAGAGTCACAGGGGATCGTGGTGCCTGAGCTCTACCTGGCACCGGTCTGCCATTCCCTCTTCCCCCGAGGAAGTCTTAAGCCTCACAACCCGACACGGAACCGGGAGCCAAGGGACTGTTCTGCTTCTGATTTCCCGTGCGTCCCAGGAGCAAGTTCTACCACGGCTTCTTTACTCGGATCATTGCTCACTGTACCGGGATGTGCCAAATTTTGTCATAGAGACCTGCAGAGATTCTGTGCTCCTCACTGTTTGTCTGTGACATCAGCTCGGGGAAGTCGGGATTCTCTGAATCTGAATTCCCTGCAGGTCCGCAGGCAGGTAACCAGGGGATCCCCTGCGGCCGGCAGCCCCGCTCCCCGCGGCTCCGTCACCCGCGCAGAGGGCGAGACAGCGGGGTCCGCTCGCCCGCAGCCAGGCACGTTCCCGGGGCGTCTCTGGGGGCACCCGGAGCCCCTCTCTCCCCCCAGCCCCGGCGCGGGCGGCAGGGAGGAGCCGCTGCCGGCCCCGACGCTGTCACCATTGCCGCGGAGCCGAAAGGCCGGCACGGAGCGACCCCCGACCCCCCTGCCCCCGCCCCACTCACCGGGGCTGCGGGACGCTCATGGCAGCGGCGGCGGCCCGGCCCTGCCCCGGCACCGGCCCAGCCCTGACCTGGCACCGACACCGAGACTGGCACCGGCACCGGCACCGACACCGGCACCGGCCCCGGCCCAGCCCTGCCACGGCACCGGAGCTGCCGCCGCGTCCCCGGCGTCTCCAGGAGACGGCGGGAGGGAGGCAAGGACGGATGGAGGAACGGGAGGGAGGGACTGGAAGGACGGGAGGGACATAAGAGGGAGGGAGAGACGGGAGGGGGCCGGTGCTCCGCCCGCCGCCGCGACAGGATAACAGAACCTCCGAACTGTCGGGGTTGGAAGGGACCTCTGGAGAGCCCAAACCCCAGCTCCTGCCGAGGCAGGATGACACAGGAACCAATAGAGGTGGGTTTGGAATGTCTCCAGAGAGGGAAACTCCACACCCTCCCCAGGCATTTTCAGGGATCTGCCACCCTCCACGGAAAGTTCTTCCTGATGCTGCGGTAGAACTTCGTGTGCTTTAGATCATGGCCATTGCTCCTCATCCTGTCGCTGGGCACCACTGAGCAGAGCCTGGCACCAGTCTCTGACACCCCTCGGAAAAATCTGTTTGGGCTGGGGAGATCCCCTCTCAGCTGTCTCTTTCCCACACTCACCACGCCCAGCTTGGGCAGTCTCTCGGCGTCAGAGAGGTGCCTCCGATGCGGTACACCTCATTATCTCCGCGACCCTCTGCGGGACCCATCCTCTTGTAGTGGGGAGCCCAGAACCGGCCACAAGACTGCAGCTGGGTGGGGCTGGCGTGGGCCTGATATACCGTGAGGTGACAGGATGCACTTCCAATATCAATCCTGATTTCCATCTCTCAGCTCAGATGACACGAAGCACCAAAGTGTGCATTGGCAATGGACACCTGATTTACTGAAATAAAGGACTTACAACCACCCTTCTATGCTCGTTTTTCCCTTTTTTCTGCAGTTCTTGTGAGTCCCAGATGAAGAACAGACTCACAGGGTAATGCTGTCAGGGCCACAGAGTGACTGATCTGAGCAGAGATCCCTGCAGTGAGGAAGAGCAGGGACAACCTTCCCTCCCGATGCATCTGTTTCAAAATGTTAGACTTCACCATCCTCAAGTTTTCTGTGGCATTATCCACCCACACAATATTGATCTGCCTTCTCTGTGAAGGGAGCAATTATTAAGGACACCAATATTCTCTTGATATTTTATCTTCCCAACTCTGTAATTAAAGTCTCAGACTAACTTATTATATCATCCTGCAGCACAGGAAGAAGTCAGGAACAGACACGGGACAATTACAATAGAGAGGCAATTACACTTCTAATGACTAGAACATGTAGGCAGCATTTATTTGGGGCACAATGAGATTAAACAAGAGCAGCTGCTTTTCAGAACAATCCACTTTTCTGTTTCAGAAACACATAGAACAGTTTCCAGAACCTCACATTGTGCACAACTCCTCACTTCGAACCCCCAAACCTCTCCTGCAGATGCCAAAGTCAGCACAAGTACAAGAGCCTGTTCCACCCTTCCAACCACCCACGGCAGCACCAAGCAGGCTGCAGCTGGGACCCACTGCCTCCAGAATCCTGTCCAGTCAAACCAGGAGAAGATTCTTAACAAACTGAGAGAATTATTCTGCTAAATTCAATGGTCTGTGGCCCTCATCTCTTCCTCCATCCTTTTCTGCACTTCCAAGGGGCATGTCCCAAAAAGAGAGCCAAACCAAGGACTCTCCAGGGTGACACATTCTCTAGATGGGTGACTTGCACAAATCAGACACACCTCAGTCCTACATCATTAGTTCCAATTACATTACTTCTTCCAAAATTAAAAAAAAAAAAAAACAACTTCAATTTATACAATTGGAAACTGACAGAAGAATAAACGTCGTATGATATTCCCAACAAGGCAGTTGATATTCCCAGTTCTGCTGTGCCATTCTGCCAGGTCAGCTGGCAGAGAGCAGCGACAATGAGGTACCACGGAACTGCTCTGACACCTTCTGGTGACAAACTCCACTACAACCACGGCCCTCGAGACAGAAACGATGACAGAGCAGAGACTTGCTCTGAAATTCTCCTCTCAACATCATCCACAATGCAGTGGCAGCACTAAGCAAGAAAGGAGCCACTGCAAACCATCAGCCTCTCAATCATGTCATAGACGCCTACTAAATTAAGACTGAATAAAAATAATTTAATATTTGAACACAGAATATAGAGAAAAGGTGTATACTTTGATATGCACATCATCTCCACAATCATATCCATCATTAACCATTTAACCTGTTTAGTACTTTGATATTAAGAGATGTTTGACTTTCTCTAACAGCATTGTAAAGAGGAACAGCAGATTCCCAGAATGGCAGCACTGCTCAGGCCACATTCTGAGACAAGAGGAACAGTCAGCACCTTTCACCTGGATAATCAGCTGAAACACTACCTACACACATCACTTACACCGGGTGAATCACTTAAATCTTCACATAAAAAACACAGCTCTCCACTCCTGCGGGAAGTGCTACAAACAAGGAAATCGGCTTCATTCCCCTCGGGCAGCCTGGGGGGAGGAAGGATTCTGCTGCACCTTGGCAGACAGGCTTCCTGCTTTCCCACAGCTGAGCTGGCCTCATCCTGCTCTCCCCAAGCAGCTTTCTGAAACCACTCACTGAAACACTAAATTGAAATCATTAACTGCAGAAACATTCCATCACCTTTCCTGGCAGCACCACCTTGTTGTGCAATGGATTTAAGGTTTATGAGAACAAGACACAATGAAATGACCCCAGTGTAATGGCAAAGTGACCCCACACAGACACCTGCACACAAGCCTCAGTGCTGAGGCTGTGCCCTGCCTGCCTCAGTGGATGGAGCTCAGGAATTTCACAGGAACTCTCCCTGCCACAAAAGCCACGCAGCCTCTGCTCCCTGTGCAGCCAGGGGTCCAGGAGACTTTAATAAAGGTCATAGGGAGAACTGAAATCTTCACAAGCAGCCATTTACCATCTAGGAATCAGCTGCTCCAGTCACAATCATCAGTTCCAAGAGGCAAATCCCAGCATGCAGCTCCAGAGTGACAGTCCCTAAGGATGAACCGGGACACTGCCACCTCAGCCTTGGAGGCACAAATAGAACTGCCTCTGCTCCAAACAGTTCATGTCTGAGAGATTCTGCCCATCTTTGGAGCTGGAAAGTGAACTATTTTGTCAGTAAAACCTTTTATTTCAAGTAAATTATGTGACAAAATTTGAGTACAAATCTTGTGGCTAAAAGAATTTACAGCTCTAATTAACACACATAGTGAGTTATTTAATTTTGTGTATCTGTAAAAAGCAGCTTTATTCTGTGTTACCTACAGTGGCCTCTTTCTGCCTTGCCATGGACCATACCCTACCATCCCCTGCAGCACAAAGCACACCAGCAGAGAAAATTTATTATTTCCACATCAATCAAAGCCACCAAAATTACTTTACAGTAAACGCAACTCTGCTCATTACAAAAAGAAAATGTTAACTAATTCATCTAAGTGAGCATTTTCTGCTACTGTCAGACATGATCAAAGGTGCGTTTATAACACACATTCAGTGAACATGTAAGCAAAGGTGCACTTAGAACAGCTACAAAATAAATGGGAAAAGGTGCTCCTTTATAGAAGGAGCACCATCTTCCCTCGGGCACCACTGCTACAAATAATGTCTTCATGAGCCTTGGCTACTTTCTCCAGGGGATATTCCAGGCCCACCACAGGTTTCAGCCAGCCAGCTTCTATGCCATCAAGGACTGCTGTGGCACATTCACGCCTTTCCTCCTGTGTGTAACAAACACAGTGTTTATGACAAGGTCTTTGCACTTTAGAATGACATTGACAATTTATGCAAGAAGTAAAGCAAATTCCACAATGCAAAAATGTTTTATGATGTTCTGAGATTGAATCAAAACATAATGGAATGAACTAACAAGTTTGTTACAGTGAAATTATTCTTTCATTCCTACAAATAATTTTAACTGTAAATACAGATGTGCTGGAACAAGCCAATAAAGCATACTTTAAAATGGAAATGTTTCTTACCTCAGTTGCAAGAAACAGACTCACTCCAATTATGCTGGACTCTTTGCTCATTGTGTCTCTTGGGTTTATCTCGATGCGTCCTCTGCAGCCCACCACCTGCCCAAAGGAGTCCAAAGCATCGAGTCAGAGCTGTTCAGTGTGATGCTGAATGCACAAAATCAGTGGCACCAGCACCCATCATCACCTCCCTGCCCAGGGACACGAACTCTCACTGTCACCCTCCTGGCCCAGGACGCACACACTCACCATCACCCTCCCTGCGCAGGACAGCAGCTGCAGGTCAGCATCCAGGTTGACATTAGAGAGCATTTCTATGATGATATCGACTCCCCCCGGCCCTGTGCATGCCTGTACAGGACACAGGACGTTATCTTAGTGCTGGGTACCACCACTTATTTTAAACACTACAGAAAGTATCCATTCTACAGCTTATTGTTTACATTTTCAATACAGCCTTTGTACTGCAGCTGACAGCCAATGAGCTGAATTGTAGCACATTTTGCTGTGACTTAGGATGTGATCCCACGCTGGAAATTGCTGAATGAAATAAGTTCTAAATGCCACTGCCTGTGAGGAAAGCTCGGATCTTCCAGCCTGAGAAAGTTCTTCCTCGTGTAGAAATGAAAAAGGCAGTACGCTATTGCTCCTACATAAATCTCCTTTAAAGTCCTCTGCAAACAACTGTTCACACTTTGTTAAGAACAACACAACCTGCATTCTTGAGTCCAGACACATTCCTACCTTAATTCTCTCAGTGTAATTCGGGTCTCTGTGATTAAAGGCTTGGTGAGCGCCGTTTCTCAGGATCACATTCATGCCCTCCTCAGTTCCTGCTGTACCCAAAACCTTCAAACCACAAGCTCTGGCAATCTGACATGCTGCTAGTCCCACCTGAAGGGAGGGAAAAAAAAAAAAAGAGAAAATTATTTTACCTGCTAGTCTGGTGAGGTGTTTTTTAGCCAATAATTTAGATCTTAAAGAAAGCCAAATACTCTTTAAAAAAGAAAATACATTTACAGAGGCATGGTAATTTTTGAGGTTTTTTTAAAGCTATCAGCATTTGACATACCTCGATGTAGAATGCTGAGTATCTATCAAAGCTGGGACTTTTTTTTTATACAAATCCAAGGAAGTTCTTCTTTTCACAGAATCACCTGCTACTAGTAACAGCATTGTACATTGCTAAGAAAATCTGCAGGCACAAATTTTATTAACAATACTTCTTTAGAAAGTAAATTCTCAGTGTCTCCTACCAGCTTTGCACTCCAGTAAGAAAAGAAGCACTACATTTAGTTTATGAAAAACTTTAAAAAGAGTTATGATACTAAATACCATTCTAGTATCCCAGAATAAGATATGAATTAATCTTTTTGTTGTCTAACAAATAATTAAGGAATCTTTGCCTTTCACAGCAGTTGCTTGGTGCATAACCAGAAACTGCGCAAGTGCAGAGTGTGGGAGATAACCTAGAATGTTGTGTCATAGAGATCTAAAATAAATTTGTCATGAAAACCCAAAGAAAACTAGAAGTGCAATGTCATGTAGTATTCAGTCACAGGTTTATATATTCCAGTACTTTTCCTTGTGCAGCCAGCTGTTGGCCCATGGGTAAAAACATCCCAGAAATGCACAGTCACCCTGAACCAGTGACTTATTCTCAGAGGACTGAGAACAACTTGCACATATTGGAAAATTAGAGCTTTCAGCTATCAGTGATAAAACTTCCAGATCAACTACCACCTGCAGCAACCACCTGTTCCGAGTGTGATCCTCTGCCTGGGGATCTCACAGCAGCATTCAGTCTCACAGTTATTGGGAATAACAGGATTTGTTCTAAGAAAGTGGATCCTAGAGTATCTGAAGTAAAAACTTAATCTGCTAATCTATTGATACAAATATGACCATAACTGACATCCCAGGAAGAAGCAGATGCAAGGACAGAGAGCAGTGTTCTCTACTACCTGCCTCTTGCGATACTTACCCCTCCACTAGCACCATGAACCAGCACGCTTTCCCCTGCTTTGGCACGGCCTCTGAGCGAAGAACACAAGAAATACTGGCACTGTGATTGCAGGACATACTGAGTACGGGGTTGCACATACTGACATCAAACCTCATTGTTCACGCAGCATTGTTTCCAATTTATGTTCCAATTATGTTCCAATTTATGCCTAAACAGATATCATAAGCCTTTTCAGGAGAGCAAGGAGGGAAAATAAATCTTGTGATTGATGACTTGAAGCAACATGCAGCCAATGAGAGCCTGGTACTGAGCCTCAGCTCAGGACTTTGGCCTGTCACGGCAAAGCAGTGGTTCTGCTCCACAGCACGCGTCTGCTTGCTGAGGAAATTATAACTACTGCTCTTGTTCCTCCCCAGCCAAAATACCAGTGAGTACTGAAAAGGAGCCACGTGTTTTATTCTATGAAGCCTTTCCAGGTGGGTTCTCTCAAGAAAAAAAGACTTATGAGGAAAACACAGTCACAGTCTAGGTAACAATTATCTGACAATCCCATCAGTGTAACATTTTTAAACATTTCCCACTCATCAACCTCCCCATTTTACAGGACAGTGAAAATACGAACTTTGGTACTGTAAATATCAAAGATCAAAGTGCACAAACATGGATTTGGTGCCTTACTTCTGGAAAAGGGCCCGGTAGGCAGTGAAGTAGGGCACTCCAATCGCTGCTCCCTGCCTGAAGTCCAGTTTGTCCGGCAAAGGAAAGACTCTGTTGGCTGCAGCAACTGCATACTCTGCATATCCTCCAGAAACCGTTTCAAGCGTGAAAACTCTGTCACCTTTCTAGAACGGTGGGAGAGAACACAGAGAAATCAATAATTCCCCTTACTGTTTCCTTAATAAATTAAGAAGAAATTTACAGAGGTTTAGGCTATTGTTAGCAGCTCTCCTATCAAAAATAACCAGTTATATTTGTCAAAGAAATTTGTATAAATACTGATACGTACCATCCATGCGACACAAAATGTATAATTTCTTATACCTAAACCTAAGTATCATAATTATTACCCCACCCTGCAGTGTAACAAACCAACCTACTGCCTCATTAATATGAACCTTAATGAACTTGGACTGAAGTCAGGAGTTCCATCCACAGATTCCAAATGCAAAACCTCAAAAGCTTTTACAAACAGAAAAGGAACATTTCTAAATTATTTAAATGTGGAAATGTGTATCCTCTAAGACATGTCTCTCTCCTTCAAACCAAGAGCATCACAGTTGTCAGAGGAAGCAAAAAGCCACACATAGCAGATACAGCAAACTGCTAAGAAAATATGAACAAAGATGATTCTTCTCTCTTGATAACCCAATCTCTCAGGTCTCCCAAAATTGTTACATAAATTCCAAATCAGGAAATTCCAGCCCAATTTTGCCTACAATTTTTATGTTTGTTTGGGACCAAATGTCTAATGCCTTAAATGGGAGAACCAATTTAAAAACTCAGTTGATGTCATAGATATCTTTTAGCAAATTGATATTCTCCTTTCCCACTGAGGAATCCCAGTAAAATTACTAGACAGGAGTAATACAGTATTTGAACAGTTTTAGCAACAAATAACAGAATTTACAGAGCTTTAAAAGTAAGCAATTTCCATTTCTCAAATACTTTACAGAAAGATTTTCCATTCTACCTGAAATTACAACTCCCAGCTAGAAGCATCCAACCTCAACTTTTTCTGCAATGCCAGAAAAATAACTGCAAACCCCAACTTTTGTACACCAGATATCACTGCTTTAAGCAGACTGCAGTGCCTCTTCTGAAACCTCCGAACTTGAGGAGGGCACCGCATTCCTCACAGTCCCACCAGCAGATTGGGTTGGCAATGGGATCCCAGTGTGCTGTTACAGTCCGTGAAGGGGATTCCCCCCTTGAACAGATCACACGATTATAAGCAACAAAACCAGGTACAGTAGCACAGCAACCAGCCAAAGAGGGCCCATTAAACAACAGTAAATTACACCCCAGTGTGTAAATACCTTGAATGCAGTCACGTGTTCCCCAACACTTTCAATCACCCCAGACACATCCGAGCCAGGGGTGTAGGGTAAAGTTGGTTTCCTGGCATAAGTCCCAGAACGAATATATGTCTCCACAGGATTTACCCCACAGGCATGGACTTTAATTAATACCTAAAAGAAAAGACACTTCTTAAGCAATAGCTAAAAAGATTTAGCGCTTGAATTCACAGCACGGCATTGCAGCATTTTTACTGAATTCTCGAACAGTTACAATCCAGTGTCAAACCAAAGCTAATTTCAGGAAAATCTTGATGTGGAATATACAGCCCACCGCAGAGTAAAGAGCGCACTATCTCAAGCAGTATGAACACACTGACCAAAACCCATGTACTCTAGGTGTAGGGTTCTGGGTTGTATCCCTCCTTCTGTCTTGCAGGCACCTGTTAACATTCATTACCACTATTTCCCTTCATGGAGCTCACATATACCTGGTTTTCTTTTGGAACAGGAACTAACACATCTGACTGAAGTTTAAGCACTTCAGGGCCACCAAATTCAAACACTCGGACCGCTCTCATCACATTCCTGGTGGCTGCCATGACGACCAGAGGATCTGGTAAAAGAAACAACGAGATCCCTGCTACCTGTTCAGGTCTGGGGGAGCCTGAGCCACCAGGAGATGCCCTGCGGACAGCGCCTGGAACACGGCAGACACCGCAGGGCCGAAGTGCGGATCGATCCTGTGATAATGAACCGAACCGGAGGGAGGGGAGGGACCGGGGACAAGGGAAGGCCCCGAGCTGCTCTGGGCTCCCCGCCCGGAGCACCTTCCGGGATCCCGGGCACGAGGAGGACGGGACGCCCAGCCTGGACCCCGCGGCCAGCGGGGCGGGCACCGGGTAAGAGGGATCGGGGCCGTGCCCGGCACCGTGCGGCCCCGACACGACGGACACGGATCGGACACGCCCCGCCCACTAACGCACCTGCGCCTTTAGGCCCCGCCCACTAACACACCTGCGCCTTTAGGCCCCGCCCATAAAGACATCCGCACCGCCAGGCCCCGCCCACAAACACACGCGCCCTGCCGGGCCCCGCCCCTTGAGCCGCCTCGTGGTCAGGCCGTGCCCCGGAAGCGCTCCCCACGATCAGGCCCCGCCCCTTCGAGGCGCCCCCGTAGCTGTCGCCGCTGGAGGCCCGGCCGCGTCCGCCGTGGCTGTGGAGCCCGGTACGGATAGCGCCGAACCGCCTCCGTTCCGTCCTGTCCCCCGGACGAGCGCCAGGGAGCCCCGCGCCTACCGCCTACCTGCGGAGCGCCGCTACCCCCGCGGCGGAGCGCGGAGAAGGGCGGGGGAGGACGCGGGCGGGGCCGTACCACCGCTCGCTCCGCCCCGCCCCGGCCCGGCCCACCCCGCCGCTCGTCCGCACGCGGAGATATGTCCCTCGTGGGCCGCCGTCCCCCCGCGATGGCGGCGTTCGCGCGGCGCAAGGCGCAGCAGCTCGCGCGTCCCGACCCCAGCCGGAAGCGCGCGCTGGACGCGCGAGCCGCGGAGCTCGTGCGGCTCCTGAACGCGCGCGAGCGCTTCTGCACCACGAGCTCGTGTGACGGGAGGGTCACGGTGACGGTGGGTCCGGGACCGGGACCGGGATCGGGATCGGGAGGGTCACGGTGACGGTGGGTCCGGGACCGGGACCGGGACCGGGAGGGTCACGGTGACGGTGGGTCCGGGACCGGGACCGGGATCGGGAGGGTCACGGTGACGGTGGGTCCGGGACCGGGATCGGGATCGGGAGGGTCACGGTGACGGTGGGTCCGGGACCGGGACCGGGACCGGGATCGGGAGGGACACCGTGACGATGGGTCCGGGACCGGCATCGGGATCGGGAGGGTCACGGTGACGGTGAGTCCGGGATCGGGATCGGGAGGGACACCGTGACGGTGGGTCCGGGATCCGGGATGGATATCCTGGGGGATGGCTGCCGGGATGCCGGGGTGGGGGTTCCGCCCCTCCGCGGGTTTTGCCGGCACGGGGCTGGCGTCCTGGATGTTCCCGGTGCCTCCTGGTCCGTGCCCCCGTTGTTCAGGCGGCTGCGGGGGCACCATCCCGGGCACCGGCCCGGAGCTCGGGCGGGCTGAGCACACGGACGGGCGCGGGTCGGGCGCGGTGTCAATGGGCTGATGCTTCGAGGGGACGCTCTTTATTTCCAAAGACCGTTTTTGTAACAGCAGCATGAAACCTCACCGAGCCATTTTAATGGTTTCTGTTCACCACTAGGACACGGACGGCACGGGGACCCAGAAGGAGAACTGCACCTGGCTCCTGGTAACGCATGACCCGTGTGTCAAAGGTGATGTGGTAAGGGCACAGCTGATGCAGCCTTTTTATGTGTTCATGGATGTGCTCCTGGTGTCATGGAAAACATATCGTGTCAAACGGTTTTTATTCCTGCTACCAAGATGAGTTTATACTCTACTCTCAAAATTAACTTTTCCTTAGATGTGTTGCTTAATGCATTCTTCAGACCCGCTTTAAGAGAATGCTTTTGAACTCAATATCAATTTCTCTGTATAGCTACAAATGCAGCTGTTATTCCAGAAACTTACATAATTTCTTACTCTCTGTAGTCATATTTAAAACTCTTGAGCCCAGCTTGCTGAGCTAGCAGACAGACATCTGAAAGTGGTGTAATGAGGAGTCTCTTATACTGCATTCTTAATTTAGTATCAATAAATCCTCTGAAATTAAAGAAGTCTGTACTACAGGGTTTTTAATTTTTAATGTGCTTTCAAAATAACCTACGCTTTGCATATATTGCTTGGTCCCACAAAAGAAGCAGTTGCAATGTCAGCATTTTCTCACTCAATTCGTAGTTCACTTTACCATACATATACATTCTCACACGTGCACAAAAGTACCCTCCAGGATATTTGTTTTCATTAGTATTTGTTCCAGCAAAGCAACGTGTGCTAAAATTTCTATCAGAAAATTTCAGGCCAAGGAAGATGTAGTGGTGCATTGTTAACTCTTATGAGAGGAAATACTCTGATTTTTATAGAAACATTTTGGTCATTTTATATAAATGTTTTCCAGATGACAGCACTAGAGAAAGCCACTGGTGATGTTGTGTTCAAGTTTGAACCGTTTGTTCTTCACGTGCTGTGTCGGGAGCTGCAGGACGCACAGCTGCTGGTAAAACCATGTCAAATACAATGTGGCGTTGTTGTTCTGTTGCATTCCTGCCTGCAAAAATAAAAGTATTGGCTCCTGGGTAAGCAGTTGCACTTAGAAACAGTCCCAGGTGTTCTGTGTGTTTCATAACTAGAGTAGTAAAGTGAGCTGATGAAAAAGCACGGCTTTAAACTTGGCAAAGGTTTTACTGTACTTAGAAAGAAAAATGACTCACCTGCAGTTCAGCCTTCGAGCTGAAGCAGACTGCTGCGTGAAACACTACCTGAGGGGCCTGGGCTGCTCTCACTGGCTGAAATGGATGGATTTTAGACACTACTTTGCTACCAGCCAAGCCATTTGGCTTCATTTTCAATGCATTGAACGATGCCTGTGCCTTCTGCTATTCCATGACTGCAGAGAGCAATGTGTGCTGTGCTCGATTTGTTGTTAGTGCAGAAGAGCTGAGGAGCTCATGGGCAGTGCAGCTGCACTCGTAGCTGTAAATGGGTGACACAACTGTCTGTGAAGTTCCAGCTCATTGGGATAAAATTCTTCACTTCCTAGAGAGGCATTACATCCCTTCTGCACTGGTGGATTCAGATAATCAGGATCCACCGTGGGCCCCTGAAAACCACCAACCATTTGTGAGTTTGACCTTATAAAGTATTTTAATGTAACTATTTTTAAGTAAGTCTGGGTAGATGGTTTGAATAAGTTTTTTTGCAAAACCGAGATTGTACATTGCATTGCAACCCATCCATAAACATTTTTGCTGTGAAAGTGTACAAGACCTGTTTAAGCATTTATTTTTTCTGCAGCATTCAGTGGCTATTGACTCTGGGTTCAGGAACTCTGGTATTACAGTTGGCAGAGGAGGAAAAATTACGATGGTAAGGACTCTGCTACTGGGAGAGATGTAACAAAGCCATATTGTTACTTTAACCTTGATTTTTGTATGAGACCTGACTGGTGCTTAAGAGCTGTCATGGGAAATGCTATAGCAAAGAAATGGTTTGCTGCTTTAGGTGACAGCAACCTAAATAATCATATGGATAAGCAGTTTTTTTACTATAATGGACTCCCTGCATTATTTAAATAACCTTCATAAACTAAAAAACTTTATTCCAGGTAAATCATGTGTGTGCTTTCAGGCTGTGCGGAGCACTCACTGCTTAGAAGTTCCGTTGAGCCGCAAAGGGAGATTGATGGTCTCTGAAGAATATATTGAATTTCTGGTACATGTAGCCAATCAGAAAATGGAAGAGAACATAAGGAGGATTGACAGGTTTGTAAGAATACACCAGTTCTGTTCATGACATGTAATTTTTCTTCAGTATTAAGTAAAATATTAGTAACCACTTTTCTCCCCTTGCACGTTTTGATTACATTCTAAAAGCATTATTTTCTCAGAGTAATTTGCAGATCCTGAGCAAATCTATAAAAACAGTAATTACAGAATTGTTTCTGTCTAGGTTCCACAAAGGCTTGGAGCTGGCTCTGGAAGCTGCAGACACCCTGTTTCCCAAGGGGGCAGAGAAGAGCCGGTCTGTGTACGTGCGCAGGAGAAAGAGACGGACTGCTCAGGAGCAGGCTGATCCCAGCAGAGAGCTGGAACCCCAGGATGACACTGAAAGCACTCTTGATCTGTTTGCTGAAATCATGATATAGACTAAGACATTTGAAAGCAAATGGTGAACTGAAAAATGATTGTAAAGCTCCTTCTAAGAGGTTTATATACTCCTATGCTCCAGGTAGTAATACTTCCATGGACATTGACCAGAAAAAAAGGTAATTAACAGAATAGCAAGCAGGTGTAATTACAGGACACAGAGAACAAAGCTGTAGGATGTTTTGGGAGTTTTTTAGGTGTACTGTTGAATTAACAATGTGGTACTCCATCAGTTATCCCAGAAATAACTGGTTTGCTGCAGCCTCATGCCGTGTTCTCTGTGGCAGCATTTCACTTCCAGCTCCCTGGGTTTTGCAGAGCCAGCTGGCTCTGTGGGTTTCTCCTTCAGGGAGGGGAAGAGGTGCTGCGGACAAACACTGAAGACTGAAGACAATCCACTGAAGACAGCCAATACCTGAGGTGGAAATTCCACAGAAACCTTCCAAAGCAGCGCTGCGTGCACCGGTCTCAGACCTCCTGTGCGTTTGGGCAGACTGGTTAAAGTATGACTCAACCCAGGGGCATAATTTCTAGCAGTGCAGAGCTGCTGGCCAGGAGCTGTGTGAACAGCACTGGAGTCCCACGGCCCCTGGGGCAGCAGGCAGGTGGTGGGAGCAGCCAAGGCTCCCACAGTGGGGACATGGCTTCTGCCACAGGCATCACTGGAGCATTGTTGGGATGCTGGCTTGTGTCACACCTTTGCAGTCACTGTTTGCCACAGACCTTCCTCACCACTCTGAGGCTCAGCTGCCTGTCTGGGCTGAAATGAAACCTCAGGGTTTCCATCAGCAAAAAGCAACATCTGCCTCCATGCAGAGGGTCCTCCCCAACCCTCTTTAAGGGCTGCTGCCTTAGCAGAGCCCTGGAGAGCCTCTGTTGCCATCCCTGCTGCTGGGAGTCCGCTATTCCTGCAGATCCCTCTTCTCCATCTGGGGGCACATCTCGCACACAGAGGAGGTAGTTGTTGCTTGTGGATTTCAGGCAGTTTGTTCAGAATAGTCTGAACCCTCCTCTGCATCTGACATTTCTTAAAATGTCTGGTGCTGCTCTGTTGGACGTGGCTCGAGGGACTGAACACCAGCACCGACCACAGGCCGTGCCCACAGACCCTGCAACCGCCCAGCCCTCGCCCCGTGTAACAGCACTACAGTATTTGCATTCTGAGGAATACAGTTTGCCAGAAACTGATGTGTTCCTCTGAAAAATGATAAAAAATTCAGGAAGACTTTTTGGCATCTTAACATAAAAATGTTACCCTAACTGTTGGCATCTTGTTGCTTTATTCCAGTCATCTCCAACAGTTGAAGACCATTGGGGACCTCATACTAAAACTAAACAAGACCCTACAACAAGAAAAATAAACAAAGATCAGGGAAACATGTTACTTCAGTATGTGGAACAGTTTTTGCAAGGTTTTTCTGTTTGGGGTTTTTGTTTTTTTTTTTCACTTCATCCAAGTTGCACAGGGTGATGGTGAGGTGGTTTCACCACCCTGACACCGTTCTGAGACCAGCAACACCTTCCTCCATGCACCTCTGCCCTTACACCAGGGGTCACCACACCTTGCCCCACCTCACCCCAGTTCCACCAGCTTGTTTTGAGGCTGATTTTACCAAGCTGTGTTTTATTTCCAGCTGCTGTATGGGATTCTGTTGGGCTGTATATGTGCAGAGCCATTGGCAAGAGCATCCAGAGGCAGCTGGAGACAGCACCCCTGAAAAGGGGATTCTGGGGGTTGTGGCTGAAGGGAAATTCACTGATAAGCAACAAGACTCCTAAAACTCAAATCTTTACCATTTGTAAGTGTGCTTAGCCACTTAATTAATCTAAAAGGTATTTTTATACTTGCTCTCACTGTGTTAAATTTTTTTAAATTACAATTTCACTCTCGGTGCACTCGGTTGTTTCAGGGGAGGCAGATGGGTTCATTCACTCCAGGAGCTGATTGTCACTTCTCACCCCACAGCATTTCACATCCACACCAGGAAACTACTCAAATCAGCACCACAGCATTCCCAGCTGGTTGTGCCGCAGGTTCTGAGCCAGTAGTGCTCCCCAGCACATCCATGCACTTGGGCACCAAGTCACTTGACCGATTCGCTGGGATAATTCTGTGCATGCAAATCACCAAAGCACAAGTGTTCACCTGAAACAGCTTCTTCATCTGAAATTCAGGTATTTAAATTGGTTTACAAGAGCATGGCAGTAACAGCTGCAGAGTGCAGTGAAATCAGCATTTTCACATAGGGTTAAACTTCTCCAGACCAGGGCAGCTTTGCAGCTCAGCCTTCGCTCCAGCCAGAGCTTCACTTGAATTTAACCAAGTCTCAATTCAGCTTTAATCAGTCTCAAGTTTTGTGAATTTATCATATTAAATGTATTGTGCATTGGCAGCTTAGCAGCTCTTCAGTACTTTTGGTTTCTGAAAATACACAATTATTTTGCAGTATCTTGTCAATTCAATTTTATGTAGTGGAATATTATGGGAAATGTTTCACTTCTGATATACCCATAGCTGGAACTACTCCAGGGGAACATGCTGGGTGTTTTGTGAAAGAATCTCTGAAAAGTAATTTGTCTAAAAAATTACATAGAAGCCTAAATTTCCTGAGCTGCTCACTTCATATCTTTGTACCATGAGAAAATTAGGCCAGTAAGAAATGCTGTCAAGTGTGCCATGCTGGCAGTGGTGTGACAGCAGCAGCTACCTAGGATCAAGGCTGGAGAATTCTCAGCTTTTTCAGTTTTTAAAATCAGAGAATGACACCCAAATTCAATATAGAGATTACATGAAAGATCTTATTCTGCTTTCAGGATGCAGTTTATTTATGGTACCTGAGCAGATTGCTTTTTTGGTCAATTTTATACTGGAGGAAAATATCTTATTTTCATTTTCTGCAGGATCCAAAGAAAAGAGAAATGTTTTTCTCAAAATCAGGTTTTATAGTAGTGATTGCGATTTTTGCAGAGTAATTCTGACAGGTCAGAGCCCGGTTGTTGGGTGCTTGACCCGGCTGGCAGAGGACACCCGTTCTGCCCCAGCCCTTCCCCATCTCGAACCCCCGGCTCTGTCCCGTCCCAGCCGCCCGGGTCTGTCCCGCCTGGAACCCCCCGGCTCTGTCCCATCCGGAGCCTCCCGGCTCTGTCCCGTCCCGAACCGCCCGGCTCTGTCCCGTCCCGAACCGCCCGGCTCTGTCCCGTCCGGAACCGCCCGGCTCTGTCCCGTCCCGAGCCCCCGGCGTGCCCCGGCCCGCCCCGGGCGGTGGGCGCGATGGTGCACGGGCAGACTCCGATGCTCGGCGCATCCCCTCGGTGCCCCGGTGACGCCTCCCTCTGTCTCGGGGATTCGGGGAGAGGTGGAAGGTCCGGCACGACCCGCGCTACAGGCGGGTGAGAATTCATTCAGGCACCGGAGTTCCTTCCCTGTGTACCAGAACACGATTTTTCGTTTCTCTAAATAAGGACTTAATAAGTTCTGTTTTTAGTATTTTAACACTGCACGGGGAGCGCAGCTCTGCGCGCCTGCCCTGATCCGCGGGTTCCTCCTTGACTTCACGGCCCGGTGGGTGCCTGGCGCCGGCGGGACCGAGGGCGATCGGGACCCGGCCCGGGGGTCGAGGCCCAGCGTGAGCGCCGAGCGGCGGAGCCGAACGAGGGCTGAGTCCCCGCAGCTGCAGGTCCCTCTCCCCGCGCCGGTGAGATCGGGCCCGGTGAGATCGAGCCCGGGGAGCTCGGAGCCGGGGAGCTCGGGGCCGGGCAGCTCGGGCCCGGTGAGCTCGGAGCCAGTGAACTCGGGGCCGGGGAGCTCGCCCGGCGTCCGTGCGGGGAGAAATCAGCACTCGTGCCTCGCTCCGCTCGCGCTCCGGCTGATAGCAGGAGAAATTTAAGCTCCCGAAATGCCGAACAGCTGGCAAGGAAAAACTTGTTTTTCTTGAGATGATCAGCAGTTCTCCGCTAATGGAGATAAAAACGGCCCCATCTCTTCCCGACTACTCGTCCCCGATAGATTCGGCATCCGTGTTACACGGGCAGCACTGCTCTTTATATTCTGCTCATTTAAATATTTTTGCATAACATTGCTAGCAAAAATCAAGGAATATCTACAAGGGAAATGCACCAAGAGTTTATGCTTATAATCCACTTTTTTTTTTTTTCCCCCTGTTATTTTGCATCCCTTGATGCCTTTAGAGTTTTCTTCAATTGCACTTAACCTGAGCCTTGTTTTATCTCGCTGGAAGTACCTTGAAAATACTGCAGCGAGAGTGCTGGGGAAGTTAAATCTACTAGGATTTTACTTAGAGCTCTGTGCAGGGTGTACTTGTTTTTCCCGCAACATATTCACCTCACAGTGACATACAGGATCCAGGGACATATCAGTTTTGGAAAACACGCAGGAATGTTGTGGGTAGTTGGCCCAAAATGTGCAATATTAAAAATTACCATTTCCCCTTCATTCCCATTACCTAGATATGAAAGTTCCAATTCAAGAATATGTTTTCACATCTGCAGCACTCTGGGGTAATATTAAATGAACTCTGTTTAATAAAACACATTCCAAGTTGCTGTTTTGATTGAAGCATTATACTTCTTGTCTTGCTATAAGTAGTTCAGATTTCACTGGGTCATTGAAAAATTTTGAATCAGTTTCTTTTCAAATCATATTTAAAATACAGACATAAATAACTGTGACAGATCCCTTCACAGCACAAACCAGGAATAAGGGACTCAGCGCTGCACAGCTGGTGCTGCAGTTACCTCCCAAGATAGGAGGAAATTTTGTCATTCTGCAAACACACTGATCCTACCTTTCATAAAACATCTCGCATTCATCCAGGGAGACAATGGCATCCCATTTTGTCCTTGAATCATTGAAATAAGAGGTATTTTGATCACAAATGTCTGCTATTATCAAAACACCATCATGATTTCCACGGGATTAGAATAGATAACCCAGGTGAAGCCGTGCACAGGTCTCCCCCAGCACAGGTCCCCCCTGGTTCTTTTTTTCTGCATCAAGTTTTATCTGTTTTTAAACACTCTGTCATTGAGAACAGCAGCACCAGGCAAAGTCCCTAGTTCTGTCCAGGGCAGCTGTGGCCCTCACAGGTGATGGCCAGAAGGAACATTGTCCGAGTCCTCTGTTTTGATGTTTTCTCCCTAGAAAACCCTAGAGTCACAGAATTGCTTTGGTTGAAATAACCTCTAAGATCAACTCCGATGTGCATGTGAAAATTACAACAGACTTTCAGAAGATGTTGGAAAAAATATTCACATAAATACTGAAATATTTACAGATGCAGTTCTCCCTGCTTGAACCAAGAAACAAATGCAGTAAATGTAGTTCAGGTACCAGGGTTCCAGACCTGGTACTTCCCGTCAGGATAACCTGTGGGTTAAGTGGTTAATGTCTCTCTGCCTTCTCCAGACAGTCCAGGCAGGATTGGGACGGCAGAGCACCAGCTCCATCCAACTGGGTGGCCCCTGACCAGGGGTGGGCAGCAGGCTCTCGCCGCACCAACACCCCAGCATCACCCATCCACCTGCACGGGTGATCCTCTTCCTTTCCTTTGGGAAGTTCCTAATGCAGAAGATTTCCCACTCCATGGAACTCACGCAGGAGCCCCTGGGCTGGGAACAATGCTCAGTGCACCCCTGATCATCCCTGCATGAATCTCTGGGCACCATGCAGTGGCAAAGGGAAGAGACATTTCACCCCTCTGTGCTTCACATAAACTTCTACTTGTCAGAGTCCCACAGTCAAAGGATCCCTCCAGACTTTTCTTTCTTACATATTTCCACTGTACATCACTTCCAGTAGGAGATCAAGGGGAAAAGGGGTGGTGGAAGTAGGAGAGCAGTAGCAGGAAAAAAATGTCTGACAAACAGCAACAGCTCCCCAACACCCCTTTAAAGTAATGACGATTTACCAAATGGTTGGGAAGTTGTTATAATTCCTTTTCCAAATTATTACTCGCCCTTTAGATTAGAAATGAGGCCAGGGTTAGCAATCAGCCATAAATGGTAGGATTTCTGAAGTAGAAGCACTTGTCTGATTGTGAAGTGGAGGCCATTATTGCCTTGATTGAGTCTTTTTTTTTCTGGGTGGTTTTTTTTTTTTTTTAAGCTTGCTTGATTTGTGGCTGAGAGCACACATTCACCACGGTACTGGGAGCAATCAGTCTTCTCTGCTCTTTTTTGCTCAGTGATTTAGGGTCCACTACTTTGGCACAGCTGCCACCTTTTAGCTTCCATCAAGCAGAGATATTTTTAAGTGAACTGCATTTTGTTTTTGTCGTTTATCCTCCTATTGCCTTCCTCATGCTTTTTCTTTTTTTCTTTTTTTTTCCTTTTTTCTTTTTTTTTTTTTTTTTTTTTTTTGTTTTTGTGTGTTTTTTTTTTTTTTTTTTTTTTTTTTATTTGCAGTTTTTAGTGGTTTGTTGGTTTTTTTTTTTTTTGTGGGGAGAGGGGGGAGGGATAGCTGTCTGTGAAAATATTGTGTGAATTTTACTTCCAAGAATGAAGTTGAGAGAAGGCAGCTGAAGCTGGCTTGTTGTCATCTTGTCATCTGGCTCCATGTACATATCAGATCTGCAGTTACTTGAAAAATAGGGCTGAAGTCATTTGCTCAAGGCCTGAAGTAAGCCAGAAGCACCTAATGGTGTTTGGGTGCTGGAACTGAGTTTCGTTTGCCTGAAACTCAGAGTTCAGCCAAGAATTTGTATTTATACCATTTATTTCCAGAAATAATGTGTTTTGTTAGCGCATTGTGTTTTAGAGCTCCTCCCAAGCTATCTCTGGAGGTGTGAAGCGCAGCTGAGGGGGCTGCTGCCTGGCAGACCCCAGGGTTCACCCTGGCCCCAGCCCATACCTGGTGGCAGCTGGAGAAGCCTGTGCAGAAAAGGCAGCAGAGCCACACCAGGGCCACCCTGCTCCAGTGCAGCCACGGAACCCACCAGCACTTTGGGCTCAGGAACACGTCAGCACATCTGCAGGAAGCCACAGACATCGAGCTCATTCCTTTAATTGCTACCGCTCTGAAGTAGCTGAGTTTTGCCTCACAGTCCATTTGCAGGCAGGAACTCTCTGTCAGATAACTCAGTGAAACACACTTCCATGGGCCACTGGCACATCCCTACAACCATGGTGAATGGAAATGCACCAAATCTGCAACTCCAGGGGTGCGATAGGCCCTGGGAGCACAGGGACCAGGCTGTGCCATGTAATGCCACGTGAATTGATGTAACATACACCATGTGATGTGATGCTGCTCTAGAAGGCTAGTGCTGTTGACTGTGCAAAAACAGGCAGTGAAAAAATAACAAAACAAATGTTTCCTGCTGCTGGAAACTGCAAATGCAGCAGGAAAGTTATTTAGTGCATGCCTGTCACTCACCTGTTCCTCAGACATGTTTTTAAAGTGTCAGTTTGGGGAGTTTAGAGCATCCCTAACATCAGCTACACCACCAGTTCATCTGGGTGGGTCGCAGGAGAAGTTGCTCCAACAGGTTGTGCGTCTTTCTAAGAAATCCCATTTGGAGCCAGAGAGTGGATGGGTGCCAAAACCACCCCTGAGGCGAAACTGGAGGCAGAGAGCAGCAATGGTCACAGGGCCAAGTTGCCCCTGTCCATGCAACATTCCCCCGGGTGTATCTGCTCATCTGACAAGAACCTTCCATCAACTGAAAAAAAAGTTACAATTTGAACAATCCTCAGTTAAAGTTTCAGCCCAATTGAAATCTTGGGGTGGATGCTGTAGTTATTTGTGTGGAACAATTATCTAGTATTTTTCCAGGGATTTTTTTTTTTTTTTCTAAATTTATATTTCAGGAGAGGTTCTGTTAAAAAGAAACACTGAAAAAGGTTGGCCAGTTGCTGTTATGAATCAGCCCACTCAGAGATCTCTCCAGCTGTATTTTGTCAGCTCTGAGGAGTTTGCCCGTGGGGTGTCTTATCAGATCCACGTCTTGTGCGTTGGTCAGTTTTATCAGTTGAAGGATGTTGCTCTGCAAGCACTATGGGAGCAAAAGGGAACGGTCAATTTTCCACATGTACCCCTTCTCCAAGATTATACCCCTCCTTTTGCTCGCATCAAGCTGCTGTTTTTCCAGCCAACACAGTGGCCGGCCGGCACAGGACAGGCAAAATTCTCTTGGTCAGCCACAAGGTCCAGCACCAGGAAGGAATGCGTGTCTCACTCCCTCCCTGCAGCCTGAAGCTGGGCACGTTTGGAGCGCAGTGGCTCAGGGCTGTCACTTCACATTATCAGCTACATCTCCTGTACTCCCCGCAGCCCCACAGCAGAGACGGCGCTGCAGGGTGGCAGCCTGTCACCGGGGCTTCCAGGGAGAGGGATAACCATCTTGGTACAAACTTGACATCTATAAATTGATTACATAAGTGGGCACTGGTGGTCCTTTCAAGTATGTTCCTTTTGTTTCAGTTTTACAGTAAAATTACCAGCAGCGGTTTACAATTAAAGGAAATAATAATAACTGCATACGCTTTCATCTGCACATACAATTACAATAAACTGCTTGCTTTAATAGGATTGTGAAAAATCTATGTTTGACCCCTACAAAAAAGTAAACATTCTTGTTCTGGATACTATATCATTATCACAACAAAGGGAAACTCCTGAAATCTGATGATTTAAACATCTGGAGAATGTTAATCACTTCAAAATGACGGATGTTTTTTATTTCAGCTTTTGACAGACACACTCCTTTCATAGATAGATGATTATTTACATAAATTACATCACCAATCTGAAAAAAAAATCCAAAATAACTTCAAAGGATAAAGAGCATAATTAAAAGGAGGCTTTTACATTTCTTCAGAACACAGAAGAAATAGAAGAATTTGCAAAGAGAAAATGTAACGCCACCCTTTTAAACGTTTTGCAGTTTGGTTGTTGGCTTTTCCCCTCTGTGCGTGGGCTATGGGGGTGCACTTTGGAGGAGGCTGAGGTGCAGTCACAGCACTGCAGGAGTGGCCCCCACTGCCCCTGCCCCGGGGAACAGGGCGTGCTGTGAGATGGGCAGGCGGCCGAGGGGCAGCTCAACTTCTCAAACATCTCTGCAAAGGCTCTGCAAAAGTTTCGGTGCCACTCTGGCCAGTGCCTGCAGCTTCCACTGCCCTCTTACCATCAATTCCATACAATGTAAAGCCACTGACTTCAGCAGAACTGTTCCTCACCAACTCAGATTTGTTTGGCTTCACACGTAAAAGTAAAATAAATAATGTCAAATATATAACAAATACATAGTAGGTTCTGTATAACATAATGTGTTCTATTATAACATACAGATCTACAAAGAGCAGCACCGAGGTGCTCATCAAGTGTGGGATTATGGGATCTGCATCCAGTCCTTCAGTCCTGCGCCTCAATGTCACTCATCAGGAAGCAAATTCAGCATCCTCCCCCCTGCCGTCATGGATGATGAGAACAGGCTCAGCTGCAAGCTTTCAGCTCCCAGCTACTTGTAAGACAACAATTTCAAAGAAGGTTGCAGGAATGAGCGAGAGGACCACGCAGGAGAATCTCAGTGTGTGGCACCTGCAGAGAGCCTCCAGCACTTTGGGTTCAGCTGGGTAACACTGCGTTTCCCAAAAGCGGTCTGGAAGGCCGCTGCACGCTCGGTGCAGAGCCAAAAGGATCCCTGTGCTGGTGTGATGCACAGTCACTGCTCCAGCTGAGTTCCTCCGACTCCAGAAAGGCTGGAATTGGCCGCAGCGCAGCGCGACCCTGCTGGCGAGGCGCCGGGCTGCGGGGCCGTGCCCACCGCGCTCGGCCGGACCCGTCGCAATTTAGCTGATCCGCTACAATTTCCTCCTACACGCTGAGCTGATCCGCACGCTGACCTTAGCCAATTTGTCTTCTTTCTGGCAGAAATGTCCTCCGAAAGGAAGTTATTAAGTCAAGGAGGTAATTCTGCTCCACTGTATAAACAGAACTTGACCCAGGGTAATTTATTTCTAGTCCTGCACAAAGGTATGATCAATACATCTCGGGATCTAAATATGCCAGTGAAGGCCAAAATGTAAGAATTTTAGGCAATACTCGTGAGGAGTTTTCTGTAGTACTAGAAACTGAGAAACAAGAGTAAAACAGCCTTTGGAATCTGAAGAGATTTGGAATCTGTATTTAGGAAAATAAACATCTGCAGACAGTAGAGTTTTGAGAGATAGTAGAGGCCTAAAGTTTTGCTAACCAACTCTTATTTCGTTTCCTACCTAATGTGTTAAACTACATTGATCCCCCCCCCCCCACTTTACAACATTGCAAAGGGGACCATTTGTTGTCTTTTTTCTTTACCAACTTAAAAGAATGCTTAAAAATCTTTTTTAAAAGGAGGCAAAGTGTGATAAAAATACAAATTCCTGCTCTCCAATGTAGAAAAAAAAAAAAAATTGGAATGCAGTTGGAGGCCTGTCTTCCTTACTAATATTAAATTAATATTTGGCTTAGCCTAAAGCAATTTCCTTACCCAAGTCCAGTTCTCAACACATCCATGAACACAAACCATCAGCTTTTCTTACAGAGACACCCGAGAGCTGGTGGGAATCTGCTGCTCCCAGCCCCTGCAGTGGCCAGTCCTGCCCAGGCACAGCCCCTCGGGTTCCGGCCAGGACCCTGCATCCTGGGCAGGACGGTAGCCACAGTTCCCCTCTGACATGCCACGGGCTGGACACCCCTCCAGGCCGGTTCTAGGAAAGAACCCAGGTGTGTGAAGGCAGGAAAATCACCAAGATGAATCTGCAAAGAGCAGCTGGGAACAGCCCCCGATTTGGGGCAGGAGGTGTGAGGGCTGTTTTGCAGGCAGAAGTCAGCTCACATCTAGTTTTTGGCAAAAATATAGGCAATGCTGTCACAGTTTCAAGTTATCAACAGAGCACAGAGGGCTAATGCCACAGTTTCTACATCGTCAAACCCTTTCCTGGTGTGCAAAAGTATGAAATGGTTAATTGTATTTGCATTGGGAATGCACACGTCCTCCCGAGCTATGAAAAGCAGCTCCCTTTCTTGCCAGGTATTTATACTTACATTATATAACTCACTTTCTAGAAATACCAGCATTTGAAGTTTAAGGAACGTCAGAGTATCAAATATTTCCTTGATGGCTGCACCTGGACCCAGATGAGCTCATTGTATACAACTACAGCCCCACTCAAATGCACCGCCTCCTCTGTTTGTTTTCACCAGTGAAACATGGATGTATGTCTCCAACACAGAATCTGCTTTTTGTTCTTGCTCTTGCCACCCAAAAGGGATTTCACAACATATTGTATATTATCAACCTACTTGAAAATTACTTATCCTGACAGGAATAAAAAGACAACTCAGTTTATTCATGTCTAATCACCACATTGCTTTTGGGTCCCCCACCACCAGCTAGAAAGGCTTCTTCACACTTTGTGCCAGAGAAGTGAGTCTGTTTCTTGGCATTCTTTGTACATTCTTCCCTCCTTCCACATATTTCCACTTGAAATTTCAAATTATTTTCACAAGGGGTTCACTTTATCTGCTGAAGCCAAAAAAATCCTTTTTCCCTCCCAAACTTTATTCCTGACACAATGCAATGAGCTGTTGTTCATTTGGGGTCTGCTTCTGCTGGGATGACTCACATCACACAATTAGGTGTCTGGCACAGAGAGCAAACCTCGTAGAACACAACACACTGCTGACACACGGCACTGGACTTGGCCCCAGGTCAGGACAGGGCAGGTCCTGGGAACTCTGACTTCAGGGAAAACCTCACATCTTTGCTTCGTGGGTCTGGCTGCAAGAAAACTTTCATATTCTGCGTGAGGCAACATAAGGGAGCAGTGTGGGACACTGAAAACAGGTCCCTGGACTGGAGCTTTCTGCTCCCAAAGGAGAAGCCCAGGGAGGTGCCCATCAGAGAGGATTCCATCTGCATCAACCCAGCCCAGAGGAGGGAGGGGAAAAAAGTGTCACCCCAAAACCTCTCTATGAAAGGTGTTATATATGTGTTATCTGATTTTTATCAGTTTTCCATGGTTTAAACCAGTTGGGTGAAGCTGTAGGATCTAAAGTCCTGCCTGCAACATGAACCAGAGCACCACCTCCAGCCCACCAGTCAGGGTAGTGGTCCTCTCTTGATTTGCCCTTAAGCTGTTTCCAGCCCGTTTTAAACAAGAATAGAGTTTAGTCCCATATTTTGTACCATTGAATGTATCAATCATTCCTAGTTTTGATAAATAATATCTGAAAACAGCTAATAAATAATGTGTGAAACTGAGCACATTTCCCATTTGTGTGAAAGCTTGACTTTGGCACTGCCCAGAGCTGGCAAAGCATGAGACTGTTGGCACTCCAAATACCCCAGCTCTTCTGGCAGCGAATAGGTGAAAGCAATGAGCTCTTCGATGATCAATCTGTCACAAAGTATTTCTGTGGGGAGTTAAACAAACTTCTTCCATGACAAGTAGTGGCATGCAATGCCCACTGGAGCTAACTTGAGCTTAATAAAAGAACTACCAATCAAAATCAGAGAGGAAAATTGACTCAACTAGACAGTTCAGGATATCAGATGAACAGCAGTTACTGATCCCAGCAAACTGACTGGTCCACAGGAAGTTAAAACACAAGCAGACACCATTCTTTTCCCACTTTTGTCAGTTTTCATGGGTCTGCAGGGGTTGTCATTGTGGAGTTCTCCAACCTCTGCAAAATCAAATAATGAACAGTATGCATTCAGAGTTGTCTAGGAGCAAGATGTGTAACTACCCCATACCAAGAGTGTTCAGAGGGTTAGAGAAGTGACTTGCACTCTTTTAGAACTGGAACTAATAAAAAACTCAGGGTAGAAATTTCAAACAGCCTAAAGTGCCAGACATGTTTGTATATATCTCTATAAATCTCTCGGCTGAGGTTGTAATTCACTGAAGCCAAACAGCACAGGTCTTTCAAGTAAGTCTGTCAATAGCAGACTCATGGCAACCTGATTCCCTACACGTCTTCCCTCATCCCTCCTGCCATTTTAATCTAATTAGGGGCTTTTGTAGTGCAGGCACTGAGAGATCCTGGCAGTTCACACTATCCAGTTGTTCATTGCCATTGAATTTAACTATTCTGGGAAAGAAGACGAAGGTTTCATCCCCCTGACTCTGGAGTTATCATCTACCACTGACTGATGAGGATCCAGGTTGGGTGATCAGAGCACATGGTAAACCCTGCTTCCAGCCCCTTTCCAAGAAGAAATCTTTGGGCGAGCTTGACCTTTCAGTCATGCACAATTTCTAACATGTGTTTTCTGTGGTCAGAAGTGATAAGGCGAAAACTTTTCTAAAAAGCAAGAGACAGAGAGTAAAGCTGAATCAATCAAAGCGGCATATGGAGATATGAAACCCGTCTCCAAAACTGAGCTAAAGAGGAATGAACACCCTATGGGCTATGCCCAAATCCTGCCAGGCAGCTCTACCACTGCACAGTAAATGGGTCTCAGTGCCAAGACACAATTTCCTAGTATTCACAGAAATTAATGTTTGGAAAGAAAGAAAACCACCTTGATGATTGTAATTCTGTCTTCAATATCTGCTATTGACTTATTTGGCTTCAATTAATGACTGAAGCAGTTGTGTGAGCATCCCTCGATTTTGTCCACAGTTTTTTCCACAGTAGCTTCAGAAACATGCTCTAAAGAAACATGGAAAGGGCAAGAAAATTGGTTTTCAGGGAAGGCAGCACAAGAGAGATCTGAACAGAAGCAGAGGCAGAGGGAATAATTTGGGTTCTGGTAACAGCAGCTCACTCCACAGAAGTGAAACAGCCAAGGCTATTGACATTGGAGTTCACATGTTCAAGTCCCTGTGCACTCTGAGAATGTTCTTAGTAATTTTCAACAAAAAAGGTGCAATATTATTAACCTTGGGTAAAAATTATGTCAAGGAAATCAGTGGCACAGTGCTGTGACCTTGGGAAAAGTAACTACTCCACATAAAAAAAAAAAAAAAAAAAAAAAGGTAGAGGAGAGCCTGAGAGCTCCCCGGGGCTGGAGCAGCAGCTCAAGACACAGGGATGGGCAGGACAACTGCCACGGTGGACAGATGCTCAGCCCTCGCAGGGAGAAAACAATAATTAAAAAAACAAAACTCCACTGCCCTTGAGGCTTGAAGTGAATTGAAAATAGACCCTGAGCAGGCCCCAGGCTTATTCAGACCCCTCCTGGGACTCTTCCCTCTGCTGGCAGCACAGTCTGGGGCCTGAAGGAACACCCAAGTGAAAAACTGATCTCCTGCAGAATTAAATAGCAAAAAACTAGTAGCAAGGATGAAAATAAAGTTGTTTAATAATTTTCACAAAGCAAATGTAAAATGAGGTGTATGAAAATTAAAAATTAAAAAAAAATTGAACAAAGATTCCTGCTTATATAGATGAATCCCAAGTCTCCTATTTTATTTGGTTGTCACATAAAGTCATGATATTTTCAGTGAGTTTCATGTCAGACATGCCTCAGATTTGTCTTGCAGTTGATAGTACCCATCAGTTCTTCATATTATTATCATAATAATTGTTTGGAATGATCATTACTATTATGTATGCAGAGAATAGAAAATTAAAATAGCACACAAATCAAATGGGAAAATGCATTTTAAAAGAGCAGAATTCAAATCTAAAGTGACAGGCACAACAACACTACCTCTCTGTGGAAAAGATGTGGGTCTTCTTCACAGCTATAGATGAGGCACTCCAGAAGATTGTTCATCAGTTTGCATTTTAATACAAGCTTAAAATATTAAAATTAGAGCTGGGTGAAAAGTGCTCAGCCAAATAATTTCAGTTCTATCTGTTTCAGAGCACAAGCCCTTCTGTTCCTTTCTTGTTACCTCAGTGTCAGCCGCAGACAAGGTGACAACGGTGTCACCCGTGAGGGCCCGGCGTGTCCCAGGGAGTTTTACATCCTTCTCCAGCTGCAACACAGCCAGAGAGCCCACTGCTGCAGCACAGCTGGGGGCCTGGACTCTCCTGGCACCAGCTGCTACCAGCCCTGGACTAGGTCAGAAAGAGGATTAAGGGCAAAACCAAAGGAGGACATTTCACAAACAGATGTTACTTTCTTTTGCAGACTTCAGTGATCTTTTGTCTGACAGTAACAAGGACGGTTCTGAATTCTTCTGCTGCATTAGCAGTTTAAATACATGTGCCACAAACAATCAATACACAAACATGGCACACCTGTCAAGTGACCAAGTCACAGTCTTAGATCTGGACCAAGATACGTTTCCAGTGAGCCAGAGTCTGGCACGGATATCAAAACACTTCTGCTTAGGTCAGTCCTCGAGCAAATTGAGGAGAATTGGTGGTTTCCAGTGGGATACTAAGGCTTAGTAATTTGGTGGAGAATGTACAGTTGGAGAGAACAAAAGTAAACTGCAAGAAGCGTTTCCTGGGTATATAAATAAACATACAGAGTAACACGAGTGGTTTTATCACGGCAAGTGCAGCAGGCAACGAGCCATTGCGCTGCCTCATTCCTGCCATAGGGAGCACTGAGACCTCTAGGGATTTAACCAAACAAGCTCCTGATGAAAGTGCAAGTAAAAGAGAATAAAATAGGTTTGCAATTGTAGTTGAGGCCCCCGACTTGAGAGAATTGATCTCTGTCTTTTGCTTTCCGATAGATTCTCTGTGTGACTCAAATATATGCCCCGTTTTGCTCGTCTTTCCACAAGCAAGTGACAGTTGTCCTTGTAACATGAGCTTTTGCCTCAGACAGTGACTGTAGTATGCCCAAAGCAGCAGGTAAAGCACCTGCTGCTAGCTCGCAGTACCGAACACCTTCACCTCACACATTTCTCTTGCACCGCCCCACGGTCTGTGAAGGTGCATCCGGAGCAGAGCCTCAGGCAGCTCTCTGCAAGCACCGGCCACTGAAACTTGTCAAGGGGTCTCTGAGGCAGGCTGAGCTGCTACAAAGCCTGCCCAAACTGCAGTCCTGTTTGGGGGTGGCTCAGCCTGAGCTGTGGGTCCCTGGAGCCAGTGGTGCAATGGAGCCCTGTGGGTGCTGGCTGTGCCGCTGGACACAGACCTGTGCATCTGTGTGCAGAGCTGACCCCAGAGAATGCCCAGGCAGACACACAAATGCTGGCTTTGAGCTGCAAAGGCAGCTGATACTCAACCAAACACTGCAATCCATTATTACTCACTGCAGTGCATTATTACTCACTGCAGATGGAAACAGTGTAAGCTTACACTTTTCACACTACATTTTGACTCAATACCAGCCAAAGACCAGAGCCAAAATTCTGTCAAGACTCTGTTCTTTTCAGTTTTGATTCCTTGAGAAAGAATCTGAGGGAACAACACGACTAGGATTCCTTTAACCTAATTAAAAACGTATGCCCTCTTACAAATGAATAGGAGAGATATAGACAGTGAAAGGAAATGTCATCAAAATCCCAGGGTTCCAACAGTCACAGGGATGTGAGCAATCCTCTGGTAACCCTATAGCTGCATCAAAAGCAGCCAGTGAGCCCCAGGCAGTATCGCCAAGATGATTACTCAGTTCCTCTTGGAAGCTTGCATCCAGCTTCATGTCTTACGTGCCCCATGCTCCACATTCTGCAACAGGTAAAAGGAAACTAAGCCATGTGTTCCTGTTTTAATTACAAATCCAACCCTTTCAACTCATTCCTGGATGACTTAATCATGCTGGGAGGCTGAGCAAAGCTGACAGGTGAATGTGAGTATAAGGAATGTACAGTTGTTAATCTAAACCTTTCCTCTGTGCTGGGGGACCATGGAGTCCCACCATCACTGGCAGAAGTGAAGTGCTCAGGGACCTCAGGGAGGACCAGGGCAAGGCTCAGGTGGACACTGCACAACTCCCTGTCTTTAGTATATTTTCCTTTGTAAAATCCCTAAGAAATGCAGTTGTGAACCATTTTGCAGAAAATGAATGGAGTCATGCCCAGGGACTGAGCAATTTTCCCAAGGGCACACAGATGTCATGGCTCTGCAGGGGATTGAATTTTCATGTCCAGAGCTTTTGCCTTCTTTGCCAAACACAAGGGCACTATCCATACAAATCCATGCCCAAAAGCATGTGCCATACAGCAAGAACCAACAGAATAGCAGAGGCACGGGGTGTTTAAAGCCACCTCCGAGCTGTCACCACACGTGGTTCAGCAGGGACTGCCCTCGTGCCCAGCATGTTATCACGGTCAGTGAACAGAGCTCCCTCTGAAGCAGGACTGTGGCGAGAAAAGCAAAGGGAGGATTGACCTTGTTCAGGATTATCCTTCCAACATCCATTACCGCATACACCATAACACCCAGTATCAAACTGAGATCTCCTAGCAGACTGATGATGGAACATTCCAGGCCCTTCTCAGCCCTTGGGATAATAGCAGATGGCTCTGTACTTCACCACTCAGATGAAAGCCCATGGGTTCAGAGGTATTTCATCTCTCTGCAGCATGTCTCAGCTTTTTCTTTAGCAATGATGATTATTCAATAAAAGTTTGTAACTGCAACTTCATATCCACAATATAAATCAGTTTTAACTGCACAGTCTAAATATGTGAGTGTTCTGGCAACCAATTGGAAACAGATAAGTTCCTGCTCACAGCTCCATGGCAGTGAAAACCATGACAAGCTGAGGAAGGTATGTTCAGAAAGGAAAATCTCACACCAGTGCTCATATGGAAATGATTTTTTCAAAACTCTGTGGTATAACAAACCCAGCCCAATAAACAGCAAGGTCACAGTAGCATTGTTCATCGTGGCATCTCCTGTAAAATTCAACTTATTCAGCATTTTTGACTGTCAAGACCCTATTTGTTCTTCAGTGTTAGAAGTTAACAGCTGAACAAAAGAGTCATCTTTGTCACTATGAATTATTTCTAAAGGCTATCGAACTCAGGAATCAGGCCATACACTCCTGAGCACTGGAACCTTACCTATAACACAGCTGCCTCGATACCAACGTGGAACATCGCAAACTTGCTACTTATAGTAACAAAAAATAACAACTTTATTAGTTTGCCTCAAGCCTGCCAGTGCTTAAGAACTCTTTGAACAAAGCTCGCAGATACATGGTTTAACTTTCCGGTTGCTCTGTGTGGAGTCAGGAGCTGGACTCCAGGGTTCTCCTGGGTCCATTTTCAGCTCAGGATATTCCATGATTCTATGCATGTTGTTGGGCCAAGACCAAAGTACCCATGACAATATGTTCAAAAGTCATGCAAACGTGTCAATTTACATAGGTCTTCTTGAGAGCCTGTGTGGGCTGCATGGGATATGTCTGTGGCTGGAGAAAAAACCATGATCAGACACATACATTTAACTTAAGAGGCAGGAACAATTACATAAAAAATTCCTGAGTGAAGGTTAAATTTGGTCCACTTGGAAATTTCATTAATACAATGTAGTGATGAGCAAAGTGACCAAAAAATAAGATGCCTCTACCCAGTCACCCGGCTCTGAGCAAAGGCTGACCACCTTTGAGTGGCTTGGAGGATGCAGATGCTGGCTGGGCTTCCTGGCAGTCATCAGATGGACAGGCAAGCATTCCTCTGCTCAGGATACTCCAGCTTTTTGCACAGGGAAAATTTTCCAGCTGTTGCCGTGCCAACCATCTTTTTGGCTTGCATACCCTTATACAAGACACTTTATCTGTTTTCAATGGTTCCTAATCCAGGAGAGGAATCAAACATGTGCTTAAACACACACTGAAGTCCCATGGAAGCAGAGAAAAGCTCAGGAATCAGTGCCAAAGCAAGGAGAATTATTTCAGTGGTTTGGGAAACAGTGGGGTTTTTTGGTTTTTTTTTTTTTTGTTGTTGTTGTTGTTGTTGCTCTTCCCTCCTTTGCTCCGAGCTGTCTGCTCTCATCCCAGCACCTGGCCCCGCTCTGGGCTAGCAAGGCTGTGTGCCACTGCCAGAACAACACGGCACCAAAACCCAGCTCCCATGAGCAGCACCACCAGTGTCACTCCAGTGCTTCACTGTGCTTTTATCACAAAATATATCAGCCCAGGGAGCCTTGAGTGGAGCTCAAAAGTGCTCAGTGGCAAGGACCACATACTGCTTGAAGGCTGGGAGTGTATTATTCCCAGTGGACCTAACTTGCAAGAACCATCAATAGGGTGAGAGGAGATGACCTCAAGTTGCACCATGTGTGGTTTAGATTAGATATTAGGGAAAAAAAATCTACCCAGAAAGGGTTGTAAAGCCCTTTCACAGCTGTCCAGGGCAGTGGTGGAGTCACCATTTCTGGAAATGTTCAAAATGCATGTGGCTGTATTACCTAGGGACACGGTTTGGTGGTGAGCATAAGGTTGATGCTGGGTTGATGATGGTTGGACTTGATGATCTTAGAGGTTTTTTCCAGCCTTAACAATTCTATAATTCTGTGATTGGAGTTTCTTCTCTGTCATTTGGAAAGACAAACCCATTACTATATTTTTCATTGGGGCAGCTCATTACGGACCATCATGATGGTGTCACACTGGGAGGGGCAAAAAGCAGTTCCAGGAGCAAGAGGGCTTCTGTGTCTGGTGAGAAGGAGACAATCAGCTTCATCTCTAGCAGAAAGAGGTGAAGTATTGCTGCTACCAAACAAATCACAGATGTGACTGAGCAGCAGCCATAGAACTGGCTAGAGCAGCAGTCAGCCTTTCACAGAGGTGCTTGCGCATCACAGGCAAAACCAGCAGAATTCAGCTGCTTACAGCCCTGATGGTTCTGGATATGCAATTTTCCTGAAATGTACTTCTGCCATCCAATTGTTTATTAAATAATTAGCCTAAATTTGGTCTTTGAGGGGTTGTAGGTTTTGGGGGTGAGTGAGGGTTTCTAACAGCTCATTCCTGTCCTCTCACTGACATGCATAATGAAGCAAGGGTGAAGAAAGGGAATAAGGCAGGGATCTACAGCACTGGGGTGGGCCAGGGCTGAGCACCCTCCAGAGACAAACCCCCACACTGCTGTGGACACTCAAGGATCCCTCAGTTCTTCCCCATGTGTTGTGGCAAGCACTTACACGTCCCACTAAGGGGCTGTGTTCACTGATAAATACCAGATTGCCCCAACATGGTTGTTCTGGGACTCAAGTTTCTTGAAAAATGCAGCTTTTATTGAAGATAATTAAGCACTGTTTTCTTTGGTGTGAGTCACTGAACTACATCATGTTCTGCCTGTGCATTTTGGATGATCAGTATGATGACACTGGGAAAATATAATAATTTTGATTACCACAGCAAGAGCAAGGGCAACAAGTTCTGGTCTTAAATTTCACAATGCACATCTATTACTACTCCCGTATTAACAAAGCAGAGCCCTGAACACGTTCATTTTTTACTCATGCTCCTTGGGAATATTGGAATAGCTATTGTTCCACCCCAGTTCTTAGATACCACAGCTCTGCAGTTTACCAGCTCAAGCCAAATTCATACTGACTTCAGGAAACTATTAGAATATTCCAGCCAATTTTCCTCTAGCAAGAAGTAATCACTTGGGAACAGAAAGGATTAAACTCCATCTTCAATGGGGTCTAAGCGGTTTTTTAGGCACTTTTTCAGGAACACCATGCTGGAGAAGCCAAGATTCATAGTCAGTCTAGTAAAAGATTTTGCATCACCAGTGAAAGGATTTGGAAGTGAACCAAGACTTTGCTGTCATTTAGTGAATGGAGCCAAATCTTTGTCACCTGTGCAGCAGTGGGGGCAGGATTTGCCTCCAGCCACTCAGGGGGAGCAGACACTCTGAATTTGGGGCTCATACACAAAGGCAGTGCTCCAGGGTTTTAGTTCATATCAGAAATGCTTTTGGCACAGTGATGCAGAGGTGTTATACCAAAACTATTTCATAAATTACTTGTCTTTCTTTCCTGTTATGATTGCTGGCTAATTCCCAGGCAAAAGTGGGCACTGGACTACAGGCACACTAGAGTCCACCTCCCTCCCCTCAAGAGCTGCTTAAAAGTCAATTTTTACTTGGTAGAATTTCTATTAGTTTCAAGGTCTTGTGCCTATTGCAAAGGTAAAAATCTGCCTATTAAGAATAAAAAAGTGTTAGGCATTATCAATTATCAAATTATCAATATTATTATATTCTTTCAGAGCCTCAGAGGCTCTGCTGAAGCATTTCTTGTGACCTATCAATAAATGTTTCATTCTCTGAGAAAAAAAGACTCTCACTTTTGTTGCTAAATACAGCTCAGGCTTATACAACCTGTTCAAAATACACTAAACCCAAAATAATGAAGCAGTTGATTTGATTCCACTTCCATACAGAATTTCTGTGGTCTGATCTCCAGCTGATAAAAGAGGACCATGACCATCTATGTGGGAAGAATCTGCTCCACGATGGGAAATCTGCTGTGTCTAAGACAAGAATGTCCTGCTACTCAGGCCCGTTACCCTGTTTTGCAGCACAGGTAACAGCTCTCAGCTCACAGCAGTATCAGACTTGTGAGCATCTCTGTTCCCAGCTGAGGCAGCTGTCAGAGGATCGCTGTGGGAAGCTTCAGCCTTCGTTCCCTTCTCTTGCATGTTCAGATTTCAGAAGGCTTCAGGGCTTAACAGGTCCTTGAAACACTTGGCCAATTGTTTTTTTTTTTTTTTCTTTCGTGTATTTAGATAATGGAGACTAAAATGGGGAAGAATCTTCCAGAAAAAGACAATTATAGTTTTTCCGATGTTTTTTAATTATTATAAAAATATTAACATATATAGAAGAGTTAAATTTCATATGGAAAATTATTAATTCTCTCTAAAACTTGATTACTTAAACAAAATACATCTCTGTGACAAAGCTTTCCAAAGCAGTCCAATTCTACAAGACAAAATCACCAGAATTTCTGAAGAGATTGGTTTCAAAACCATTTTTAGTCTAAACTAATTTTTATTCCTAATATCTGCAATATATTATTTTTACCACTTTTTGAGTTACAGGCTGCCACAAAATGATCAAGCCACACTACTGGAATAAAGCACTTCAAAGCTTACCATTCTTATGAAGTATTTTGATTATGTTATTCAATTGGACTTAACATAAAAAAAAAAAAAAATCACGGGGAAAATTCTTGTCTGGTTCAATGCCATATTCACCTGGTTTCAGCTTTCGTTTTTGTCTTGAGTTAAAGCTATATTTATTAACTTGAAAAAATACACTCAAACTTTTAACATATGTGAGTCGAATTTGACCCGATATCCTGGTAGAATCCCTAGTAAGGTGTTACCCAGTACCTTATTTTGCTTTCACAGATGTACAACAACTTAGACATCCACAGACAATGCTAGTGCCTCTGAAATAGTGCAGATATATTGAAATTTACATTAAAACACAAATATGAGGCTGCCACAGCCTTACAAAGGGTGCCCATGTTGCCAGCATTCACATTGAAACTCCAGAGTAAACATTGGGATGTCCTTCTGTGCTGAAGGAAGGTGGAAAAAGAAAGGACAAATGGGTCATCAGTTACTAAATAAGACGCTGGATTTTCTTGAAGATGTGTGACTGTGCAAAGGCCATTTTTCCATAGGAGGGACTTTGCAGAAGCACCCTTCTTACCACCATGTAGTTTGAGTATGAACCTTGAAGGTCTCCAGGGCATGGTGCACAGCCTCTGTCAAGGGAGAAAATGAACCCTCACAGTGTAACCTGGTGTTCTGGACACCCCTCTGCCTCTTCAACCCCTAAACCACAAGCCAGGATTACATTCCTGGCTCAGTGTTGCCTTGGTCACACACAGGCCACTGTCACAGAAGTGCTCACTAACAGCAGTGTCCAAAACAGTCCCACACTCCCCTGAATTTAAAGCAGGAGATGATTTTTGAAGTGTTGTGGCATCTCACAAAAACAATTAGTTGTTCTCAACATTGGCTATTCTATTGTATTGTCCAAGCCTTGAAAAAGATCTCCAGTAGTTTCAGTGAAAATTCCCTGAAGTACATGTCTGATGGCACAGAAATGTAGTTTAAACACTGTTAACTGATCACACGCTGTTTGTGAGAACTCTAGATTAAGTGATAGGGCACTCCTCGCTAAATGAAACCCGATTTCTGCCAATAACCATAAGTATGACTGTGCAAGTGCTTAGTGCAGATCGCAGTAGCTACAAGGATAAAAACCAGCAAGGGCCAGAACCCCCCCAGACTCCCCTTGCAGGGGCAGCAGCACCTCAGGCTCCTCCGGCTCTGTTCTCCAGCCAGCGTCCACCGGCGCAGTGCACGATTCCACAGCAGCTGGGAGCACACACAGAGCACCTCTGTGCCAGCGCCAAGCCAGGGGCACAGCACCCAGCGTCTGAACCTGCACACATAAAACTCTCACTCCAAAACGCTCATTTCAGTTTTCACTGATGTGGCAAAAAATCCACAATATAATGCAACACACTAAGGAAGCCAAAAGAAGTATCTACAGAAAAGATTTGCAAGATAATTTTGATTCATGGCAAAACTGAAGAAAATCCCAACTCCCACAGTACACATACCAGGTCCAGAAATAAATTTCTATCTCTGCACACACGCTCTCTATACTTACATTGTCTGCCAAGTGGTTTTAGAGAAACGTTTATGTAAAAAAATGTGCTGATTCAGCAACAGTAATTTTGTGTGCAGGGAAAAAGGTCAGTTGTGAAAAACTGACAGTTTCAGTATCCAATCCAAAATCCAATTTCAAAAGTCTAAATTAATGGTTCCAAGTTTTTATTCAAAATCAGTGTTTTAGTATGAAAAACTGATCATTTCTTCACAAATTTTAAAAATGTGAAACAAGAAATAAATTCAGAACAAAATATTTTAAAATATCCTAAGCAAGCAACTGACGCCCTTAATTTTTGTGTTTTCAGGTCTTCCTCACATCTTAATGGTACATGCAGTAATATGGATAGTGGTCTTAAGCCTTTTCTCATTATTTTTTCCCTGCAGCATCCCTCCAAGTCCTATCCATAGATGCCAGAGCTTCCTGTCAGCGTGATTCAGGCCGACACAGAGGGCTCACTTTGCGGGGAGTCAAACCCAACACACTGAGGCGCCCCCGCCAGTAACAGATCCGAGGAGCTGCTCTGACGAACATTTCCCATTGCCGCGTCCCTTACCCTCTGCTAATGCTCCGTCACAGCGTGGCACGACGGGGCAGCCCTCTGAAACCGCCTTCGGCTCTAAGATTCATTTAGGAGCTGATTTTACTTACCCCAAGCATTCATTTTGTTCCCTTAGCAGCCGCCGCAAGCCAGCGATCGCTAACGAATGAGCCCGGTCTCCTTTCCTGCTCTCCCCTGCCGTTTCCCCCCTTCCCGGGAGCGCGGCTCCGCAGCCGGGCTCGCAGGAAGCCTCTCTGCCCTGCCGTGGCCCTGCCGCGGCCGCTGGGAGCCGGCGGAGGGCTGCGGGAGCTCCTCGCCACCGCGGGGTGAGGGTGGGCCGCCAGCCCCTGCCAGCCTGCCCCGTCAGCACAGCCTTTCGCTGTCCTGCGGGGCTCGCCAGCAGGGAGACGGGCACCTCTGGGACCCTCATCGCAGAGCTGCGCGCACAAAGTCATCTACAGCTCAGGGAATTACAGCGAGTTACTGAACACTCTGCGCTGCGCCTCGTCCTGAGCCACCAGCAGCAGCAGCAACCCAAGGACAGAAGCCTAGACTACAATTTGCTTCTCCATTTTAACAGAGAACTGGCTCCTAATCAAACTTTCCTGTAACTCCCCAATAAAACAACACCGTGGAGGGTCCAAAAGCATTCTCCAAAGTTTCTTTCTACAGTTTTATTTTAAACAAAACAGAATGTGAAAGTTGCACGTGATGTGTGTTGCAGGTCTCGGTTTTCAGGGCAATTAAATCCTTCTGCTTTAAAATCCCCAGGTTTTTTTACTCAGCAGAGCAGAGAAAATCTCTCTGTTCACGGGGAAAGTGACGACTGGGATTTACTTTTTTGTTCTCATTGTGAGGCACCCCACCGCTAAGGCACTCCTCCCACCCTGACCACGCACCTGGGAAGGGCTCTCCCACGCTCCGTGTACTGAAACATGCCCTTGGCTTCCCACAACCATCAGTACCAAATGTCAGAAAAAAAACCTGTGAAGGAATTAAATTAAACAAAGGCAGTACTATAGGAAGGGTTCCTAATACACAACATAAGCTGTCACGCTTTAACAAACATTTTACTTCCAAAGGACATGAATCTGGGCAGCCCAGAACATTATGTGGGGGAAATCGACGACAGAAGAATCATAAAGTTTAAAAGTCTCTCTTAATCAATGACGAATTTAGGACTTGTTGCTACAATTACAAAGATAATAGTTCCTTTATGTCAGTGCCTTTGGTTTTGCAGCTGTAAAATAGCTTTGAATTCAGCATTTCAAGTAACAGAAATTAATAGGAGGTCATTTCTACCAGAGAAATTTTAGGGGCCCATCCTCTCTAATCATCATTAAAAACTAAATCCACAGGAGAAGAGGCACTTTACTGATTGTCGAGTGGAAGCTATTATTCATTTGATGAAGCTCTTGGCACTGTGCCATTTATTCTGCTGTAGAGCCTGCTGGTTGCTCTACTTCATCTCATGCAATCAAGGTTGTTTCTGCCTGCCAAGAGTTATTTATAGAGTAGGGGAAAAAAATAGCAATATGTTCTCTTGCTTCAAAAGCAAGTTTCAAACTTTCTAAGTGAACAACTGCCTCCCTTCTCCATAGTGACATTCTTCTTTTTGACCTGTACTTGTGCAAAAACAAGAGCATTTTCCTAGATTTCATCTTTCTTGAGACATGAAAACAGTTCCCATAGCATGGACGTTTTCATTGAGAAATCACCTGATTTTCTCCAGTTAAGATTCCGTACAGCCACGCAGTCACGGCAGCAGGGAGCCAGCTCCCCCGTGTGCCACCCCTTCCAGCCCACCAGTGCCAAAGGGGACGTGCGGGAAGGACCTTCCCTGAGGGTCACCTTCACTGGTGCCACTCACCTGTACCTGCAGGGTAGGGAAATTTTGTTGGTGATGGGGACACCTCCTGTCTTCGCTAAGCTGCCAGGTTGAGGAGGTAGCTGAGGCATTTGGGATGAGGAATGATTAATTTCCATCCCAAAGCTTGATGCTCTAGGTCCAGACCACGTACAATCCTTAGACCCAGGTGGATTGGGCTGCAGTGCTGTAGAAGGCCTTTATATCCACTCTGATGTGCAAATGACCTTAAATTCCTAAACAAAAGATTAAAGTCTGTTTATGACCTCAAGGCCAGTTTAATTTAGGAATCCTGACAATCTTGAACTGAAATATAGAAAATCAGAAACAGTCTTTAAAGTGAATTTAGTAAAACACCACTAGTGTTGAGTTTGCAGATAAAACCAGAACCAATGGTTTTTGTAGTTTTTAAGAGTAGCCCCAAATAAAGCTCAGACTAAACATCTAAAAAGGCAGGAAAGTAAATTTCCAGCGTGATAAGACTAAAAGCCTTACAAATGTTTGGGAAGCAAAACTATCAAAATGCAATTGAGTAATAATTCTGATTTATTCATCTCTGTGAAACACAAAGCAAACCATGGTCATGCCCACTCCAGAAAATATTGCTTGCCCTCCATTTCCAGAGCTATTAACCAGTATATTTTAAAAGACATGGTTATTTCAAGTTTATTCATTGCAGTTCTGATACTTTCACTCACACAAAGTAGCACCCTATTTCATGGGTGTTTTCCCTGATATCACACAATTATTTCCTGAACTATCCTAATCCACCTTAGGACTTCAAACATAAACAAAGCACAGCCCCTGCACCAGTCTCCTTCAGCCTAGACCAGATGAACTATTCCCTAATAAAGTCCATAATAAAATCTCTCTGGTGTCTGATTTAGGGATGTCTGGGTAACGGAGCAAAGGCAGGGACAGGCATGTGCAAATGGCAAGGGATGCAGGCAGCAGCTCTGCCAGTAATCAGAGAATCATTTGGGTTGGAAAAGCCCTCCAACACCTCCGAGTCCAAGCACTCCCCAGCACTGCCAAGGCCACTAACCTGTGTCTCCAAATTCCACATCCACACAGCTTTTAAATTCCTCTGAGAATGGGGACTCCTCAGCTGCCCATGGCTGACAAATTTCTTGTTTGGTTTGCAAACTTTGTCTGGAGACTAACAAAGAAGATTAAACTGGCCCTTTTCTAAGCTTTTATTATTGTTGTTGTCATCTTCTCATGAACCTCCTAGACAAAAAAGCAGAAATTTGATTTTAGAACATAATTTCCTAAATAAGTTACCAAGCAAATGCAGAAATGTTGCTTTTCTGATGGGTTCTATTCCCTTCCTTCTGACCAATGTAAAATTTGCTATAGTTTAGTGGATCATTAGTCAAATAGAATTCATAAGACATACAAAGAGCTACTTATATACAACTGCTATGGAGAGACTATCAGGAAATCTCTTCACTAAAGAAAATGTTGAGCATTTGTTAGCCAGTTTCCTAGGGGTTTTAGACATAATAAGAAAAGTACATTAGAAGCCCTTGATTTAACAAAAAACCCTGAATTATACATTTGTGTAAGAACAAGTATTGTAGGAAACATTTCACAAGTATGCAAATTTTATGTAAAATACAGTTTGCATATGGTATAATACCCATCCCCCAAATAAAACATGGTATCATTTCAGGGAAGAATTTTCAGCACAATAAGCTTGATCAAGAAAACACAGTTTTCTAAAATAACCAGCAAAGCTATTGTTAAAACTGAGATGTGAAGGGAAAAAAAAAAAAAAAAAAAAAAAAAAAAAAAAAAAAAAAAAAAGCTGCATAAATCACTGGAAAATCATGTGTGCTTTGAGGATTATATCTCAGAGCTGGTTTTCCCATTGTCTGACATGCCAAACCCCAGACACCAAAATGGGTTATGCTGAAGAGCAAATACCAGTCATTAACTTTCCTGTGGTTTAATAATTACACCTCTTCCTGGGGATGTGATTAAACCACACACAGCATTAGAAAACAGAGGGAATTAAGTCAATATGCCTCAGAGCTGATGAGTAAGTGAATGTGTAGAGTCAAGAAAAAGCTGGATCAGATGGCTGGCTGTATGTTTCCAAGGTCTGTACAGCAGTGCAACACATGAATGCAATAAGAATAACATCATTACCAGATGTAGCAGCATTCCCCCCTGTGCAAGGAAAATGCAGCATTGCATTACAGATCAGCATGGGGAGCACCATGGTCAGCAGAGACCTGATCCCCCACCACCAACCCTGGCTCTCCCAATAGAAGGATGACTCCTTGACAAAATATTTTTGTCCACTATTTATTCCATCACCAATGCTGTGGGTTTATATTCCTTCCTGGAACACAGGGAAAAAGCACCTGAAATGCCTGGCAGAGAACTGAAGCCCCTGAAATCGTAAACACAATCAAACTGAAGCGTGTGGAAAGAAGAATCTGGCTCAAAGACAAACACTCCCATTCCTTCCATACATACCTGGCCAAAGACAAACCGAGAGTCCAGACGTTTGTGTTCTCTTCCCCTTCACCATGACTTTAGCTCTGCAGTGTTGGAAATACTCCCAACCAATGCAGTACTGCAGCATTGTGCCATGATCCATGTGGCACTACGAGACGACATAAGCCACAGGAAATGTCATTTCTGGAGAACTGCGTTAAGCAAACACTCCCCCGTTTCTCCCCTTTTTAACTGGAGTAACTCCAGGAAATTCCTCTAGTTATGTCTGGGTGGGAAACAAGAACGGGGGGAAAAAGAGTTTCTGTGTTCCTGCCTCTGCCTGTAAGACAACACTGCACAGCACACTGTCCATGGGAAACCAGCACGTACCAAAGCATCTACAAGGAAATAATAAACTCACTGGCAGGGAGAGTTTCCAGCCCTCCTCTGACATGTCTTACCCTCCCCACATTTTTCTCAGCCCACTTGCTTTCCAACCCACGACCTCACCTTTGTGGCTTGAGACCAGCGTAGCTGCAGGGGAGGCTGGAGGAGGAAGGACTACTCATTCTCCAGCAGCCCGTGGCTTACACTGGCAGCTCCATCACATCCCCCAGGGAGAGCAGCCGGGGGTTATCAACCTGCTCTGGACCGGAACTAGTGACCAGCAAAGAAGGGACCTTGTCAAGCTTTGGTCTGCTGACCCAACCCAGCGCTTTCTAGGCTGAGCAGCAGCTTAGCTGCCAAGTGTTTGTGGACTCCAAAGAGTGAGATTATTAGTTTTTACCTTGTATTATTTTACATTCTCTGGGGAAGAGAACATTTATAACAGCTGGCAGAATTTGATGCAAGCAATAAATACCAAACTCTAAGAACCTTCCATCTTTATTAGACCCACTGTTAATACATCATACATAATCTCTTCAGGTTAAGTGCAAATCCATAGGCAGGGGACAGCTCTTTTCCTGGTAACACACCTTTGCCCACTGACTGTGCTCTCTGACTATGGGATGGGAAGAGGATTTGTTCTAAAATCGTTTGCAAGCAGCAGGAGTAAGCCAAAAAGTTTTGGCAAAGTTCAGAAGAATGCTGGCCGAGGAGGCCAAAGTAATTGGCTTTGATGGAACAACATCAGGGAGGAATTTAGGACTAAAGCATTTCAGTTGTGAGTAATTTCAGCTCCAATGTTGCCATCTGGTTTTGGACAATTCTGTAACTGTGCTGCTCAAGGCTATGCTCCTGGGAAGAGCTGGCAGCCAGAGTAGGGACCCATAGCTACCCAGATGCTGTTTGCAGTCCCCAGGGAGGGGGAAATGACAAAAGTGACAATGTTTTTGAGTATTTTTCTTCAATAGTTTTGTGGTTCTCTTTGAAATATGCAAGGAGAAGGCATTGCACCTTTCAATCATTTGAGAAATCATTTTCCACTCAGTGGTAACATCCCCAGAACTTAACTGTAAGTGACTGTCCTTGTGCAAACTTTCACTTCAATAGAGAACAAAGGGGAGGAAAGAAATTTCCCTCCCAAAAAAATGTTGATCTCTCTTCACTTCCAAATCCATCCTGAGTGACTACTGTAGATACTTGGCACTCCTCTACTAAAGCCCCTGGTACCATCCTTTCTCACAATTATTTCAGCTCAGAGTAGCCCTGTACACGAGCCATTGTGGCCAGGCCACTTGTGTGCAGCCTGACCCCTTAAGCACATGCGCACACTCCCAGGGGAAGGGAACCTGCTGCTCATGATCCCACGGCCCCTGCGTGCTGCTCGAAGGTTCTGCAGTCATCTTCTGCTCTCCCCACCACTGGAAACTCCTCATTTCCGGACCAGACTCCAGGAGAGAAGGTCCCCTGCCCGAGATGATACTTCCCAGCAGCTGGCATTGCAGCACAGTGCTGGACAAATCACACCTGTGCAAAACCCTCAAGGTCCCTCTTCATGGCACCTGTGAGTAGCGTTGGGCTCTCCTCAGTGTTTAGCAGAGGTTTTCTGCCTGTCTTATCTCTACTTAGAGAGTTCCCCTATTATGAAAATATCCTGGTTTGTTGCAGACAGGAGCCCTGAAATCATAACTTGGAAATGGAAGAAGATGCTACCGATGAAAGCGCTGGAGATATGTGTTGTTTCATTGGCAGCAAACTGAAATATTTCAGACCAGATGTATCCAATGCACCATTTATTTAAACTGTAGGGGTTGCACCAGGAGTGAAATGTGTCATATCTCCGGAGTCACTGATGTGGTATTTTATATCGCAAGAAGACCCCAAAGCACACTAGTTTATTTAATAGACTGGTCTATTATTAAAAAGTTAAAAATAGAGTAGAAGTAAATAAAAAATATAAATATAAATAGTAACTAGATACATCTCTTTGATAGAAAGGTGATAAATACATATTTTTTAATGAAGATGCATGCCTCTGAAATTCCTCTGACCACTGAAGCAGAAATAAAATCTATCCCATCTTGATAGTCTAATCAGGAGCCTTTAAAAAACAACTATTTCACTGATTAAATAGTAATTTCACAGCCCTTATTATCTAAATCATATGGATTTACAACATAAGCAAGGGACCCAGGAAGGGTATGGAGCTCAAACACTGACTATAATGAGTGACCTGATTCTCTATTTTCTTAATGTGAAAGAGACTGAAGAATTAAATTAAAGGCATATTTCATGTTCTAAGCCTCTTGCAAGAATCAGACTCTCCTGAAATTCAGCAGCTCTTTCCCTTGTCAGTGTCTCCTCTACCTGGACTGCCTCACTATTTGCTTTAATGCATTAAATCTACTCTCTAATCACAGTAAAGGAGACCACTCAGGTAACTGCAGTTTATTAGAGGATGTCCCCTTTAGCCAGCTATCCGGCCACACTTCCACAGTCACACTTAACCACGTATATTGCACATACTCATTTTCCCCTGAGCTTTAAGGAAGTACACAGCATGTGTGCATGGATACTCTCATTTTGAGCAAAGCCACATTATACATACAGACCCACAAATGCTAAGTTTAAATGTTGACACTCACAAAATTCTACTGGGAATCCTATTTAAAGAAAATAGATTTACAATGCATCTCTACAAGAAGGGATTTTTCTAGCAGATTCGGGGATTAGCCTAAAGGAAGTGTGAGACAATAAATTTTACCACTTTAATAAGCATGTGACTCCCTGGGGAAATAAAAAAAATTTAAAAAGAGAGGAGACATTGTGGTCTGCACTCCAGATTGTTTCTGTGCTTCTGCCCTGTTACTCCGTCTCGTCGTTCCCACAGTGTTTAACGGAATAAATGGGCAGTACTTCTGCACCTCTCTGCAGCTGAATGCCGCGTCTCCCGCCGGCTTCAGCAGCTCCCCCAGGGGCAGCAGCCGCAGGATCGCCGCGGGAGAACAGCAGGTGCTGCTTGGCAGGGACAGGGACCCAAGGGCTGCCCATGGGGTGCCCCAGACCCAGCCAAGGGCACACAGAGGAGCCAGCGTCCCAGCCCTCCCCTGGCACTGCCCAGCGCCAGCGCCAGCTCGGGCAGGTGCCCCTGCCATGGGTGGTGGGGCAGGGCTGAGAGCCAGGGTGGGCTCTGCCCCCTGTTCCCCTGCTTTGTCAGGCGGGGCTTGACAAAGCGCAGGAGCAGCTGCCGCAGCCAGACCACCCTGGCCCTGCGCGCTCCCGGCTCCTCCTCACCTGCGCTCGCTGTTTGGCTTCATCTTGCACTTCCCTTCGATACAAGTGCACACGGGCTGGATCTCTTGGAGTCAGGTAGAAGCTCGAGGATTCTTTTTCCCCTCTGTAATTTCTCCCACAGTTACCCGGGGAATCGTGTTGTGTAAATATTGACAGAGAAACATACGTAAGAAAAATATTTATTATTTCTGTTTCCCTCAGCACTGAAATTTTGCTTCAGGACATGAGGTGCCTGTTTCAGTGAATCTGCTCATTAGTAGACAAAACAAACAGGATTAGAAGGTCTTTTTTAAAACAGGATCAGTGATGCATGCCCTGATTTAGAAACTGTCCCGCTGACACCAGGGCCCAAGGAGTCCCTTAGCAGAGCACAGTCCCTGCCCTGGGGGAGCAGGCTGTGTACGGCTCCCTGCTCTGGACAGCACTGCACTGGAGGAACGGACAGCTCTGCTGATTGAACGGTGGGAGCTTGCTGGGGCAGGTGCAGGGCAATAAATATATTCCTAAGTATTTTATTCTAACTATATTCAAGGAAAAATGCCACTTTTCCTGGCATGTCTTTCCTAGGAGACTCCACACAGTCTAGAGTATGAGTAAATATTGAACTGGGATTCTCAGCACAGCCCCAGAGCAGCATCATTTCCAATCCAGTCAGAGGGATTTCACTGCTAACAGTACAACACATGGAAGAACTGCAGTGCCCCAGTAAGAGTAACTGGAGCCCCAAGCAAGGTGTCCATCTCAGCCCCATGACTGGCTGCAGCCAAAACGAGAGTGAGCACAGCAGAGCAGCTGTGATTTCCAGCACCCGCCGCTCGGCTCCTGTCAATGCCATTCCACGCTCACCGGGAACCCAGCACACAGAGCTGGGAGCAGACTGAGGGTCCTGTTCTTGAGAACCTCAAACAGCACTTTGGTTTATTGAGTCAGTTTTGTACCACCTGCCATAAAGAAAATAAGAGGAGCCGTGCTGTATTTCTATGAGTGGCTCAATTCCTATGCCATCCAGGCAAAACAGGAGCCCATGTTATTTCTGTCATTAGTTATAATTAGAGAACTCTAATCAACCCCCTGCCTGCCTCAGTACTCAAGTGTTTGAATCTGCAATTTTACTTGGGTTCTTCATTAAGGGTAGGGAAAAAGGAAAAGAGATTCATTCATGAAATTTCCATCCATATCAAAGACTTTTATTTTAGGATTTACTTCCAACTTGTATATCTTTAGACCTTTTAAAGAGGAATACAGTCTCCTCCTCTACCATTCTGTTTCATGAAATGTCTTTCACATAATGTCTGTTAAAGGGCAGAGAATTCTCTTTCCCCTGTAGCAGTAAATATAGGACTTCAATGCGGAGATGGAGAAGAAATATTAAGACAACATAAAGATATTTAAGACCAGATAGTATTGTTGTATGTACTTTCTGGTGCAGAAGGGCAAAATTACTTAAAAAATCTTTAACATCTTAAGTCTCAGCTATTTCCAATAGATGGAGCTGATGACATAATTACTAGTGATTAAATGTTAACATTTATTAGTGAAGGATTTTTAAAAGCCCAGGCTAGCAGTGTCAAGCCCAGAGTGAGATCTTCACTGTGACTGCCCAGATGTCATGCCACCAAATTTCACTTCCACCCACTCCACTGCTTTGACACTAGGTGTCATAGATTTCATAGCTTGCTGGATTTCAGAGGTTCTTAAAGGTCAGAGATAGAGTGATAAATAATCATCCGTTTACGCCATCCTATACTTGCCCAAAAACATATCATCTGTGTGAGCTACATCAACCAAGGCTTCATTTAAGCCATGTTTCTCTCTTTTTTCGCAAACAGAACCACATGTTACTAAGAGAGAGTCAAGGAGACCAAGCCACCTGAGCCTGACACATCTACATTTGCAGGACATTGATATGAGGGACTTATACAGCAGATTTCAGACACCAAGCTGATCAAGGGATGTAAAAATAGATGAAAAACTACACAAAAGTTTCTGGTTTAGAAAACACCGCTCAACTGCTGACTGCAAGAGTCACCGATCCGTAGCAAGACCTGCTAGTCGAATATCTGAGGGGAATACCTTTTTATTCTCCAGAAGCCCAGGGAGGTTTACTCAGAATTTGACCTCAGACACAACAAATTGCCCATACATTTTAAAGAACTAGTAAAATTGAATTAAAATTTCATGCTGCCTCGTGGAGAAGGAAAGTCCTCTGAACCTAGAATAGTCAGAGCCTCAGAGTGGAACATGTCCTAATAAATACCTATGTGTAAAACGTAGTCAAACTTCCATCCCTTAAATGCCTCCAGCATGCTATGACCTCCAGCAGTAATCAGGCCAAGATTTACTGGGTGTTTGGATTCAAGGAGCTCAGTGTTACCAAGTATAAATCAAAAAACCTCTCCATAGGAGCGTTCCAGACTGGAATCAGAAAGTGTGACAGCACACATCAGCAACAGCATCATCCTCTTTCTGGAAAAAAGGTCTGCTGTGTTCACATCTAGCCTGGGTCCGCATTTCCCTTATCTGAAGTTGCATGTTTTTGTTTAGCTAGAGCCAGAGCCCTGATTCTTCCTCAAGATCCCCAAAAGCCTGCTCCATTTTGTGGGAAAGTCTCTCAGGTACCAAGCAGGTACAAATCTATGACCAAATGTATGTTTTTTAAAAAGCACCTGGTAGAACCTGAAACAACGGGCAAAGAAAAGCATTTTTAGCACTGGCCACCTCCTGAATTTCACCCACACAGGAAATAGAAAATGTTCACTCTTCAAAGTTACTCAGGAAAAAAACGGACCCAAATTTCAGCTCTGTTTTTTAACAAATCAGGCTAAACATCTGGGAAATTCAATTTCCCTGTAAGGACAAGGACAATTTTAAACAGGACTTACATTTGTTAGAAATACTTAAAGCCTTAAGTCTACCCTTAAGGGTAGACATATCATTTTTTTCATCCTGAAACAAAGGCTGATAAGAAATATCACCCAAGTCAGGAATAAACACAAATACACAAGGTCAGGATAATCTGAGAATCTTAATAATGTAGATGGAACTTGGAGACAATCCACTTCAGAGACTAAATTTCAAACTTCTATTAAGTAAAAAAAAAAAAAAAAAAAAAAAAAAAGTTATAGGTTAATCTTCAAATTTAATATGAATAGGTGCACATTGATGTTTATGCAATAAAGGAACAGTAGATTAGAGAAAGGGGTTAATAAGGAATTATTTGATTACAAATGTAACTAACTAATGTAAAGAGTACATCAGAAGAAAATAGGAAAAAATTCCAGTCTGTGACACATTTTGATTTGCTGTTTTGCTGGTTCCAGCAAACAAACTCAGCCTGTTTCAGTCACTCACCAAAGGGAAGAAAAAAAAAATAAATTGACTTTTCAGGAAATCCTTAGCATTACTAATTTTACTGATTTACTGAAATTTGACAAAGGACTGATAATGAAACAGTTGAAGAAGATTTTGTAGTGGGAGATTCATCAGAGTTCAAGCCTCAGTAGTCTGGTATTAAGATCAAAAGTCTGCCTCCAAATAGTTACTGCCCTCAGTTTCCCAAAACTAGTGGAATTTATCATGGCCTTAGATGCAGCAATGGGAAGAATATTTTCTTGTGTAAACAGATTTGGACAGAGTTCAGAAAAATGCTGAACATAAGTTTTTCTGGGGCTGGGCTTAATGTTAAAGCCAAAGTAAAAAAATATATTAAAACTTCCTTGTTTGATTCAAAACAGCCATGACACATGAGAGCAGAAAGCAGTAGTCCAAACAATAACTTTATTAATGAAACAGAGTTGTGTACTTGAAGACAGTGGAAATATACACTAGAGGGAAAATTACATGTCACAACAAGGAGCTGCTGCTTCCCTAAAACACTCCTTCAGAGAATTTCCCCTTGCTTTTCAGGCAGTCTGTTTCATGCAAGAAAGAGACAAGCTCGCCAGGTGTCAGAGCAAGCAGTGCTCTTCTGGACGCACAGCATGCCCCGGGTAATCCATCGCAGGAAGGGAGTGCGAGGGTGCGTGGAATTTCAGGTTAGAAATGCTGGAAGGCAGAGCCAGGGCTGCTGGCACGTGCTTTCCCTACGCTGCTCAAACTCCTCCTAGCCCGCTACTCCCAAAAACTTCCCTAAGAAGCCATTTTCTGTACCAGGGAAACGCTACAGACCAAGCAGAAACACCGTTTACCCATCTAAGGGAAAATAATCCGCCTTTTTGTTGGGAACCATAAAAACAAGTGCAATGAGAAAAGAGAAGGCAGTCGCACATCATGTCTGCCACGACGCCCTAAGCCATCACAACCGCTTGGGGTTTGGCTGTCTCCAGCCTGCAGCCAGTCCTCACCACGGCATCTCAGGCAGCGCGGGGAGCTGGTGCCGCTGTACTGCAGGCGCTCTGAGACTGCCACCCGTGCCAGGAGGTGCTCGGAGCACGGCTGGACGGAGCCCCAGCTGAAGCTGGGACACGCAGCCTGCTGGTCCCCTGCCACTGCAGGGCTCGGCTCCTCCCGGGACACGCGGGGACAGGGGCCGGCGGCATCGCTCCACGCTCAGGGGGAAGCTCCGGGGACAGCAGGGCCGGGAATGCGCCCCTTGCCCAGCTGGCACCGCACCGCGGCCGCTGCAGAGAGGTGGGATGTGGCCACCAGAAAGGGAAGGGATGGAGTTTTAGCTTTGGATTAGAGGAGCCCTTTGCCACTTGCAGTTAGCCCCATGCTCCCGGCTGCTCCCGCGTTCCTCAGCGCCCGGGTGATTGTGTCATGCGAGCAGCAGGCTGCGCAGATGTCAGATGTCACGCTCTATCTGATGAAGAGGTCTCTGCCTCGGGCTGTTTATATATAACCTACCAGAATTTCCTGCCGCATGATGAAATAATTAGGGGGCCCTCATGCAGGGAACAATGTTGCGAGTAGGTTGCAAAGGCATTACACATGCAAAGAGAAAATTCTAAGCGTTTTCCTTCTCTGCGATACAATCTTCTAAGACTCCTTGTATACATTCAACTTGTTTGTATTATTTCTTTTAATGTTCTTCATAAGGATGCTAAATGAAGGCTTCAAAAAGTTCAGCAGCGGTCTTTTCCTTTATGCTCAGATTACACATTGGGAATAACAGCATGAGAAAACCATAAAAAAAATGGAGATTTATTTGTTTTTTTTGAATCAAGATTGCTTTTTGTATCAAAAGTCCATGAATTCTAAACTGCAGATAGCTTAATAGAAGTTGATCCTGTCATCAGACTCTCATTTTGTGGCTCTCCTTTTTTTCTAATCAGTTATAATTCACAACTGGTTTTATCCAAAAAGAGATCACCCATATGCCCACAGATGCTTCACGTGCTGATTCATCTCAGCTCACTCCCCTCCCAGCTCACTACACTACAAAACCAGCTGGATCATATCCTCAGCTGCAGTCTAGATCAGCTTCCCTCTTTCAAGTAAGACTTAGGAATCTGAGGTTTCAAACCTCCCATGTCCTAAACATGTCTGAGACAGCTGAACTGGGCAGTTCTGCTGGCTGGAAGCAGAGGAGACACCAGCCCAGGAGGGAGGTTTGTGCAGAGGTCTGTCCAGAAACACCCCCAAAGCAGAGACCCCCACAGCCCCTCAGCCCTGCCAGGGCTGTGCCAGAGCCCTCGCCCTCTGCTCTGTGGCCCAGAGCTCAGGTTGCCAGGAGAGCTGCTGGCAGTGAACATGGCCAGCTGGACACACTGGGCCCTCTAAAACCTCCTGGGGTCTCACAAACCCAGTTCTAATGAGGTCGGCACATCTGAGGCAAAGATGGAAGTCATCCTAAGGGAGAAAGTTTGTTGAATATTTGGCATTGGGGTAGGCTCCCCAGAGAGGCTGTGGAGATACTCAGACCTCAGCCTGGTGCCACTGTGTGAGAGTGAAGGTTTTCTCAATGACAGCAGGCACTCAGTGTCCCTCCCGCCACAGCCATCCTCTCTGCCTCTGTGAAAACAGCCGCAAGATTCTTTGTTAGTGTAAAAAAACTGATGTGCCTTCAAAGTCTTCCTGGATTCACATTTAATTTGTGCTTATTCAATTAACAACTTACATGCAGTGAAGAACATTACACTATACTTTCTCAGTTTGGAGACAGACGTACAGTTGCCATCCTTCCCTGATGTTCTTATCCGGCATAGTCTCATGGGCATTCCCTCCATCCTTCTCACAGCAATTACCTGCTTGAACGGATATTTTGTTCAGAAATGTAAATATTTTCTTTTTGTCTTTCCTGTTTCCAATGTACATTACCTCTATTCTGCTAAGAGAGGCTTAGAAATGGCATTGTCATTTGTTTTGGGAGGACAAAAATACTAGATAGATCCCATGGTTCAGATTAAGAAAATTAATGGATATCAATTTTCAGATTGGGTGCGTAATTCATAGCCAGCCACCTAGACTGGATTTTGACTCTCTCATCTGCGGGAACATGAATAAGTAACAAACATGTCATTCAATAATCAAAAAAATATCCAGAGAGTTAATCAAAATGGGGTATTCTCAGAGAAGTGCTGTAGGGGAAAAAAAGGATATGCTAAAGAAATAACTAGACATGATAAACAAGTAAGTCGGGGTTTTTTTGTAAATTCCTCTTATCACAAATCATTAAACAGATTTGATTGGAGGGAACCTTAGAAGATGATCTAGGGACCTGTACTCAAAGTAGGGACACTTTGAGAGCAGATCAGGTATGAATGTCTCCAAAGATGGCAGCAGCCACCACATTATTCACCTGCACTGCTCAATCTTTCCAGCAAAGCAGCTGCGTGAACCTCTGTGACCCAGTTACACAAGATGTCAGCAATAAACCAAACAAGAGGTAAACACACATACCCATTCACGCCTGGCACAGGCTGCTGACCAGCCAGCCCCTGTGGGAGGGAACCAGTGGGGGCACACCGAGAACACCTCAGCCTCTCAGCAGGTTGCTGTGGAGGGCTTGTCTGCTGCCGAGATTAAACCACAGCAATCATGCTGGACCCCAGTGTAGAACTTACCAGGATGAGCCCTATTATTTTTTTACTTCTTATACACCCTCAAACAATCCATCAAGGCATATCAAAAATCTTTTCAGAGTTCAGAATCAACCCAACTTCCATATTGCTCAAACAGTTGCCATAAGTGTATCACATTTACAGACTTTGTTTAATTCAAATGATCCCAAATAATTGGAAATAGGATGACACGTGACCAAAACACGTAGAAGAAGGGTTTTCAGTGTGCTGACCATCTATATTTTCATGGTTAGGAAAACTAGATCCATGCTTTTGTTAGAACACAGCACAGAAATTTACATTTCCCAAATATCAAAAAGTATATATGTCACTGTTCTACAGATACAAAATATAAATCAATTTCTAAATTATCATTGCCTTTCTATGTCTACTTAGCATCTCAGCTGTCTTCCTTTACCCATCTTTTCTCTAAACGGATCCTGCCTTTCACTAAGCAATGGCTCAGGCACAATAAACAGACATTTGAGTGTGCTGTCCCTACAGGTGTCCGTTCACATTAACACTTCTTAAGTTAGATTGTACATAGCACAGCTTATAGCACTGTCAAGGAAATCAATCTTAAAGGTTGAAATAAAACAACATTTCTTTGATCTTAGGTCTCCATTCAGCTCACTATTTAATTGCTTCATTAACTATATGAAGGAGATAGATCCTCATTTTTTCACCACCATTAAAATCAGATAGGTACTGAACATCAGTGGAGGCTCTGGGTGGGGGCACATGGGAGGCAGGAGCGCACCTCATGTCAAGAGCAGCAGCATTCTGCCTCCTCTGCACCTGACAGCAATGTATTCCACTGTGCTGCTATTCAGCCACTGCCAGCTCATTTTAAGTTCCTTATTCTCACTGCACATTCAAGAAAGAATAAAAAGGCCATAAGAGAAGGAAATTTCTGCTGCTCATGTATTTGAAGACTACAACCATAACAGACATCAAGCCACCTATCATCAAGGCCAGGACACCCTCGACAGCAGCCATTCCTCTCTGTAAGGGAAAATCAGCAGCGATACGTGATGATGGAAGGCATTGCCTTCCTCAAGGGCCAATTTAGCACAGCAGGAGAAAAGTAGCTCAGGCAATATGCATCTCAAAGCAGGAGAAAAATTAAAGGCAGGAAGAGGAAGAGTGGCTTTGGAAGGAAGAGTAAGGGATGAAAGCAGTAGCAGTAACTGTGGGAAAGATAACCATGGCAAGGGCAGTGGATAAAGTGGGGAAAATTTAGTCCTTGCAGTTTGTTAGTGTGTAGGATACCTGGACTGAGAAAGCTGGGACATCACAAGCAGGGTTGGAACCTAGACAAGTGCAAGTTTACAAGAACAGCTGTTTCTTTGTTCAGCTGCTTTCTACCAAAAGGTAAAAAACCTTTAAGGCAATATCTGCATGTCAGGCATCTTTCAGCAGGATTGCAGGGCTGTGGCTCTCGCTGAGCCCAGACCTCATCACTTAGCTGTGAATGCCTTGCTAGGGTGAATAAACAGGAGCTGCTTCTGGCCCAGCATGTTTGGCCCCAAACCCAGCCCAGATGAGGCTGTCTCCCTGGTTGTCCCTCCACCCTTCTGACCCATGTTTGGCACAACCATTTCCACACAGGAACACCTCTTTCTTGCCTAGGCAGAGTTCTGTGTGATGGTGCCCAGCTAACAGGAGCATGCTCACGCCGCACCACCTGTGTGTACCCACAGCACCTCGTGCTGCTGGGGTGCACTGTGCTAGCAGATACAAATCCTCTAGGACCCCAGGCAAGTCATTAATCTCCCTGCATCTCTGTTGCTGTCTCCATTAAATTTTACTTACCTTACACAGCTGAGAAGAAAAATTATTAAATTAACATACTAAAAGTTGTGGTGAATTCCCTTCACTGCTGTCTGCTGCCAGAGCTGTGGAACTGTATCTTAAACAATTTACAAGCCCTATGAGTGCCTGTTATTCGAATAAAGTATTTGTTGCATGAGCATTATCTTTTGACCTCTAATTTGCAATATCAAGTTACAACTTCTGCCTGAATGCGCATATTAAACAAAAACCCAGTAGCGGTAGGGTAAAGGAACAACAAAGCCTTATAAAAATTAAATATGATAATTTGAAGTTGACATATATAACACAAAATATTTCACCTGTCTTGTTCTGTCCTTCAACACAAAAATTTCACAAACTGAAACTTTTTCCAAGTTCCTATGGATTTAGGCAATCCATTTGAAAATGGACTCCCAACTGCTCTGCAGGCAAAGGACACAGAACAGAAACAAGTCCATTTTTCCAGGCTCACAGGAAGTTTTTCTTGGTGGTCCACTAAATCCCATATATTGAGGGACAATACCAAAATATTTTCAGTGTGAGGAGGACTCTAGTGTAGGGGAAACTTGAACTCCCTTGCCGCCTGTCCCTCTAAATTTGTGATTGTTTATATATATCCTCATCTTAGTTTTAAGCTATTCTTAGTTTATTTCATTTGCAACATTGCTAAGCCCTTTTCTGATAATCATTTTATTCCCTTGTCTTCATTTTGTTTGGCAACAGCTGAGCTGGCAGCAAGCCCAAAGCCTGGTAAATGACAAATCACTACCAAACGAAGCTGTGAGTTTTACACAGAGCATGTCCTCCAACCACGGAATACTTTTGAGGCACAATAAAAATTACCACATTGACTGAGAAGCCAAATTCAAGCTTTATATGAAGGCCTGCCATTAAGAAAAAAAAAACTGAATAATTCTCCAAGCAATGAAACTAATGACTGGGCTAAGGAAGCCTCTGAGAAGCTGAAGAATCCGAAGCAGAGATAGAAATGCAAATCCTTAGCAGGGTCTCCCAGGCAGGGTTTAACACTTGATGTCTCATAGGAGCAGGAAAGGCTCTCTGTTCCCCAGGAAAGAAGGCAGTCACAAACCAAAATGATCCACAAGAAGCACTAATCCCTCTTCCATCTTCCATGTCCAAGTTACAGCTCTGGAGCTGTGCCGGGTGTGCTCCCTGCAGAGCAGCTCAGGACTGAGCTGACGCGGGCACAGAAAGCTCCCCAGCAACTCAGCATTCAGGCTAGAGAGGAAGGCAACACTAGACAGAATTACTGCCTCTAATACCCACGACAAATCCTCCCCTGCAGGCTGTATCCCCTCAGAGGGTCAGCAGAGTGGGATGAAGTTAGGACTGGAGAGAAGGATGTTCCTATGTTCCTCCTGGGTGCCCTCCAAGCAGGCCAACACTGCTTTTTTCCCTGGAGTCCTTCCTTCAGAGTCTTGTAGACCCAGCACTGAAGCCACAAGGCACAGAATGCAAATTCTTTCCTGAACCTTGTTTCATCCTTCCCAAACTGATACCACAGGACATCACTTCTTGTACCAAAAATTATCAGATTATCAGACAAGAACTGAGGAAAGCCACCTTCCAAAAACGTCTCTCCATCTTTTGCCAGATGTTTTAGACAAGGGTTTAACACTCACGGTACCCTTGCAGGTCATATAGTGAGGATCATTGCTTACTCTAGTGGTATAGACAGAGAGGCCTGAATTTCTGTGTGCAGTAGATACAGTCACATAACATAGGCTGGACAGCTGGCTATGGCGTGGACATAGCCAAAAGATGTAAAGTGGAGCCATCAGAGTCCTGAACACTCCTGAGGTGCACCCTTCCCAGATTGTCATAATGGATGATATATCCATGCAATGAATGTTGCAAAGTAACATCAGAGGGGAAGGAAAATAATAAAAAAGTGGTGTTTGGCTATAATCCTGTGTACCTGGATGTCACATGACAACACAAATTCCCTACAGCCTCTCCCCTGGGCTCCCACAGAGCAGGGCCCCCACAGGCACCCGTTGCACCCAACTGTAAAAACCATGGCAGCGCTCACAGCCCCCAAGAGCACAGGACAGGGAACCCCAGCTCTGCCACCGCAGCAAGCTGGAAGGTGGAGGTGAGAGCAGCCTCAAAGGGTTAAGTCCAGATAATACTTTCCTGTCCTGGGGGCTTCAGACACAGTCTGGGAGAGGCCTGTCAGCCTTCATTGGCCACAGGTAATGGTATAGGGTAATTTCTCCTGATAATGTCACCGGAAGAGGAAATCCTGCAGACTAAACTCATTAAGGACTGAGGGGAACACTGTGAGGGGCTCTTTCTGCAAGAAGAAGGACTGTAGGCTGGGTTTGTCTGAGTGGGAGAGCATCTCTTGTGGCATATGGTTGGAAAGCTCTCAGGGATTTCAAATCCCCTTCTTTGTGTACATCAGCCTTAAAGTCCAAGTTTTCACTTTGAAGTCAAAACTCATCCCTCCTTCCCAAATGCAGCCCCCCCAAGGGAAAACAAAAATATCAATGGGAGATGGTAAATTGATGCTCAAGAGCCTGTAATTTAGAGGCATTTGAACAACTCTCATTCTTTTACAGTCTTCTATCAAGCAAAAAATAAGACACTACATTGCTGTAAGTGCTTGTTCCAGAGGCAGTTAAGGCTTTGAATCAAGACTGATAATGCCTTGAGTTGCTGAAGGGCAGCATCATCTGCCAAAAACAATCACTGTTATCCTTGCAAGGCACCTGAGGTACACACGGGTTTTAGCACCCAGCTCTCCCCTCCTGTGTGCATGATCTGGAGCAAGTTCCCTCTGTCACAGGAAGGAGGGGGCATCAGGACTGTCCACGGGGTGAGCAGGCAGTGCCCACGGGGCACCCATCGTATGGGCAGCCCTGCCAGGCCTGCAACCACCAGCTGTCATGACCCCAATAAACTGCACACACTGGCTGTTCAACACTTCAGCCCACACCTGCTCTCTGACCTTGAGGTGTTGCCCTACCCATTGGTAACAGATTTGAGAAAATGTGACGTTCCTTCTGAGAAGCACAGTGGGACATCTTATCTACTCAGCTCAACAGAAAAATGCTGCTGACTTCAGAAGCAGGGCAGCCTGATCCCTGATCTTTTATAGGAAACTATTTTGACAGTGTAACAGATGAAATTGGCTAAAGCTAGGATGACTGGCACTTAATCTGATAATCCTGCTAGAAGCAATTACCTTGAAAATATCTGATAAAATGTGTTCAGTGTGCGTCTCTGCTGTGGCGGTGCAGCTGGCGTGCAGCTCTGACCTGGCCATCTGCCGAGGCAGCGATGCCTGCGGACAGAGTCCAGGTCACAGTCCTCTCCTGCACCCATCCCACCCCTACCTCCACAACACAGCCAGTTTCCACACCTCTTGAGAAACATGGGACTTGACACAGGCAAAATTCAGTTAACTTGTTAGAGAACTTTGGCTTCATCTCAACACAAAAAACAATTCTGACTTTATACCAGCACCAGTCAGAAAATTTCTGATGGACAAGTACTTTTAAAATCAGCTTGTCACAAGTGAAGCAATTTAGGGAAACAATGTCACTTCTACAGAATGTTAGGTTTCCTCCAGTACCCCATTTGCCAAAGAAGATATTACACCGTTAACTGCATCCATCATTCTTCCAATGCTTTCCTAAAAGAACTGTTTTTATTTGAGAACTTAAATGGAAGGAGGCATACATATGTAGTGCAAAATGTATTTAAATCATCACTTCTATGCACTGAGCTGGTCTAATTCTGTTTCCTTTTCCATTCCTGACCATGGACTTTAAAGCCTTTTGCATCAGATCCATGAGCTTGTGCTTTAGCCCAGGTATTATCTCACACCTGAAATGAGACAAAGAGGGTTGTACACAGGCAAATCCTGCACCAGTGTGACCCATGGGCACTCAGCATAAGAGGACAGTTCTTCAAGTGACCCTGAAGGAGGTTAGAGCTTCTCTCTCTGCTGGACCAAGCTGGAAGGAGCCTCCTGGCACACAGTGATGTGCAACTGGCTAAAGATTGACACAGACCCTGAGGACCACACTTTGTGGAGCAGATGATCTCAACTGAGCTTCAAAAGTATGAACTTTTTATTGCCAAAAGGTGTTCAACTGTTCTATGAAAGTGAGGCTGAATGAATCTCTTCCTTCATCCCCTGTGAGAAAATGAGAGATGTTGTGACCAATGAAACCACAAAGATGCACTTGGAGAGCAGGCTGCCCTATCTTAACTTCTCTTGGCATCAAAAGGCAACTGGTGTTAAGACACAGTGGGTAAAAGTAAGTTCATTTGCCCAGTCAAACTGGTAAAAACACACTTGGTTCCTAATTTTCTCTTATACTAAAAACAGAGTTTCTACAGGCCCTGAAAGGCAGTGGAGCTAGAAAGAAGGCATCCTTCAGCTGCACCAAGCGGAACTCTTCAGTGATATGAACTTCAGAGAATGCAGGATCCAGGAATATACATAATATTATTTATTAAGACTGACCCTGAAAATAAATTCTATTTCTTGTACATACCTATTTTAAAACATTTTTCCTACTCAGGTAAAAGTGTTTCTGTATTTGAGGTCTTAATTTTATAATTAGTAACAACAGCAAATTAAAATTAACTAATCCCATTCTGAATTATTTTGCTTACAGTGTTAAATAAGAGGTACACAAAACACAATTAAGTCATTTTAAGTCCTCTCTTTAAATCCTAATCAGAAATTGCCACATCCAGATAAAGCCAAACTAAAACAAAGTTTTTCATTTGTTATGAACTGAGAAGTGTGTAAAGCGCACAGTCCCCACTGACTCCAAGATAAATACTTTCACTGCTTCTTAGGATTTCTGGCTAAAAAGTTGCTCAACAATTTCAGGACTGTGCAAAGATGATTACACAGAATCTGCTATTTGGAATAATTAGCACAAAGAAGCTTTAACTACAGCATACACAGACAGACATTAGCCTGAGGACAGGGAGGTTCTGGCACTTGCTAAAATAGAGAAAGACAGAAATGGCTTGCACTGATACCTCCCTCATGTTGTGTACTGACATTTCTGCATGCACTTCACCCCCAGGCAGCCTGCTTTGTTCTTTTTTAAGCACCCAGATAGAAGCCAGAGTTAGGTCTCTAGCTAAGGCATTGCCCACACCCAGGTAACGTTCAGACACCGGCACGCAGAGCTCATTTGAGGGTCAGAGCGCTCGCTCAGCCGACACCAGGCACAGACAGATGTGAGCGCTGAGGTGAGCAGAGGCGGTGTCGTGGGGCTGGGGCAGGGTGCCGGCACTGCCCCAGCGATGGGTGCTGGCTGCGCTGGCACAGGCTCTGCCTGTCGGGGAGGGCCAGGGCTGCAGCACCAGCGGAAACGCGGGAAGGGTGTGCACGTCCCCAGTGCAGCGGTGACACCTGAGCTGCTGGCAATGGGACAGCACCGGGGGACAGAGCCTCACGTTTCTTCCCATCCCACATACCATATCATGTGCAAGTGACAAGTAGAGGTCCAAGAGTTATTGACCCTTTTTGGGTGTTCTAAATTAACCCACCTGTGCACGCACAGAGACACAAACTACCTGCCCACAGACGTACACGTCCCACCCAATGCCCATTGACACTCATGGGGTAACTCCTGGCACAGAAGTGGTAACCCTGCCACAAAGCAGAAAAGAAATATAACACGAAGCAGATTACTTCTGTTGGATGGTCCAGCTGCTCTCTCACCACCTTGATGCAGTTTGTGGATCCTCAGTCTCATTTCATTTTTCTCCAAGTGGTGCCTAGACTTCTCTCCTACATGGGCAGACAAACCTCTCCCCGAAGATGGCAAATGTGACCCTGCACTGTTGGGCTGCTCCTAGTGCCTGATGAGAGCCAGAGCTTCTCATTTGTGCAGCATAAATGAGAAGTTCAAGAAAGGGAATCAACACAGCTGTTAATTTTCAGGCGGCCTGAGCACCAGAGAGAAAGTGTTGTTTCCCTGAAATGCACAAAGATACAACCGATGCTAACTGCAAATTCTCCACATGGCAAAAACCAGCATAAATTAAACATTGCAGAGAGAGCTCTTAACTGTTCCCAGGGCAGCAGGCAATGAGGAGATACCTCATTTGTCAGTTTGGCAAACATATCAGCAAACTGATACACTTGCCAAAACATATGCCAAAACAAGTCTCCTCAAGGAGCGTCATCATAGACCACACCGGTTACCCTCTTACTGCATGGATGAGTCCTAACCGGTGCCTCTGTCTGCTCCAGAAGATGTATTTGCGGTTAGATGAGCACTGCACATTTGATATTTTCATTTTTCTGCTGTACCAATCAACATTTTAAATCTACATTCACTATTCATTCAATATGGGAAGGAGTCCTTCATTATGCCAACGCCTTCTTTAGTCTTTAGGTGTAATAGCTGTCTGGTTGGACTCCATTCTTTTTGTATATATCATCCAGTCACACATATCACAGCTGAATAGCACATTCATAGCCTCTAGCACTGAATAGAATCCATATGTTCTCCTCTTGTTCCCCTGCAGAGATCTAGCTGTCTGAAATACTTGCTATGGGATCATGCATATCCCATTTTACACTAACATCCAGACATAAAGCAGTATCTTGAGAATGTGGGGAACAATCAAACATAATATGTGAAAAGCCCCCCAAATACTGGTATGGACCGTAGTGAAGATAGGATAAATGTAGTTTCCGTTTCTGAATTCTCTGTGATTTTGTCTCACTAGAAAGTGCAGATTTTCCACAGTAACTGTAGAAATATCTGCAAAAACATTGCAGAATATAACCAGTAAACAAGGCAGAGAGGGGCCATGTCTCCCACTCTGCTTGCAGCCACCTAGAGGCAAAACCAGACAGACCCTGATGACCTCACATCTGCTGCTGCGACAAGCACAAAGCCAGCAGGGATTCACAGAGTTGTCTTTCCACTTTGCCAAAATCCTGGGCTCCAGCCTGACAGGACTCCACACACTGGGAGACTTCCAGTGGGCAGGAGCATGGCAGTGCAAGGGCTTTACTTTTGTGACACTGAGCCACGAAACACTGAGCATGGGCCCATTGCAGTCTTTGTTTTGTAAATCTGCTTCTCAGTGTCACCAGGGGCTCATTGAAGGGGATGTAAGTGTTTGGATATTTACAATAGAGCAGTAGAATTGCAACAATATTATAGTCTGCATAACCCTGATGATGTCAGCGTTTCACTGAATTCTAAGTTTTATTTCATCCATCAAACCTTCTTTCCCTAAGAGATGGTGAAATAACTTTTCTCCTGCTCAAACACCAACATTCAGATTGGCACCAAGGAACGGCAAAACATGAAACAATGAAGTGTTGTATGTAAACCTTTTTTCAGGTAATCAGCCAGAGCTGACTCATCTTTGAGTGTTTCCTTATATATATTAAAACAAACTGTTACTTTTAAAATTAGTGGTTCCTTCTGTCACTCTCTCGTCCTTCTGCAGTCTCAAGCTGAAGCAACAAACAGAAGTTCATCTTAGGTGACCAGTAAAGAAGTTAATTTCCTGTCGACTTTTGTTGTGGAGTATAAAGACTACTGAGGGTGCATAACGAGAGCACAGCATCTCCCGGGCCCCAAAAATGGGGTGAGTAGTTTTGTGTGGAGCAGTGGGGCAAACAAGACTGTGTTTTTAACATACTGCTTAAGTAATCAACCTCTTCAGTTACTTTTTCATTTTTTACATATGCTCAGTGAAACCTATCCTTACTGTCCTTCAAAAACAAAGACAACGATAGCTGGGGCACTGCTGACAGCAGCAGGACTAAGGCTGCATCCAGATTTCCTCAATTATAACCAAGGTACCACAGAACAATGATTTTTCCTAGAAGCCACCATGAGCTCACAGATCAAAGATGTATTTTAAATCCTGACCAGTGTCTTTTCCTGTGTGAACAGGTTAGTTAAAGGCAGAAAACAGCTCAAACCAAGCAGGTTGACAAAGGGAGTTGTGTTAAACTTAACATGACATTTCCTCCATTTTGTCACCTGCCCGAAAGCACTGGACTGCTTTCAGGCACTAAACTCAATAAAAGATGTCTAAGCAAAAGCATACACTGTTCAGGCACTTTATTCCCCTCCAGGTCAACATCATTCTGGCACCGGCCAAAATTTCCCCACTCAATTCTGTGTCAGTCAAGAGTTAGTGTAGCCGTATCAGTTTAAAAATTACAAGCACCAAGAAGAATAAGATTTCTCATTTCTGCTTAGAACACTGCACTTCTTGCTACTTAAAGCCTGCAGCCTCTGCACTTTCCAAAGAAATGTGTTTTATTCAGGAGTATTGCAGTAGCACTTTGTAAACACCAGTTACAAAACTGTAAATCTTGATTTACTTGTAGACACATGCAAACATCTCGTCAATTGTAACCTGCGGGTAGTAAGCCAGGATCTCGCTTCTGGAGGCTCTCTGTGTTTTGCAGGCCTGGTATGAATGAATCACCTTTCTTTCATGAGCTCCCTTCCCGGTTCGTCAACTTACTAAACAAAACATCTCTATCTCCTAGTCCCGAATGTTCTCGATCTTTAACGGATATTTTGACTTTAACAGACATGCTTAACATTGTATAAACAAGCAGTCATAAATTGGCTGGAGAAGAATTTGAAAGATGAATCTGCCCTGAAACTCCGATTTTTCTCTGAGAAGCATGTGCTGTTCTGTGGGGAAGGGAGCTGCCGTTCCTCACAACGGTGGCTGCCTGTGCCTCCTCGGCGGGGGCTGACACCCAGCAGGGTGACTGGGAGCCCAAGCCAGCCTCCTCCGAGGGGTCTTGCAGCCGGCGACGCTGCCCGGCTACCTCTCGTCTTGGCTAAATCCCGAGCCGGCTCGAGTCCTTCCTTTCGGGGACAATAGCCAGTGCGGCCAGGAACAGGCGGCGGTCCAGCTCGGCCCCCCGGGCCCCGCGGCTGCCCGCCCGCTCAGCCCGGGACAGCCCAGGTGCTGTCGAGCCGCAACCGCGGCGGGTCCCGGTCCGACCCGGCCCACCCCGGCCGGCACTGCCCGCAGGGCGTTCTCCGTTGCCGGCTGTTGACTCTCGCCTCAGCCGCCGCTTTCTCCACACGTCCTACCCGGACGCCTCTGTCCTTCCACCGCCGCAGCCCCGACAGCGACCGCGGCCCACGGGCCGGAGAGAGCCTCTACGAAACCCGGGGCGTGGGCGGTGCGGGACGGGGCCCTGCGAACCCTTAGCGGCGCGGGCTGCTCACGGTGCCGAGCAGACCGCACGCCGCTGGGACCGCGCCGCCGTCGGGCGCGACCCCGGACCCATCGGGAAAGGGTTCCGCGGGGGAGCTGGGAGAGTACAGGGTTTCCACGATACCTGCGCGGGTCCCGGCGCAGCCTCCCCCCTTCCCCCGGCCGAGCGGTGTCCTGCAGAACAAGCTGCGGGACGAGCGGCCGGTGCGCACGGCCGTCGGTGGCACCGACCCCAGCCGGGCGCGGCTCCGGTGGAGGGAGTTTCGGAGGAGCTGGGCAGCACGCGGGGGGCAGAGATAGCTCCTAGGGAAGCTCTCCTACTGCCGCACCCCTCGGGTGTTTCCCAAAGCCCGTCCAGGGAGGGGCTTCCGGCTGTGCCCTGTCCGCATGGACGATGGCCGAAGGAGCCGAAAACTTTCTGAGCCTACTGCGGCCCCCGGGCCCCCGCCTCCCCCGCACAGGCTATGCCGCCTGACGTCCCGGGGCTCCTGCCAGAGAGTGATCATTCGTAGCATCAACAGAAGCGAAAGGAATCAGGCAGGTCGACCCGATATCTTTCGGGCCCTCCAGCATGGAGTTACCGTGCTCACCGAAACCAAGACATCCTTACGACTCCGTGCCTGGGTACTTATGAACAACCCGCCATGGTTTCCAGTTTGGCTTTGTCTTCTATTAAGTTAGGGGCAACATGCTCTTTTACACAATCTGATCACTACTCTAATTTCCTCTGTCCCCAGCACTTTCCCTAACTGAGTGACGGAGTGACACAATTAGCATAGATGCTTAAAAAGTCAATTTCTATATCAAGTGTTCACCGTGATTTCAGGAACGCAGATGTGAAACACTTGAATTGGACAGGAACGGCTTTCATCCAGATAGTGTGTTCAGAGTGCAGCAACCAAGAGTTGAAATAAATGAAGTTCCACCCTGGGATGTCGAAATTACTCCCTGCATTTCGGCTTGCAGTGCAAGGGCCAGAGCTCTAAAAACACGCAGGGCTGCATCTCACTGACTCCTTTCTTGTCATCTGCCTCCGCACCCCAGCGCCCTCTTGAAAGGAAGGGAAAATAATGCTACAAATGCTCAAAAAAAAAAAAAAAAAAAGGCAAATTGCATCAAATTCTTGGTCTTGGTAGGGGAACCACAGAGTCAGGAATCCAGTTAGGAAATAGGAATTTTTCCCTTTTACTGATCTTGCCACTCACAACTAGGCAACACAGAGCTCTACACTGGAAGAGCCATGAACAAAAGCTGGATGCCTGCAGCCCTGAAAGGTCCTAGACCCGCAAACCGGACACAGACAGCCTGACCCAATGAAAGTGCATTGCAATGATTCGGAAAACGAATCATTGGTAAGAGACTGGGTTCGTTTCCTTCCCGTTAAGTCAGCCCAGAGTCAATTATTCAGGGCTAGTCCAAACCCTGCAGCTTTTACCACTGGCTGGGATCAGTGGGGGTGCAAATTCACAAAGAGCAAGCCTGAGGGCGCTGACTCGGTTCTTTCTTCCACAGCCCACAGAAGCTCCACAGCCCAAGACAAGGCAATCTACAGATGCAAAACCTCTGGATATTTGCAGGTGGACAAACGCCCAAGTAGTGCATAGAGATGGTTGAGACAAGAGAGGGGAGCTTCCGGGGAAGTGAACCTTGTCCCGCACGGGTGTCTCTGAGCCGTCCCGCCTCTCCTGGAGGAGAGGCAGCAGCTGCTGGGGGGAGATTGGGTGGCGCTCCGCTGAGGGGACGGCGTGTTCCCGCGGTCTCCCCGGCCCTACGACGCGCCCGTCCCGCCGGCAGCGCCGAGGGACCCGCCGGGAGGCCGCTGGGATGCGCCGTTCGGGCACCGACAGCGCCTTGCCCAGCGGGACCAGTCGGGGGTGGGCACCCGGTTCACCGGTCTCGGTGCCCGTTTTTCGTAAGCTGACAGTGGCGGTATTAATTTCTTACAAAAGTTGTTTTAACGGCAGGACTGCTGTCTCTGAAGAAGGCTCCAGAGAGAAGCACCCAGCCGCATGTCCTTGCAGCACGGTGCAGTCTCTGATGAAGGAGTCCGTATGCCAACACCCTCTCGTTAAAACAGCCCTGATTCTCCACTTTCAGTATTTTCTTCGTGTTGTGTCGTATTCGTCAAATATTTAAGAGACCTCTCCTATGTGCAACTGGTCAGCGCTCGCACCTACATACATCCTGGTATAACCCTTGAGAGAGAGGAATCAGAACCAGGAACAGTCCCCGTCGGAGGGTCCCGCCGGAGTCCCCTGCTCTTCTCGGCTCTCAGCCTCAGCAGGATCAGGCCAGGGCCACCCTGCCCTCCCCACGGCAGGTTCACCTTCCCTCCTGTCTCTGCCGCGGGACCCTACCCGGCGCCCCCAAAAGGGGACATATCCTTCTGATGTGCACAGAGACGGCAGTGGGAGAGCAGAGTGAGCAAGAGTCGGGAATTCTCTAGAGCCTGCGTGTCTGCCCGTTTCCATCTCTTCAGAAAACGAGGAAGGAAATATTCACTAAAATATCGAGAGCGTAAAATTTAAGCAATGAAGTTTAAACTGGACTTCGGAGAGATGGGTGATAAAGGCGCACGGGCCAAGGTGTATGCCGGATAACCAAGCCCATATACTTCCCACGTCCACCCTGTACACGTTATCGCGTTTCTGACCGCTTCTCAGAAATAATGCCTCTCTCCAATTAGCTCGGCAAAACCGCTCACCTCTTGCGCAGCCCCTTCAGCCATAACAATAATCCGGATCTGCTGATGGACTGTTCTCTGGGCGCGTTTTCCTCCTGACTCCCGGAACCTCCCGCGCCCCGGGGCAGCCGACCCAGCCTGCGGCTCCGCGCAGCCATCGGAGAAGCCCTGGATGAGCCCCGCCAAGCACCGCACCCCGCAGCGCGTCCCCTGCCCCGCCTCCATTGAGACCCTCGCACTGCGCCGGGCTGCTCCGAAGCCTCGGGGCGGGAGGAGAGGCCGGGGCGGCCAGCGCAGCCGGGCCCGTTCGTCACCTGGCGGAGCCGGCTCCGGACACGGTGCGAAACACGGAGATCTCCTGCACACCGGTTTTTCTCCCACACCGCAGTATGAATTACCTCTGCTCGTAATCTCACGATCGCCGCGGGAAACAACGCGCAAATTGACTTTGTTGACTCCTACCGCTGTATTTCCGGAGAGAAAAGGCGCGAAGGAAGGGAGTTAGTTCATAGAAATTTAACCCGCAGCCCTCCTCGGAGCGCGCACCAACCTCATTAATTATCTCGTTGGAGGCGCTGGAAAAGCACCGACGACCCACAGCCTCGACACTGCTCCCAGCCGTACCCGATCCGACGCGCCCGGGCTCGCTACGGGCTCTCGTCACGGTGGTCCGGTCCCGCCGCAACGCATCCCTCGGAGCCCCCCTCCAGGTGCTCATTTTCTGTCGTGCTACCTGCGACAGACGACAGTAGCGCCGTCGTGCCTCTGTCAGTCACGGATGGGGAGATCGGCGTGCGGGGCAGGACGGGGGTTCGGCAGGATCTGCTCTGGCCCCGCTCCGAGCCGAGCGCTCCGCTCCGCCGCGGGGCCGCCCGAGCACTCGGCCGCTGGCGCCCCGACCCGCACCGCTGCGGACAGGGAGCAGAGCCCAAGGGGGAGCCCTGCTGCGGGGGTCCCAGAGGTGCGGTTACCGGACGCTCTGCGGGGCCGCGGCCGTCGCCTGCGGGGCGGGTGCTCGGGCCGGATCGGGGTGGGAGATTGCGCAAGCACACGCCGGGCCCTCTGTGGAGACTCCAGAAAGCCGGCTCCGGGCGAACATAAACTGGGCCGGGGCTGGGCCGGGGCTCCCAGGGGCCGGCGCTGTCCATGTTCCGTGCAGCCGCTCTGAGTTCTGGACCCCGGGCCGGGCGTCGGTCCCGCTGCGCCCGAGCCACTTCACAACCCCCAAAACTTGCTTGCCTCGCTGAGGCAGCGGTGTCAGGGACACCGAGACTGGATGTCAGGGGGATTCTGTCCACAGATTAGACCTGTTAAAACCGCTGGACAAACGAATAATTGACGGGACGTTCCGGCTTTACCGGAGTTCGGCACAGCCGAGTAACGGTTCCGTAACATCGGGTCCCGGAATTTGAAACAACGATCATCTTTTTTAGAGGGAGAACAATATGGGGTTTCGCCTTTCGCGCAGCTCCTCAAACGCAGAATACCCTTTTATCAAATCCATCATGTTTTGAAACGTAGGGACAATTCTCTCAGATCGCTTTCCCGAGGCTCAACAACACGTCCTGCATCCATGGTGAGGTGAGGCTGAACCACAGAAGTGAGGGGGAAGATGGAAGCTAAACGACAAGTTTAATTAAAAGCAGCTGGCTGGTTAAACACGTGCCTAGAAGCAAATACACGGTTATTCACCTCACCTGCGAAGGACGAGCTATTGCTTTATTCTGCTCTAATGTCCCGAGAGCATCATCAGTGTTTGGTGTGAGGGAGCTCTACGGACAAGATTTGTGATCGTGGGGAGGGGGTGTTTGTAACCCACAACCTCCTCTGAGAGACGCTGGCTGGTTCTGCAGGTACTGAGGGGCAGCCAGCCTCCGCACCATCACGGTGTTAATCAGCAGCACCTGCGGGAGCGCAGAGCCGGAGGAACGCTTCCGCAGCTCAGGTCCTTCTACTTTAGCTAAATGAGAAAAGTTTTATTACGGGATTTCGGAGGTGCAAATAGGAGGCGAGGTGGGTGCAGGAGCCGTGAGTTGGAGCTACAGGATTCGCGAGTATGGGAAAATCGCTCCCGTCACACGGGCTCTCGCTTTCCTCCGTGTTTGTTTTCATCGCGCGTAGGGAGATGTAACTGGAACGTGTGCTTACGCTGGGGTGCTGGGGGGAAGCTGAAGCAAAAGATAAAGACGAGCGCGGGGGTTCTGGGGGTGAGGGGGGTTGCTGGGTTTTTTTTGTTGTTTTTGCTGTTGGGTGGGGGGCGGGGGTCCGCGCCTCCTCCTCTCATTAGGCCCGCACAGGCTCGCTAGTGGAGATAACGGCCCCACCGCGCTGGAAGGCGGGTTCTGTGCGGGAGGTGAGGCCAGAGGGGCAGGTCCACCCACTTGAAAACAAAACTTTTTTTCTTGCAGGCGCTGAGAGCAGAAACCGGCGCGGGGTCCCCGGAGCCGGCTCGCCGCTCACCGGGGCTGGTATGTGGTAGGGTAGGGCCATGTACTGGAAGAGTGACCCGATGTTCGTCTGCAGGCTGGAGGACAAGGACTTGCCCGCGCTCGGCGGCCCGGCGGAGAAGGTGCGCGGGTGGGGGGGGCGGCTCGGGCGCCTGGTGCAGCTCGGCGGCTCTGGGGGCCCCGGGCGTGGCGCTCCCGCCGGGTCCCGAGGACACCGCGGCCGCCGCCAGGGTCCCGCCGGGACCCACAGGTATCGGTGGGCCAGACCGGACCGGCGCGGGGCTTCTGGGCGTGGCCGGGAGCTGACCGTGGTCTCCCCGCTCTCCCGCAGGCCAGCCCCGCAGCAGCTGACGAGGACTCCTGCTCTTCCTCGGCTGCCCTGTCGCCCTCCTCGTCGCCGCGGTCCATGGCCTCAGGCTCGGGCTGCGCTCCCGGCAAGTGTGTGTGCAGCAGCTGCGGCCTGGAGATTGTGGACAAGTACCTGCTCAAGGTAAAGGCGCCCGATCCGGAGTCCACTTCGTCTGGCGACTTTCCCCACCGCTGAGGCCGGCCCGCTTAGGGAGAGCCTACCCGGGCCGCCGGCAGTGCCCGGAGAGCCTCGGGGAACCGAGCCCGGTGGGATCCGAGGGTACAACCCTCCAGGTCGCCTCTTCGCTACGGCTCAGCCCTCTCTGGACGATGCGGAGCTGCCGCGGACACGGGAATGCAGGGTCCCAGCGCGGTTTGTTCGCGGTGTTCGGGCCAGAGAGGGAACCTCCTAGCTGCTGTCGGTGTTTCGGGTGACGCTACTTGCTCTGGGCTGCGTGTTCCTGACGCGCAGGGAGAAGCGGGGAAGGGAATGGGAACGGGCGGTCCCGACCGCGGTGACTCCCGCGGGCCCTCGGTCAGACGCAACCTGCACTATCCTGAAGTAGGTTTAGAGGAACGTCGTGAGTCTCAAAGCCAAAAGTGCCTCTTGAGAAATGTGGGAATATATTATTCCTGCAAAAAGTGATCAACAAACATATTTGAAGGAAATGAGCTGTGTGCCGGAGTAGTTCTTCTGTCTTAGCAATCAGGACCGAGTAAGATAATTTAAAAACTAACGAACAAAATCGAGTGGCTTTAAACATGAAATGTTACTGCGGGGGGGTCGGGGGTTGGGCAGGCGACGGGGGAGTTTATTTTTCTTTTGTATTATAGCCGTTAAAATTATTCTGGGTTAGATTTTTGCCGTCTTTCCTTTCAAAAGTAAGAGTAAAGATCGTGGCGGAAGTCGGTTGATTCCATCAGCCTTAAACAAAGTTGTTGTATACTTGTGAAGTGATAGTGGGTGACGCCCCTGGAAGCATATCTGTGCTGTTATTAAACCATCCGCTTAGGTCTTGGCTGAGGTGTGGAGGTCCAAGGAAAATGTCTGCGCGAGCTCTAGTGTTCAGTTAAAACGGGGTTGGTGCAGGAGCTGCCCCGCATCCCTGGTTCAGTTGACCCCGTCCCCCTTGCAGTAGCCTCGGCTGGCACAGAGTGGGCAGATGGACAAGGAACAGAACTGACTTGAACTCAGTTTCACTTCTGTTAACCCCCGTAACATTTTGGCACCTTATTTATAGTTTGCACGTCTGTCGCCTATCTGAACAACCAGCAAAACAGGACTTGAAGCAAAAAGATCTCTAAGTTATTTAGCCTTGAGTTTAAATTAGCTGTTACTGCTTCTTGTGTAGGCAGAGGAATCGATGTTGATTTGCTACTGTTTAGCAGCAGCACGCCTTCCAACTTCAGCCCTGTCAACTGACAAGTAGGAGCACAGACAAATGACATCAAATGGGACAACTGCAGAAGCTGCTGGTGTTCTGCTCTTCGGAAGAGCGCTGATCTCTGAAGAAGAGGCAGTGGAATCTGAGTGGCTGGGATGTCAGCTCATGCTGCGCAGAGCTGCGTGCCAGGGCTCGGTGCTGACCTGGGGAAGCCCAGGGAGGCTTTGCACGGCAGGACTGGTCGCGGGGTAGGCTCAGCCTGGCTCAGCGCTGCACCTCTGCTCTGCAGCCTTTCTCAGAGGTGGTTGGGAGGGTGAGTTTGGTGACAGCTATCAGCTGCTATCAACAGTTTCACATATTGTGGTGTTACTTGTCAGCACATGGGAAGTTGGCTGCCAACAAGGATGAGGGTTAGGAAAGCATTGGGCAAACTGCAATATTGCAGCCTGAAGAATGACTGAAACTGATGATCCCAAACAAAAACAAACTTAGTCATTATTTGGTTTTCAGAATTCCTCCTGTAAAATATGGGATTATCCAGAGGGTTATTACTTAGTTTTTCTGGTCGTGGGGAGTCTTGGTTTGTCAAATGATTTATTTTGGTGATGTGCACCATCTGCACAATTAAGAGGTCCTTTTATGTGAAAGCAGAAGTTAAAATAATTGCTCTCATTTTATTTATTTTATATGCCCCAAAATTATATCTGTTTTCAGAAATGCTGACTTCTACTGCATTCCATCATTATGGTTAGTTTTGCTATGGACATGTAGCAAGGCTTTGATATTAAAGAAATATCAAATTTGCTATTAAAACACCTGCTGCTGTTTTGAAACTCAAATACCATTCGCTAATTTTGCTTTAACAGAAATGTGGCAAATGCCGGAGTACTTCATGGTGTGTTTCTATCTGACAGTCTTTTTTTTCCTTTTAATTTTCCTTTCAATTAAAAAAAAAAAACTTTTATTTTTACATTTTAAATAGCTTTACAAATTTGTTTTATTGTTAGGCAGGAATTTATGCAGACTAGGAAATAGAAGTGTGTAAGTTAGTTGCCTTCCCAAGGTCACATAAGGCCAAAACTTGCTCTCTTACTCTAACACTGTGAGAACAGAACTGGGCACAAAATACCTGCATGGAACTTGTATCCCTTGCTTCTTCTTCTACTGCTTTTCATTACAAACCCATGGCTCTGAAGACCTGAGTCAAATTAGTTAATCTTCAATATGCATGTAGTTCTATAGGGAAAATGTTTTGCATTCAAGACAACTTTTCTGTGAATCATGGTGCATAAAACTTTGGACCATTTCTGGAAAAAAAAAGCAGGGTGTGTAAATACAAAATGCAATATTGGTAGTACAAGTATTGAGGGGTATTTTTCTGTTGGGTTTTTGCAGGTAAATGACCTCTGCTGGCATGTGCGCTGCCTCTCATGCAGCGTTTGCAGAACGTCCCTGGGAAGGCACACGAGCTGCTACATCAAAGATAAAGATATCTTCTGCAAACTTGATTATTTCAGGTATATCATTCAGGAATATAATTTATCAGATATCTTGTTATACTTGCTTGTTACTTTTCATTGCAACCACAACTGAAATTCACTTGAGGCTCTTTCTTTTTCATTTGCTGGGTTTATTTTCAGAAGTTTGAACTCTGACTTTTCTTGAGGAGAGACTTGGGGAACGCTAAGACTGTCATGTGACTGCCTGCTAAATCTCCTGTCTGCCCTTCCCCTGTTGTGCATAGCTGCTGTATTTATACCATCACTTACCCGTGTAGCACCAAGGGGGAAAATATCAGGGTCCCTGCCACAGGATGGTTGTGCGTGCTATGATAGTCCTTGCTGTCGTATGTGCAAAGAATCATCCGTGGGTAATGCTGGCTGAGAATGCAATATAAAATTGAGATAATCTGTTTGGAGTAGTGCTTCACTGGTGTGGGGCTTAAGGCATCACAAGGAGCTGCAAAATCTACCCAGAATAAATCCCATGATATTTAAAAGAAGCTTTCAACAAGTTATACCTTTCTGTGATCAGTTTGATTTAGAATGTTATTCTTTCAAAGCTATAGATTAATCTTGCAAGGAAGAATATTATTTGTGTTGGCAATATAGTAGTCAGGATGCAAAGTCTTGGATCCAGAAAGCAGCAAAAATTGTTGCTGTTAATTTTGATGTGATTGCTGGTACTTCTCGAGTTGGATTGCTAGACCAAACTATTTCTGAGATTCTAGGCTGTGCAGTGAATAGATTGCACCCAGCTAGTCAAGTGTGGCACTGAGTGGGAGGGGCAAGCTGAGTGCTGTAAATTTATAAAAAAAACTAGATTTTGTGGGACTTGAAAAAAATTTGGGTGTGCAAAGATCTTCAGGACAAATTCTTATCTAAACAATAAACATTTTGGTGGCTAGTTTCCTCTCCAAAGAGAAATTTTCTAGTGTAATAATGCAAATGCAGATTTTTTTAGTTTATTTAAAAATCCTAATGTGATGAGAATTGAGGAAATAACTATGAAGATAAAGTTTTCTCCTCCTTCTGCTGAAGATGCTGAAAGATTGGTAAAGGACAACGTAGCTAAATATATTAGTTCAGGTTACCATTAGAGTAATGTGAAATACATTTGAAAAGTTGGAAGAATGTTGGACAGTCTGCTGTTTCCATCTTTCAGCTTTGAAGAGTAATTATCTTTATAAAAGGATTGATGAGAAGCTATGAATTCATGCAGCAGTTAAAATGTTTCCACTTTGCTCTTTGCCTTCTGAAAATGCTACTAACCTCCGTATTTCAGCAGCGTCTTGCCTTAAGCTATCATATAGAAACTTGCTGGAGTTTGTTTTGGTTTTTTGCAATGCCTGCGCGGTCATGCCGTGGGTTTCAGTTGCGCTGCCACAACTCGGTCACCCCTAATCCTGCCGGAGCCTGGCTTTGCCCCAGGCGGTGTGTAAGCTCCCCGGCTGCCGTTCTCCTTGCAGGCGGTACGGCACTCGCTGCTCCCGCTGCGGGCGGCACATCCACTCCACCGACTGGGTCCGGCGGGCTAAAGGGAACGTCTACCACCTGGCGTGCTTCGCGTGCTTCTCCTGCAAAAGACAGCTTTCGACGGGAGAGGAGTTCGCTTTGGTTGAGGAGAAAGTCCTTTGCAGAGTACATTATGACTGCATGTTGGACAATCTGAAAAGAGAAGTTGAGAATGGTAACAATACTGCTCGTGTTAAGACCGATGTTTGTGATTCAGACTTAATTAAATTGTTGGGGTTTACTTCATTTTCCAGACAGAGAGATAATTGACTAGTTTTACTAGGACTGAAAGCACAGGTTCTTGAATCAAAATAATGTTAAATTATTCCACGTTTGGGGGAATTTATCTGTTTGTTTTTGTTTGATTGTGTTTGGGTTTTTTTAGACTGAAGAACTTATTTTGTATCCTAAGGAAAAGAAAGCAATGACATCCTGTTGATAAAATATCATGTTAGATTTATTTCTTCCCTCACTTGCAAGGGAGTTGTTTAGGGCATGTGTTATGGTACAAGATCAATTTAACTTTGACTAGAATATGGCTTTTTTTGAGCTGAAATTCAGCTGACCAGCTGTTGTTGGTTATTGTTGGAGAACAGCATGACTTATCATTGTGAGTATTTAGAAGGCAGTGTTGTTTTCTTTTTAATGTTTCAGGTAATGGGATTAGTGTGGAAGGAGCATTACTAACAGAACAAGATGTTAATCATCCAAAACCAGCAAAAAGAGCTCGAACCAGCTTCACAGCAGATCAACTCCAGGTAGCGACAGTGCTAAAAACTTGTGTAGCTCTGTTTTATGCAGGACATGGGTGCTAAACCAATAGAAAGTTTTATGCATGTTTTGGGGGGGAGGGTGGCACATGGGGAGCTTGAAGACTTCAAACTACTTCATGAACTGTCAAGACACAGCATGTTTCTGGAAGTTTAACATGAAATAGTACTCTTCAAGCTCTTTATTTCCCTGGGGACAGATTGTAATTCTGAAGAGTGGAAACAAAAAGGTGGTTCTGTTTTGATTGCTTGATGAAATCTATTTAATCAGCCATTTACATCACTAAACATATTAGAGAAAATATTTTTTTTAGATTATGTAATTTGAAAAGTTGTACTAAAGATGGGTACTGTATGTGACTTCAAGACATTAATAGGATGCAAGCTGGAATTGTTGTAATGCCTGCATCTCCACTGCTTTCCAGGCTTCTTGTCTTTTGTTGCCTTGACAAGACTTAACTCCTATGGAGACAGTCCAGAGCTATTTCAAACTCTAGACGACCACTTAAATTAGCTTTCTAGGGAAAAAACACTAAGATGGGGCCAGCTTCCAGTGTAAGAGGCGATGGTAAGACAAGATTTAGAGGTTTTAACCTGTAGTCAGAAGGAAGCTGTGACTTTCTGCCTAATCCTGGCTGTACATCCTTGCCTTCAGTTTAACAGACCTTTGAATTTCTGGTCACAGCATGAGTTCTGTTTTGTTGGCCTATCCTCTTATTCATAGTGAAAGCAGTTAAGAAACTCATCTTGAGGTGTAATAACATGTGAGGTGATAAAGTAGTGCTAAATAAAAGGGCATGGGGCTGTTCAAAGCTTGGGTTCCTGTTATAGTCATGTCTGGAGACAGAAGGTGGTGTTAACACAAAGCAAGCACATAAGCAATAATCCAACCAGGTGCACAGGGCAAGGGCTCTGGACATCGAGACTGAACTTCAGCAGAAGCTTAGAAGGGAGCTAGGACCAGCCGTTAGGATGGGGGCTGTTTTCAGGACTTCTTCCCAGCTCTCGTCATTGGAACTTCAATGTTCCCCTCTTTTCCCGTTTAAAGTAAATTGTAACATTTTAAAGTAGACTGTAACATACTTTCAAATCTATTTTAAAATGTTACACTCTACAGTGTCTGAGGTCAGAGAAGGGCAACGAGGCTGGTGAGGGGCTTGGAACACAAGCCCTATGAGGAACGTTTGAAGGAGCTGGGGTTGTTTAGCCTGGAGAAGAGGAGGCTTAGAGGTGACCTTATCACTCTCTACAACTTCCTGAAGGGAGGCTGTAGACCGATGGGGGTCTGTCTCTTCCACTGGGCAGCAGCTGACCACACAAGGGGACACAGTCTCAAGCTACGTCAGGGAAGGTACAGGTTAGATATTAGGAAAAAATTTTTCACTGAAAGAATAATAAAGCACTGGAATTGTCTTCCCAGGGAGGTGGTGGAGTCACCATCTCTGGATGTGTTTAAAAAAAGACTGGACATGGCACTTAGTGCTATAGTCTAGTTGAGGGGTTAAGGCATAGGTTGGACTTGATGATCTTAGAGGTCTCTTCCAACCTCATTATTCTGTGATTCTGTTTTGGCATTTTGGTATTTTATGATACTTTCTACCTGCTTGTTGCACTAAGCTGGAAGCTGCTATGAGACTTGACCTCCAACAAGAGAAACGTTGTAGGGAAAAGTGCACTGTCAGAGCGGCAGCATGTAATTAATCACCTCACAAAGCACTTGTACCAAAGAATGTCCATGCTTTTTTGATGTTTTTGTTCTGTAGCACCTTCCAGGACCTAAAGGGGCTCCAGGAGAGCTGGGGAAGCAGTTTGGACAAAGGGCCTGGAGGGACAGGACACAGGGAGTGGCTCCCACTGCCAGAGGGCAGGGATGGATGGGATTTTGGGCAGGAATTGTTACCTGGGAGGGTGGGCCTGCCCTGGTCCAGAGTGCCCAGAGCAGCTGTGGCTGCCCCTGGATGGGAGATATTAATGTCTTGAAGTCACATGGGCAGTGCCCAAGGCCAGGCTGGGCAGGGCTTGGAGCAGCCTGGGATAGTGGAAGGTGTCCCTGCCACGGTATAGGGTTGGAACAAGGTGAGCTTTTAAAGTCCCTTCCAACCCAAACCAGTCTCTGATGCTATGAAAAATTACAAAAGTGAATAGTTCCTGAATGTGGAAAGTAGTTGTCTGAATTTTCAAAGATGAAGCCAGGCAGAGTATGATGGATGAAAAAAAAAAAAAGAAAAAAAAAATTTTTTTTAAATTGTTGAAGATACCCTGCAGAAATCCATGAAGCCCTACTTTCATAAGCAGGGCAAAGCCTGTGAAAAAGGCAGGCTTCAGGAGGAAGGCCTGAAAGCCTTCAGGATGAAGTAAATTGACATTTACTTCCTAAAAAAAAGGTGTAATTTATATCCTTAAGACAAGTGCTGACTTTAACTTTCTGTCAAGAGATGAGTAACCAAGCCATCAAAAAGGTCATGTCAGCCAAGGTGGAGCCTCTGTTTCTTGGGCTGGTGAAAGGCAAAGGAAACACAGAGTGTCTCTGCATCCTCCATGGAGATGAAAAGATGATCAATTACTCCATATAACATAGGATGGCCACGAGTGATTGACGAGTTCAGAGTGATGGATCGTGGCTCGTGCTTTTTTTATGCTGTGGTCTGCTGCTATAGGTGTTCACTGAGCATATTTGAGTTGCTTTGCAGTGAATTTTCTCCTACAGTTCCTTTAATGCAATCTTACAGAGGGTGTCTTCCAGTTTTTATTACTGCCAAGCAGAATCCATTTCTTTAATTTCTGGTAAATGTCACAGCTCAGTCAAGCACAGCAAGGAGTTGTACTTTGGTGGATTTTTTTTTTTTTTTTTTTTTTTTTTCCCCTGTATTGGGTACTCTCTAGAGACTAGTGATCACAACCTCAGTTTCCTGAAGACAAGCCAGGAGTAGTATGATAGTCTGAGAAGACTGTCTAACGTGGCTTTTGACACAAATGCTCCTGCAATCTTATTATCTTGCCTTTTCAGGTTATGCAAGCACAGTTTGCTCAGGACAACAATCCAGATGCACAAACACTTCAGAAGCTGGCAGAAAGAACGGGCTTGAGCAGGCGTGTTATACAGGTAACAGTGTGAAGTTTCTTGACTCACAGTCCGGTACTTGTCTATTGGAAATTATCAGTCACAATTTTCTCTGAGGTTATTCTAACATGGAAAAAGATCCTAATCTGTTTTAACTTCAGAAAATATCCTAGGTCTAGAACAATCATCATAATTTGGAAAACTTGCTGTGTTTCTCTTGCACTTTGTGTGGAGGATTCTAGGAAGAAACTTCTCAGCCTAAATAGCACAAAAACTTGCATTAAGTTATTCCAAATACATATTTCTGACTGTAGTATTCTGTTCCTAAGACCTGCACTCTTTTTGAAAGTGTCTTGTGGTATGACATTAGGAACAAGTGAGTATCTAGTAATTTGTTCTAGAGAGCAGAGTTAAAATACCCGTGTTAACCAAAGCTGAAACACAAACTTGGAATCTTTGCTGGAAGATGTCTCTCAGCAAACACACAGTTGCATTTTTATATGCAAATGTGATTTTAAAAAGATAATACAAAATATATATTTATGTGTTAATATAAATAAAAATAAATTTTGAGTTACCTTGGCTCATTCTAGCATGAGAGATTGATAGAGTGTTTCCTCTATAGAAATGAGGTACCTGGCTGCTGCAATCCATCAAAAAAGAAATCCCATCTTGCACACTTTTCCATGTGAAAAGACAAGTGGGTAGCCTATGAAAAATATGCTTTGCTGTCAGTAGTCCCAGGTGGGGAGAAGACTGCCTGGGATGTGCTGGGCGGTGTGGTTCAAGCAGAGCAAGGTGCAGGTGATGTTGCTTGGCCTGGGGGGACGCCAGCCCTGAGAGATGCCCAGACCCCACTGTGCCTGTCCCTGTCCTTGACGGGCTGCTGGGTACTGAAGATGCATTCTTGACTTGGCCACACTTGTAGGTTTAGAATGGTTATTTCTCCACTTGGACTGTCAGCATTGTGTCAAAGGCCCAATTAACTACACTAACTCAGCTTAAGATAAACTCCAAGGTTGTTGTTGTGCTGATATTTAATGCAATCTATCAATGTGATGTATGTTTCCCTCCTCTTCAGGTGTGGTTTCAGAATTGCAGAGCACGCCATAAGAAACATGTTAGTCCTAATCATTCATCTACTGCTCCTGTCACAGCAGTTCAGCCCTCCAGGTTGTCTCCACCGATGTTAGAAGAAATGGCATACTCTGCATATGTACCCCAGGATGGGACTATGCTCACTGCTCTGCACAGCTACATGGATGGTAGGTATAACAGTTTGGCTGGTTTTATCCTCATGAAAACATTATCAGCTATAGCAAGAATAGTTTACAAAGCTCTGATTAAAGAAACCTAATGGATATATCAATACAGTACTTACTATCTATGCCTCATAAAGAAAGCAGTAGCCCTTCACTGCAGTAGCATAGGTGAATATTTGAGTACAAAGGTAACAATTTGTGCTTCTTCTAGACTATTAAAACGAGAATAAGAAATTAAATACTTATTTAAACATCTACTTCACATATTTTAATAATACATAATTTTAATGAAAACTGTTTGCCACCTGCTCCCTGGTTTTTATCCCATGGACTGTGAATATGCACAGTCCAGCAAATTCTCTGAGAGCTTCAGTTTCCCTTGCAGTAACACACAATGGGGAGGGAGGGAGTGGGGAGAGCCTGGTGCTTCAGTCTTTGTTTGTCTTATGACCCAGCAAGCCAACAACTTTGGCTCCTATTTGTTATTAGGAGGGACTGTGAAGGTTTTGGGAGAACCAAGCTGAGCTGCATGTGTGGCCTGAGCTTGTTGTCCTCCAGAGCAGTGGTGCTAAGATTGGCTGTGGGAGAAGGAGTGCAGATGCTGGGTTAGGAAAAGCAGAACGTGCTGCAGGGTTGGAACAGTGAACTGTCTTTACCCAGTGGGATTTACTGATTTATAATCTCTTGCTACTTTCAAGGAAGCTGACTGGTAAATATTTGTTTTTGTAGCTCATTCACCTACAGCTCTTGGACTTCAGCCTTTGCTACCCCATTCAATGACACAACTGCCACTAAGTCACACCTAATTCCTTTTCATCAGGGATCTAAACTATTAAAGATGTAACCTTAAGTCATAGTATATTGAAAATATCATTAGAAAGATATTAATGTTAACTTTTTATTTAACACCCAAAGCATTTTCAAGATAATTTTTGCCCAGGTATGTATGTCTATTTAGCCTGCAAGACACTTTTATGGATTCTCCATAAGTCACAATTACATTGTTTACAAGCCTTATTAAACACCTTTTTGTATTGTCTGGAAGTAGTCCACTCTAGTTACGTGTGTGTTAATTTATTTGTCATCAAAAGAGCACTTTTCCTAGAAGAAAGAACTGACAATTGTGCAAAATGTTTACAATTCTTTGTGAAATTGTAGTTTATCATTAGTTTGAATCTGTAAGTTATTGCTAAAAGTATTACCTGTATTTGAGTTGTATACAGTCTATATGTCAAAGCTGATTTCTGTGAGTTTACAAAAATAAACTTTGGTTGCAAATATTTTCAAAAATAACTGAATAAAGTTTCTGCTGCAGCATGCTAAGCAAAGTTGTTGCCGTGTCTATGACTGATCTCTGATAATTTGTCATATACTTAACTTGAATTTTCAATTTTAAGAGAAGCTCCCTGGTATACTGAGGAACATTACACCAAAGTCCTTCAGGAGGGCTGATATCTATTTCCATTGATAGTAAAAACCATTTAATGGGCTTAGCTGGGTCTTGAAACACTCCAAAGGTGTGCTATAGAAGTGGGTACAGGCAAAGCAGTGCTGTTCTTGAGGGGGTGCACATTTTGGAAGAGGGAAACTGGGGATGTGTAGGACGTTTTAAACTGTGACTTGGCAAGTGGAGAAACTGAAGTCGCATCTAGTTTAATATTTTGAATCTTTCTTACTTCAGCTTTTGTTTTCGTCTGTGTTTTTATCTTGTGATTTTTTTAAGAAGGGAGATAAATAAGAGGCAATACTTAAACAGTCTGATTTTTAAAAGTAAAATCAAGTTAGTCAGTTAAAATGCCAAATATCAAACTGCGTATGAACAATGAATGGAATTCAGTCAAATGCACTACAGTCTATTGTGTTTAGAGCTGTTACTGTGGTGTTTTGTTGTTTTTTTTTTTTTTAGACTACTGTTTAGACTTACTAGTAGAGCATGTTTTGATACACTTGATGCACAAAGGTTACTGTAAATTCAACTGATTTTTGTCTTCAATGACTAGTTTCCTTCAATGATTTAAGACAGTTAGATCCCCTTTGCTTGTTAAAATTTTATTTGCATCAGAAGGAAACCATACTTTGGAATGGTCTTTGTGTCTGTATCTTTTTTTTTTCCCCTCTCCTAACTATGCATTGGTGTCTACTCTGTGAAATTCCTTAACAATGCTGGTCACCACTTCAATTTGGAAAAGGTAATCTTTTCTGTTGATGACTTTTGTGAGCAGAACTTCGATGGCATGCTCTGAATTAAGTTCTGGCACTCTTTTAAGTGCTGCTCATAGATGTCTGAGCTAATCTGAGCAGCCAAAGCAATCTCCTTGCACTGACACAGTGGTTTGTCAAGGCTTTTATTATCCTGCCCTTTTTTTCTTTATTTCAAAGCACTCAAGGTGGGGGCTGTAGTGGAACTTGACTGGCCTTACATTTGATTTGAGCATATATAACTTTTAAGTTAAACGTCCTGGGTCAAATACTGAATTCCAGATGTCATTTTCAGTACCTAAGCTAGCTCCATATCTCTGCATGCTACCAAAGTGTATGCATGGCAGTAGACAAACTAGGGTTTTTTTTCATTTGTCTGATATGCTGAAATTTTACCAGTTAAATGCTAAATAGTGTTAATTTAGATGTTAACATAAATTGGTAATTTAAAATGCAACTTGGCTTGCAACAAGCCCCGTTAAGGAAAAGTAATTATTTACTCTTACTTGAATTAGCTTCAGGTGGTCTGAAACAAAATCAAATTTAAGCTTATTTATGAAGCGCACCTCTTTCTGTTTAGTTGCAAAGTCAGTATAGGATTAAAGTATATGAGGAGCAGTTTTCCTATTTTTCTTTGGAAATAGGAAGCATGAGCATTAATCTTTTGCTACTGTTGAGTGCATGAGCAGATATTTGTGGGTGGGGATAGGAAAATGAAGACTGCGTTGAAAATGGGAGACTGCAGCAGAGAATCTGGGCTTTGAGTCTTCCTTTGCCGGTGCCAGAGCCATCAGCAGCTGGTGTTAGGCTGAGAGAGTTTTTTAAAACTCTGCCATACTGCAACAGAAACCAACCCCCTTCCTGAATTATGTAACAGCTGCCATGTGATGCAGTTTCACCAATCTTATTTCCCAAGTTAATCTCACTGGAGAAAGATGTCTCCTGCTCCAAGACTCCCAAAAACAAAGGTTATTGCCAAAATAGGGGAAACTTATGACAGGTACCAGTATACTAGTATATAAGAAAACCCCCCCACATTTTCTTATTTTAAAATTAGACCATTGTATTTTTAAGATAGCTACTCAATTAGAAAACATCACGCAGGGAAGCACTTCTGTTTAATATAAGTTGGCAGGTCATCAGTTAAATACATAACTGTTATGTAAGCTGTAATATGCTGAATGCAGGAATCACTAGCAGCCCTCTTTTTTTTTACTATTTTCAGAAATAACCAGTAGAAGTACTAGCATTCCTATAATATGGATACAGGCATTTAGCCAAAATATGATTTTAAAATCAAAGAAGCGTGTATCTATGTTACGCATAGTTAAATGCATGCAAATGTTACCTTTCAACATGCACTTTGATTGTCAGTGTCCCTGCAGGAATTTGTGCAGGTGACTGGGTAGTGGGCTGGAATGCTCAGTCACGCTCTACCAATTACATTCAAATGTGCCCACACAGGTTTATCACAACATCAGTTCAGAAAGAATTGCCATTGCAATACAAGAGCCACTAATATAAAACTTACAAAAGGTTTAAAAACAAAATTTTTTGAAGGTCTGGTGAGCCAGAACCACTACAGCTGGCTGTTGTATTATGATTTGTTAATCTCTTTTGGACCATTGTTAGAGTCCTCAAAAAAGGAATACACTTGTGAGTTTAAACATACCAGTGTCATGACTGTTCAAATTGTCAGTATTTCTGTAAGAAAGTGGAACTTCATAAAGTAAAATAAACAAACAAAAAAGTAAAACAAAACCTACAAACCCCACTTGACATTATCTTTTGGAGCAAAATAAGTACAGTACATTCTCATGGGAGGACTTTGATTCTTTTCCAAACTTAGCCTTTTTCAGATTCTAAAATTAAAACAGATTGCATGCAGAGCCCAGCCAAACCAACAGAAATGAGAACCTGGGACTTAATGAAATGGAAGTTGATTCAAGACAGGAAATTGAGTTGGTCAGATGTGTTGAAAATGATGGCAACCAGAAACTACATTATGAAGCTCCGTATAAAACAGTCTTTTCCTTCTCCAAGCCATCTGCAGATGCGTGGATTTGCAAAGGAACATGCCAGGTTTTTGCAGAAAATGCACCAAAAGCAACAGTCATCTGCAAAGTCAAACCACAAAGTTGGTACACACCAGACGCTAGCTGAGACAAAACCAGAAATGTTTTGATCTCATATTTATATGACCAGGGTCTGCTTGACTGTAACAAGTCAGTTATGTTACCATTTCCCTCTTTAGCAGAAATTTCAGTCAGCCCACGCCACTGCTGCAGTATTACTGTGGCCCAGAACAACTGCAGCACAATGACAGCTCGTGGTGCCAGAGCAGAGTGAGGCAGCCTTTCTCCTCTCCCTGAGCAGCTGGCGCCAGTGTCAGAGAGGGGACCTCCCTGAACAAGGTGCTAAGAACACAGGTGCTTCCCAAAACAAACCTACTGACTGAAAATGAGTAGCCACGCTGCTTTCCATCAAGTGGTGACGTGGGTCACTGGTCCATGTTCCAGGACTGCTGGGGAGATTCACACATTTCTTTTGGCTAACCAAAAAGAGCAAACTGTGCAAAAGTAGGAACCCTAGAAAAGACTGGAGAGCAGACTGCTGGTACATGAGAAAAAGCTCCAGGTAGGCTTTGAATTAATCTGGATGTGGATTAAAGTTTCTATGGCATGCAGCTGACATTAGATTTAAATGTAATGTGAATAACAAGAAAATGATGTGAGATAAAACCCCCATCAGTCTGGAAACAAATATTAAAAGAGGCAAGAACACAATTTTGTTAGTAAACCCGACATTTTCCAAAGGAGGACAACATCACTAATAGCTGCAGTCAGTTCCAACAAGCTGCATGTGTTAACAGGAGATACTGATGTTAGTTTAAAAAATAAAAATATCCAGATTTTAATCAAAATAACAACATAATATGAGACACATAGTAAAGGTCCTCTATCCTCCAGAATCCCCTTAAAATAACTTTAATATTACATTTTTTCCTTCCACTATCTGGGTACACTGTGTTAGATTCTGTGAGGTTATACTCTATCACTTGAACTCAAGCAATGTTTTTTAACCTACACAATGCTTTACTAGTATTGTCACTTTCTGGCATGGTCAAAATTGGGTTTACATCAATGCTTCACAGAACAAAAAGCATGAAGGTTTTGTTTGCCAAATTTGCATCTGATTAAACATTAAAAAGAAAAAAAACCTCAAACAAATAAAACATAACATAATAAAAAATAAATAAACCCCAGAATACCCCTCCAACCAAGAGCAGTGGCAGTGGCCCGTCCCAGTACCTCCTCTGCTCCGCTTCTACGCGGCAGCAGTCGGCCCGCACACCTGAGAGGAATGAGGAATGACAGATTTGTTTTTACAGACAAGCCCTGGGTCTGCTGGGAGATAAAACCAGCACTGAGAGATGAGAGAAACAATGGGAAGGATTCCACTGATTGATGAATGGAAAAGAAGATACTTGCCTTTACAAACAAACTGTAGGTTTGCTGATAAATTAAATTGGATATTGAAAGATGAAAGAAACAATGGGGAAAATCCATAAATTCCATGAGAATTAAAAATTAGGGGGGTTATACATTAAAAGGGAAATCTTTGGTCTTAGGCATTTCGGGAAGTCTGTGCCTCTCAAGTACCTCAGCCAATGGGGAAAGAGAGAGGGAAATGCGGCCGGGAAATTGGGATAAAAAGGAGGCTGCGTCCTCCGAAAAACGGAGAGACCTCAGGGGAAATGCCCCATGGCCTCTCCCTTTATTGGAATAAAGTAAAAGGACTCCTCTGTCTCCTTTTTGGACATGAACCTCTGGCGTTTGTGGATTCATATTTCTAACATGCCGTCAGCACCAAAGTGCGCCTCGCACCCCGCGCCCCGCCGGCACCGAACCGCGCCCCGCGTCCCGCGTCCCGGTCCGCCCCAGCGCAGCCCCGCGTACCGCCCGGCACGGCGCAGACGCACTCCGGCTTATATCGAAATCTTTATTAGAACAATCCCCAAGAACTGTACAACGGTGAAGTAACAACAAAATTAAGCACTTCCGTTATCAAAGATATTTAAACAATAGGATTCTATTTCTGCATAGCAGAAGCAACAGGGTTTAGAGCTCAAATCATCGTGCTCGTGTTAATTCGGTTTTGGCAAAACAGTGCAATCTTAAGAATAATATTAATGAAACAGTAACCTAACTTTCATTTCTTAAACATCAAAGAGCCATTTTTATGGTTTTAAAACTCATTATTTGGGACAAATGCATGTAGACATTTTGTAGCATAGAGTAACAGACAATTTTAATATTAGTAGCACTAGTGTTACTTGAACATGAAGAAACACTCATTTTATAATTGTTTACAGTGCAGTACAAATGACATATTACCCCAAAAATCATTGCCTGTATCAAAAGTTTAAAAATTTAGAACAATTTATAAAACGGTTCCAGAATAGGAAATTATCAGTCTTGAAATGGAGAAGGAACTTTATGCTTATAAACACACAAATAGACGTATTACAGTGCTATATATGTACTTTTTAGCTTTATTTCTTCTGTTGTAAGTAGCAAGAGCCCAGTTCTACCCACAGTTACACAGGTACAACACACATGATCATTGTAAACAGAAAGCAGAACAGGCCCTACTCAGAAGTCCGCTATACCTCAAATTAAAGCTATTTTAAAAACCTACTCTATAAAAATGGAACAGTCTTGCATTGTTTTCATTTATTTGCAACACTATTGTCGTATTTTCTTCCGGACCATACCATCAACTTTCATAATGACAACAGCAACAGGGAAATGATGGGTGCTGCATCACACAGTGCAAACACATCTGACATCCTTACTACAGTTCATTTTTTGTTAGTCAGTTTGAAATAAAGTGTTGGTTTTCCTCTCTAGCCTTTTCTGTTTTGTAGTCTACATGGTATAAATGAATTTCAAAATGTAAGCCAGGTGAAGTAACAGCCAGTAAGGCACTTTGTCTGCAAGGACACAGCTGTCCAGGCTGAGCAACTGGTCAAAGGGAGACATTCTGGGTTACTCAAAAACAGTCAGTTTATTCTTCATAATCACTTCTCTGACAACCCATTTGTGGAAGAACACTTACTGACTATTCCAGAATCAGCCTGACATTGCATCCATCAAAATATTTTTCCCATTCTACAGCAGAACATGCAATAGTAAAATATTTCATTAAATACTAACATTTAAAAGAATATTCAGCATCCTTGGATCACCCAAGAATCGTCTGCTGAATACTGTTTGGAAAAAAAACCCCCAAAAACCTCAGTAGAAGAAATGTTTCTATCTTCTTATTTCTGTGTTTTGTTTCCATGTTTTTGTTTTTGTTTTGTTTTGGGTTTTTTTTGGGGGGGGGGGTGGTGTGGGGTGGTGTGTTTGTTTGTTTGTTTGTTTGTTTTTGTGGGTTTTTTTACAAAATTTGAAGGCTTGACATTAAAACTTTGGTATAAAACATGTAAATGAAAGCTATTCAGTAATATGCTCTAGGGAGATAACAATGAATCCAAACCAAGCTAAACAAACGTGATTACATGGATGTGATAGCAGGTGTTTTCTACTGTCTTGGTTTCTACATTCTGCTTGTTTATACTCTTGAGAATGTTCTTTATTTCTACTCATGTAAAAGGGTCTTTCTTCAGATCCACCTGCTTTTCCACAGCTCCTCTCAGGGAGAAGGTGCCTGGCATGACCCTGACTCACCCCTGACCCTGGCACACCCTCAGCAGCTTGGGAGCCTGCGGGTTTGGGGGTCTCCCACGCCCTCTGTGCATCAGCACCACAAGCACAGACCCAGCGCAGCTGGTGCCACTGTGGGCACTGCGTCACCAGGCCCAGGGGGCTCAGGAGCAAAGCACATGGCATATTTTACCGTGTTCCACTCTCTAGAGTAGAAAATGGAATTTTGAATTTCATACTAAACCAAGGAACAAAGTCCAAATCCATAAATGTCATTATTAGTACCTCCTCTGTGGTGCATATCTGCAGACTCTGGCCCACAGGATTAATTAGGAACCATTATAATAAGATCGTCTTGAAACATCTTAGGTCAATCTTTCCCAATTAAATATTTGCATTAATTTTGACTTAGTAATTATCAGTAATTTATTTTTAGAAAGCCAATTTTCATATTAAATAATTACTACTTACTTACTGAATTTATGTATTTTAAAATTGACACAGTATTGCTTTGTATTTTCACAGTTCTCATAAACACATCATAAGAAAATGGCTTTTAAGTTTTTTTCTCAGAAATGATGATCAGTTACATTCTAAATGCTTTCACAAAATAGTGAGAGGAGCAAATTTATACATATATATTTTTTACTGTATATAAATAATAATACAATTTAAAACTTTCACTTTTAGAAATTTCTTTAGTAAATGCATAGGTCTGTTACAAAAGTTTTCTGATCAAATAATTGTATACTATTTCTATATTGTTTTATTCCTGGTAAACTCTGTGGTTACATTCATACGATAAAAAAGCAAGCTATATTCAGAAATATGCTTTTTCAGTTGAGCTCCCAGTAAGACACTCAAGTCCAGTAGAAATATAGATTATGTAATGCAGTTTCTTTAGCTGAAAATTAATCAGTAGCATTAAAAAAAAAAAAAAAAAAAAAAAGGTTTAGAACATGGATTGTAATGAGACCAACAGGCTTCTTTAATCACAGAATGGTTACACATACCCCCAAAAGTTACTGACTTAATTCCCAGAAAGTATTAGAATCATGGAGGGGGTTTGTGTAATCCATGTCATGCACATAATGAGAAAGGAATGACGATGAGGATGATGATGATGATGATGATGATGATGATGATGATGATGACAGTGATTGCTGATGATGAAAAACTTCATCCCTCAGGAGTCCTTTTTTTTTCCCCAAAGGATTCTCAGTCCTTTCTGAAAGGCAAGCTTACTCTAGGGTATCTCAGGAGGAGTTATCAAAATCTCAAGGTGCCTATAATCAGTAGCTACATTTGAAATCGTATGCCTTTATTTTATATTATTTTAGTCCTACACTAAACCTCTCATTTTTGCTTCTGGGCTCCAGCACCCACTGAACCACAGAGAAATCTTGCACCTGCACCTCAGGTCACTGAATTTCAAGATCTTACCATGCCCACAACTGCAAGCATGTGGATGGTGGTCACTTGTACATCAACATGACCCCACACCCGCAGCAAGAAGGACAGTGTTACTGCCTTTGTAGTGATTACAGTCATCACAAACCAGAGCTCTAAGTTAGAGAGCAAAATCCCATTGGGATGTGGATGATCAATAAATTTTCCTCAGAAACTTGCCTTCAAATAACCTGGAAAAGAATTTGCTTTTATTTTTGTGACACCAACAGTCTTCTAGGATTAGAAAAGTATTTCTAAGTGCTAAACTCCTATCACAAAACTGGCAAATGTATGGCACATGCCACTCCTGGAAAGTGGACAGTACCGGAATAGCTTCTTCAGTACACCGGAATCCAAGAAAACTAAGGGCAGGCCTCAGTATGTCTGGGTCCTTGGCACCTCCAGGAGACTGGTAAATTAAAATCTTTTTAGCTCAGTCTTGGCAGCAACAGATTGGAGAAACTCTCCAGTGTTAAGACTTTCCATCAGCAGAGCTGTTACTTAATGGTAGTAACAGTTCCACTACTGGGAGGGTCATAAACCACACCGAATGTTAATGTGCTTTCTACCAATGGGTGTATTAATGACTTTGTACTAATGACTGGGCATCAAAAAGCAAACTAAATCTTTCAGAGCATATCTCAGTAGCTGAGTCATTCATCCTGTACCATGAGAAGACTTGAATTCAGTGTCCTAGTACCTTACTGTGTGAGCCACTGGGAGCACGGAGATATGCAGGAAGTGCAGCCCTGACCCTCTGCACTCACACAGTCATTCCAATGGCTTGGTAGGAGCCCTTCTAAGCTAGGCTGAGACAATGGAATTCCTTGTGCACACACACAGAGCAAAGATTTTCTTTCAATTAAAAACAAGACTGCATTTTGTTTTCACTTCAGTGAAGCTCAACTTCCTTGTAACACAGAACGCAACCGGAGCCTTGTCAGGGATAGGGGGATTTTAACACATGTGCATCTCTCTTAGACATCAGCTAAAAATTATACATTCACCATCTTGTACCAGATGGAACCTCATTTGTGTGAACCACAAATCACTTCAGCTGCAGTGGGACCTTCTCTCAGTTATATCATCTTTTAAGCACAGCTCCTAGAAAACGTCACTTTAAGCAGTATCAACTAAAGTCTTTTCTGACTACTTTCTTTGGGACCCGCAGGGTACCATCATGTCTTAAAAGATGCAGTTGTGGGTGTGATTAAAATATCACTACAATTTTCAATGTAGGGAATCATTAATGCATGTATAATCACAGTTTAAATAGCTGTGAACCAGCTTGTACAAAAAAATACAATCATAGCACCATATTTACAAACTTAGTATCATCTCCTCATTAACTAGAGTCTCAAACTATCTTTTTTATGGCTAATTAGGTTATACATTAGTGCTTTCAAAAATTGCCTGAATTTCTTTTACAAATATACACTTATAAGAAGAAACGTTATCAAAACTGCTGTCATCTAAGGCAGCAACTTGTATTACAAAAGTTATTAAAAATCATTATACACTTACAAAAGTTTCAAATTTACATTTTCCTTTTCATAGGCACTCTATAAACTAAAATGTGGCCTTGTTTTCACAGCTGTTAGTTTAAGCATTAAAACTAGTTTAATGTTACCAATGTTGCTCTTTTTTTTTTTTTTTTTTTTTTTTTAATAAAAGCAAAAGGAAAAAAGAATCACCCATTAACCAGAAGCATCATTTACAGTTTTTACTTTTGCCTACTTTATACATGTTTTGCTTAAAAGTGACACTTTTTGATGTTGAGGTTTAGCCTTCATTATCCCATTGCCTTCTTAGGGCTTAGTTTCTTCTTCCCCAGAATTCGGTGGAGGCTAGCTGACATGAAGTAGGGTTTTGCTGTAGATCCATCATTTCTTTCCAGGTCTTCACCTGAATTTACAGAGCAAAACCAGTCAAAAAAGGAAGCAGCGGTACAACCACACACAGAGAGACACAAAGAGAATTGAAACAAGGAGAGAGCAGAAGGTCCAATATTAAAAGAAACTCAATCAAGGTAATTTAGCTTTGTTATTAAGATGATGAAGGACATTATAGAATTTCTATTTTCTTAGACCACAAGAGGTTTTATATGATGCAGAGACACAAACATCTTGCCATTTTTTAATGATAGCAATATATCTTTTTTATTCTCCAGATCATTGGTTTAGCAGTATAGGTGGCAATTTTCAAAAACTCTTTCCTCCACTGAACCCTGACATTTTGTAAATCTCTTTTTAGAAAATGTGTCACAAAGACAGCCATGGAGTTAAGCACTTTCTAAAAGTGGACCATTTTTCACTGCCTAAGATAAAGTTAATTTGAAAACTTGTTGCTGTGAATTAATAATATTCTATCTGATCTATTGTTCATTACTTAATGGGCGCATGGGAAACAGAACAGAATATGAACTTAGAACAACAAGGCAGACATTACTTTTTATCCTACAGAAGGTCATGACTAAACCACTAGTCAGGGCTCAGCCCAGACAGTGCCGTGCAGCAGTGACAGACCAATGAACAATTACACACCAACGGGCAGCGGGGGAGGGAGTGTCACTGAAGCACAGTCATTGCGACTGCAACCCTGTAGAGGCAGACAGCTGGATCTGCAGAGCCGAAACGAGAGTCTGAGTCGTAAGGAATGGCCAAAGAAGCTAGAGGAGGCAAATCTTAATATATCTCCGTGGCAATATATACCATGTGTCTCTGTAGTAAGCTAAAAAGAGAATCTTTTCGTTCTTGAGCGCACCAACAAACTTGCTACAATCCCTTTCATTCTAAATAACAAAATAAATGAATAAAGTAACAGTATTTATTTATATATTTATTTATCTGTGGTTTAGCTTATTTTATGGAGTGTTATTAGTGCTATGTCTGCCTGTGCTCATGTTTGCTTAGAACCAAAGTTCATAATATGAGAGAAATAGGATGTAGCTCTCAACTAGATACCAATTTTGAGTTTTCTAACTGATCTTGTTCCTGTGATTCTTTGGCAATGCAGTTTTTCAGAATCCCTGCTAACCTAGTTTCTAGGGAAGCGAAGTTAAAGTGAGTGTTTAAAGATTCAGTATTACCATGTTTACCTCACTTCAGTAATCCATAGTGCATATTTCTGAAAGATCAAGCCTATGACTATTTCCCTTACTATTATAAAATAATACACAAATTGCAAGAACAATCACTACCATGTAACTGATTTCTCCTTGGACCTACCAGAATGGGTTTCATTACAGAAAAATACAGCACATGGAAGGTACTACATGCTAAGGAACGTCTGCTTCTTATAATCATATCCTAATTCAAGACCAACAGATTTCTTTTGTGATTTTAGTACTCTCTGACTGGACAGCCTGAATGGCCTTTGATGATTGTTTGCTATTGGGAATCCAAGGGACACTTAGTTTCAAGTGGTATTTTACAGAATCTTTGAGGTAATTCAGCATAATACTTTGTTCAGGGTTATTAAATGAATGAAATGAAAATGAAGTACCACCTATATACCAAAGAATATATTTGTTATTGTCAAGGTGCTTAAGCAAATCAGTACTGTACAGGGCTCTTCACAAAGCAACCAGAAGCAAACTTAATGAAATTTAAGGAACATCTGGAAAACAAAAGCCAGATATTTTCATAAACCATAAAGCTACCTTACACTTCTTAAAGTAATTAAATTTGAATACTAGAGCATGGAAGACTGTATCACAGAGATAATATGAAAAGAAGAAGATGCTAATTTTTCACACAGTTTGCTAGTATGTCACCAGACTTCTGTAAGGAGTGGATAAGATGATTTTCTACTCCTCTTTCCATGACTTGCAGGGATTACAAAAAGAAAACATTGTACTTACAAAAGCAGAGGAAAAGCGTGTCGACACACATTGCATAGACGCTGAAGAACCCGTGTGCAACTAGGTAGGAGCCAATGATGACCGTCTACAAAAAACAAACCACAATAAACCCCCAAATTTCTTTCAGCACCACTGTGGTAGTATTAACACAAGTCAGAAGCCTAAGCAAATTTAGAAGAATTTAATGTCAGCTCTGTATTTCTACCAAAGGTTACTACTGCTGTGGACAGGCATCACAGGTTCAAGACACTGCATTCTAAATGTAGTAGCTTCTAGTTTTTCAGCTGGAAATAGTACCAAACTGGAACTATTTCAACCTCTGAGGAGAATATAAGGCAAAAATATTCTAAACTCCTTTAAGAACCACTCAGCCTAGAGATGTTCTGAAGTTTAAGCATGGGGCCTACAAAAGGAGAAAGAGATGCATTGCGAGTCCTTTCCATTAGAAGCCATACTGTCCTCAGTGTCTTGCTGTCTGGGAAGTCTGAAGAGATGTGAAACCTAATTTTTCTGAAGATTCAGAGCCACTGCAGTTCCACTTCTGCCTGAAGGATCCCAAGGACTGGAGTGCAGCAGCTCTGCACTTGTGTGGATACTATGCCACTGAGATGCTGGCCAAAGAAGCTGTTACCAGACCATGCCCTGACTAGTCTGAGCACCTTGAATTGCCCCAAGCATTCAGGAGATTAAATGGTTGCCTTACCAACAATGGTACCCAGTAGTAATTTAGCATTGGCACTTCCTGTGCAAAGACTGGTATTCTCTGTGTGAAGAAAAAGAATGCAAGAACACCTGCAAGAAGAACAAGCAATCAGTGGTTCCCATGCTAGCTCTGACTTCCCAGGATCTAAAGAATGGGTAAGACAGACAACAGATCCAAGGCTGGTTTCAATAAAAGTTTGTAAACAGTACATTTTTCAATACTAATTATCTAACAGAAGAGAAATGTAAATTAATCAATTACCATAAAGATATTAATGGGCCCAGAAAGACTTCAGTGAGTTGTTTTGTTTCACCACTGTACTGAATTTAACAGCAAAATGAATAAATATTGTAATTCTACAGTGATGACAAAATATTTTAGATCAGCTCTTGGTACTAGTTTTACTTTTGATTAAAATATAATTAATTAGTTAACCTTGAAAGTATACAGAATGCAAAATATGGTTATTTGTAAAATAGTTTTTTGAAACTGCTGTGACAATTTGGAAAAACCACAATAGAACGCTGCCAACCTGAATTTCTGAAAGCACTTCATTTAAAAAATAGAAAACCACTTTTCTGTCACAGAAAACCATGAATACTCTACTTGATAGTTACTGATAACAAAGAAAATCCCTATAAGGATGTTAGAAATATTCTGTTTCTTTTACTATAGCTTATAGCTATAGTGGGTTCGAATACAGCAGAGCTTCAGGTCCACGCCTGTACCACCACATCTTGTAGGCAGCTGTCTGTTACCAGGTGAATCTCATTGGAAGTTTTGTTCAGTTCTTACAAAAGGAGAACTGACTGTGGCTGACTTATTGGACATGAGTTTTGTTTGATTTAGCTATGGTGCTGTGGCTGCAGAAGTCCTTGCACCAGCCACACATGCAAGAGCTGTAAGAGCAATTATGGAAAAGATACTGTCAAGGCAAACAAGGTGCTGGGCAGGGGGGAGAAAGCGGAAGAAAAATGGTTTTAGTTCAATCTAGCAAATCCTGGCAAAACAGAAACAGATTTCCAAATAGTCAGACCAATGAGAACCTCCACCTGCTAACTAAGCATATATTAATATGGCAGGCATGCTTGTGGGTACCAGAAAATAGAGCCATTTAGAAAACAATAAAAACAAACAAACAAACAAACAAAAACCCCACTTACCTATACCACCAGCAACAAGGATTTTCCCCAGAAATAGAAGGAAGTCTGTAACTTTGTCCAGAACTGCAACCCTGTTTAGCAAAGGACAAAGTGATACATAATCATCACAAACCAGACATTTGTATTCCTTCTCCTTTGATCTATGGATAATTGCAAAACATGACCAGAAGCTGTCTTCTGTTGGTTTTACAGGCTGACAACACAGCACCACAGACAGGCAGCGCTGAGATGGGTGTTGCTACAGTGTAATCTCAGGAGGCAAAAAAGCACTGAGCCTTTGTTGAGTAAGGCCTTAATGCAGCAATGCTGCTGCAGGACTGACATGAAGACTGTTTATTCCTCAAGTTAGTTTAAAAAAATCAACCAAGCCAAGACTTCAAAATATTTTATTTCAGCCTTACTTCTATGGGTACAGATAAGCCAGGCCAGAATAAGGGAAGTATACATCAAAACAAAAAGCAGTATTTATGCAGATTGCTGTTAGGCCTCCTTTTCACTCGGTCCTATCTGGCCATCTTTCATGAGCCCATAACATGCCAAATCTACTGTTTTATCATGGTACAACACCGAAGGCAAGAGACCTCAAAGCAGGAAGACAACCACAGATGAAAAAAAGCAGACAGAAAAGCTGACAATAAATCTGCAGCTCTCACTGAAGAACAGCAGGGAGTTTCAGCTCAATGTCCGGCCAGCCTGTCTAATCAGAAACTGCAGACAAATAATGGGACGAAAAATGAACTTTGTATTATCAACCTCTTGACAGCATTGAGTGCCATATTACCATTATGGATATGGTAATATTCAGTACTGACTTCTGCAAAAAATAAACATTAAGAACTACTAAAGAAACAAAACTTCATTAGCCTCCCAGAACACAGATTTAGCAAAATACACAAGATAAAAACATCTTTATTTGAAACCACAGAATTATACGTCTAGCTTTAAACTTTTGTTCTTACTGATTAAGAGCAAAATCATAAAGGGCAGAGAGGTGATATTCTGCAAGGAAATAAAGGCAACTTCTCCTCTCTATTGCACAGGCATGACTCACTATGGACATCGCTGTCCTGATATTAGTGCAGGGTAACACAGTGAAGGTATTTCATCTCCCAACTCCAGTCCTTTCCTCTTCTTTCTTAAGCATCATTTCCACTTTCCTCTTTATGCCTTCCCCTCCATTTCTGTCTTCCTCCCAGTACTTCACTTAATGCTTTAAACCACCTAACCAGTTTTATCGTGTCGCTTGCTTGGTAATTAGATTGTGTGCTATTGCATCAATATGGCCTGCTCCTAAGTTATTCCCCCATTATTTTTTGATCTTACAGTAGCAAGGGAGGAGCCAGGAGCAATGAAAGAAAGTACTAATGAGAACATGGAGTTTGGCAACACGCTTGGTAGTGGAGGAAACGGCCAGGAAATTTCCAAGCATCAGAGGAGATCTGGTTGTTAAAGACAATCTTTTTGAAAGGAAAGTATTCTGTCTTCTCTACTTTGACTCTCCAGCACGTCATAAGATTTCTGAATTAATCTGAACACTTAGGTTTTTCTGCTTTCCCTTTCTCAGACCAAGTGGACCAAAGCTCAAAAGCAAACGTATGTCAGATGATGAGCACCCCATTCCCATGTATCTGCAGATCTCCTCTCAGGGACTCCACTTGTTTCTTGGAGGCATTATTACAATGTACTGGATACTTAGGAATTTAAAGGACCAATCACAACAAAACCATGAGATGACATCAACTCTGCATAGGTTACTGTGCTGGACAGGCTGCTGTTACACACTGAGTGTAAGAAGTGAGAGCCACATCTGAGGACAGAAGCAGCACTCAGTATTTGGAGGAGATATGGGAGAGGAAAGAAGTGTGCCCACAGAGTGCAACAGCAGGAACTCCTGACATTTTCAAGTTCTGGGAGATAGTCCCTTACCTCACCACATTCCGCATGAGCAAAAAGAATGCTTCCTTTGCCGAGGTGCAGAAGTTCTTACCATATATGGCAATCTGCAAAATAATAGTAGCTGTTGAGTATTTTAAATAAATAGGATACTTTCTCGTATGCAAGGATCTATCTGCATGTTATACATAGTTCTCCCTAATATGTGGCCTTGAAACTCAAATGAACATAGAACACTTTCCTCAGTCCTCTGTTACTTCTCAATGCTTCCCATCAGGCTGGGACAGAATACTTTCCATTTTTCCCCTTCAAATCACCTGGTGATGAGCATGCCACCCCTTGTGATCTCACAGGTAGTAGACTCAGTATTTAGTTTGCCAGGCAAAGCAAAAAAGGTACTCATTGAGGGATTCTTCTCTCTTTGCTAGTTACCTACACTAGGTTTATAGTCAGTGGAAAAGAATAGGTTCTTGTAGAGCGGAACTGAGCTGACCCCTGTATTTATCTCCTTGGACCTGATGCTGCTTTCCCTGAAGAAGAAATCAGCATAAAGTAAAGCAACTAAAGTTATTCAGGAACAAAACCACTTCTTCCTGGAATAGTGTCCACCAGGGTAAGATATACTAGAACCGCTCACAGCTCAGACAGTTTATGACCTGTAAAGAAGATTGTCAAAAACAATGCTTTCTCTTCAAGATGGCAATAATTTGACACATCAATTGCATCAACACAGGTTGTAATGGACCCACTAGAGCCATCTCCTTTGAGACAGGAAGTCCGTGACTGTACCATTCAATCACTGAAATTGTTCCAAGCCAGTACATCCTAGGCTGAAATCTATGTATGTTAATCTATTAATGAAGATTTAAAACTTCTCTTATCTGGAAGCTAAGAAGACCTGTTTGAGAGAAATATCACTGCTGCTGCTAGTAGAATTTGTGCTTTTAACTTCCAGGTGGAAGTGTAATTATCACATGCCTTCTGACCTGTTTATTCGAATATCACCTCCAAACAGAAATGTCATCAACCTGCAATACGAAACAAGCTAATATTCCTGTTGAAATCAGGATATCAATTATCAAATTACAGGGAGAGTTAACCAATTATTCTATCCCTTCCCACTTGTTTTGGGAGTGAGCGTGACAGACAAAGACAGGAAAAAAAAGAGGCTGAAATTAGAAGGAAAAAAAAATTATTTTTTCATGGTAGAACCACATGCATGTACTGAAAACTCCCATAAATCCCATTATTTGTTCAGCAGATTCAAGTACTGCTGGCTTCTGATCTACTAGTAGTGTCTAGGATATTTTAGTGTCCTAGATAAGGGAGACCACATGCAGACACGGCACATACCATGATGTAGGCATTTCTGTTTATAAATTTTAAGAATTTTTCCAAACACCAGAAACAGCACTTGAGGCAGCAGAGTAGGAATCTAGTGAAGGAGTTCTGAGTACCTGAAAAGATGAGAGAGTACATCATACATAGAACTCATGAACAGTCTTCAGAATGTAGAAAGCTATTCAGATGAAGATTTTAAATTGTGACATTATTTCTTAATTTCTAGGTATGGACTCTCTCAACCAAATATAACTCACTAGTTTTCAATTAGTTCAGACTCATATCCCATCTGAACTTCGCATTAGGTTCCCAAGAACATAGATTTAGTTTGAGTAAATGAACACAAATTTACTGGCTTCAAAAGAAACTACGATGGATATTGTGGAATTAAGTCTCTTTTCCTTGATTAAAAAGGAAAGCGAGGAAGTAATTTAGCAATGAAGGTCTTAACAATTTAGGGCAGATTCATAAATCTCACCTTTCAGTTTGTGATCCAGGTACTCCAGTATTACTCTAATAAGCTGGACAATTGCAAGAATTAAGGCTCCAAATGCCAGCGAACCTGTATGATATCTGAAAACAGAATATTTGACTGTTATGTCACACATGTGCCTATGTACATGGATATATGCATGCATATGTGTATTTTTATACAAATAAAATCAGAAGTGAAGGAAGGAAGGTCCATTGGTGAGAAATACATAAAATTAATGGGCCTTCATCCCAATCTACCACAGAGAACAGGATGAAGCCATTGGTGCTATTGGTGTGTGTGAGTGCTGTGTCTGTCTCTCAATCTGTGTACACATGTGTATACACATATTTTGTGTGTGTGCCTACTGGGAGTACCTGCTTAGGATTACAGTTGGTTGGAACTAGGGGCAGGGACCTGCAGTAGCCTTGGTGCTGTAGGGCTTTAGGATTCAGCCTTCCTCTAATAACTACATCTTCCCAATTGTGCTGGTTGAGTGGACTAGAGTTAGTGTTTTTCATAGTAGTTTGTGATGTGCTTTGGATTTTTGACCAGGACAGTTATGATAATACACCCATGCTTTAGCCACTGTTGAAAGCACTTGCACAGCACCAAGGACTGCTCTGCTCCTCACCCTGCCCCACTGGTAAGCAGGCTGGGGGTACATGAGGAGCTAGGAGGGGACATGGCCAGGACAGCTGATGCCAAATGACCCGAGGGATACCTCACACCATACTGTGTCATGCTTAGCAGTAACAGCTGGTGGAAGGAGGGGTAAGAGGGGAGCATTTGGAGTTAAGGAGTCTGTCTTTCCAAGATACTGCTATACATGGAGAAGCTGTACTGGGGATGGCTGAACATGTGCCTGTCTGCAGGAAATGGGGAATGAATTCCTTACTCTGCTTTGCTTGTGCACGCAGCTTGCTTTCACCTATTAAACTGTCTTCAACTCAGCCGACGTGATTTTGCATTTTCACCCTTCAGATTCTCTCCTCCATCCCACTGTTGGGGAGCAAGCAGGCAGCTATGGGGGGCTTGACTGCCACCAAGATGAAACCATAATGCTGACTAATAATTTTCTTATGGTATTCTAGGACTGGCTTCCCTAGATGTAAAAAGAGCACTTGTCAGATATATGGCAAGGCTCACTTCCAGCTCCAAAGTCTTACCGTATTGCTCGTCCAAATGAAGAGAAGAGTGGCCACAGTGGAATATCAGCTGGTTTCCGATAGGCCCAGTAATAAGAGGCAAAGGCACCAGCAAGGGTACACTGACCCAGTGCAATTGCAAAGTTCACCAGCCAGAGAAAGACAAAGGCATTGGCTAACTGGAAGATGAAGATGTACTTATGGTACAGGCTTTCTCCTCCATAGAAAGCAAAAGTACACTGAGCACCTGGGCACAATTTAGTCACATTGGTTGTGTTAAAAGTCTAAATAGAAAGAAAAATAAACAACACAATCATAACCAATGAATTCTATGTGCATAGCCTCTGAAGTTTAGCAGGTTAATACAAATAATGTAACTCTGCTTGATGTTTCACTAGCTCATTCAAAACTGCAACTCAATGTAACCTGTTTACATATTTAAGGATTCGTATTAAGAACTTACGCAGTCTTATGCAAAGGCTTAACTTTAAACTTCATATAGGCAAACAAGGCTGTTTACCACATCCCTGAAACTTGAATAAGTGGAACTTGAATTTCAGGAATCTACTTGTAAGATACATAAATGCTTTGCTAAAGAAAATCTGCTCAATTAAAAGAAGGAAAAAAAAAAAAAAAAACCCAAAAACTTGAAAACTAGAGGCCAAATCAGATGTTCAGCTAAATCATCATGGTTGAAATGAAAAACTGAGCTATACCATTTAATACAAACTGTGGATGTGGTCACAACTTAGCTTGTTTCAGACTACTAAAAAAAGGAGTAATCCTTATATTGAATTACTTTTCCCTATTTCTAGTGTTCATTTAATGTATTTGCTTGTTTTGGACATGAAACTAAACCAGATCAATTCTAATTCCTTTCTTTTGTAGTGTTCAGACATCAGCACAGTGTGCATCACCATTGCAATACAGTGAAATTTAATGCATCACTTTCTGCTCATTGCCTCTTGTCCCATTGCTGGGCCCCTGGAGCAGAGCCTAGCCCATGTTCTGCCCCCTTCCTGCACACAGGAACACCCAGGGCTGAGAGCCCCTCTCAGCTGGGGCTCTTCTCTAGGCTGAACAGCCCCAGCTGCCTCAGCCTTTCCTGGGCATGGAGATGCTCCAGGCTCTTCCTCAGCTCTGCAGCCTCTGCTGGCCCTGCTCCAGGAGCTCCATGTTCCTCTTGTCCTGATGAGCCCAGAGTGGGACACAGCACTCCAGATGTGCCTCACAGGGCTGAGCAGAGGGGCAGGATCACCTCCCTGACCTGCTGGAAATGCTCTTCCTGAAGCACCTCTTTGCCCCCAGCACAAACTGCTGGCTCAGAGAAAGCTGTTGTCTACCAGGATGCCCAGGTCCTTCTCCTCAGAACTGTCCTCCAGGAGGTCACCTGCAGCCTGTGCTGGTGCATAGGGTTATTCTTCCTCTGGTGCATAACAATTGATAAATATTTCTAGTTTTTAAAGAACCCTTAAACCCAGAGACAAGTAAATACATTTGACTGAAGGCAAAATATATATAAAAAAAAAAAAAAAAAAAAAAAAAAAAAAAAGACAAAAATTTCTGGAGCTTCATAAAGTTAATTACTGCACCAGAAGAAGCTAAGCTTCTGCTTCAAATCATGGCTAGTCCGTGAGCAAGTTTGAGGCGCAGCTTTCAAAGTTTACCACTGCCTTTGGAAGACCAAAAAACAGACTCCTCACAAATTCAAGAACATCTTTGCAATAAAATTTTATTTGTCTCTTCCTTTCTCACCCTGTAAATTAGAGTGTTAACATTTACAGGATAGTTTAGCAGAACAACTAGTTTATGTCTGTAAAACAAAAACGTGTTACCTGAACATTAGGTAATATTTTAAGATTTAACATGCTCTCAGTATAGGTAAATATTTGTTACACTTACCTCCGGGTCACATGTTAGGTTTGCATACTTGCACAGTGCTTGATTAGCCATTACTTTATACACAGGTTCCCCTGATGTGGCCAGAAAACTGAACAAAATATTTTAAGGAGGAATAACAGAACAGTGGCTTTTGAGCAACTTAGGGTTCTGCAGTGAGTAAGGGTTCTAAAGAACTTGTGTAGATAACAGAAAAGCTGCTCCTGCTCTGCAAACATATATCTGAAGGGTTGATAAGACCAAGTATTCTCATTACTGGGAGAACTAAGGCAAACTCATACCTGGAGCTGTAATAACCCCCGACCAGAATGGACAGGGGGGATAACCTTGAAAATTGTCCCCATCTCTCCTCCACATCTATCTTTGACAAGGCAGACGAGGCAGTAGTTCTTGCATTTTGGCAGAAGCAGAGCATAAGGATGAATTAACATTCCCTGAACAGCAACAACTGACCCTCTCTTCATACGAAATAATATTATTTTTAAATAGCAGTTTTCCCCTTTTTTAATCCTTACCAAACCCTTGCTGTTCAGGAACAAACAGTGGTTGCTGCTAGGTAATTCAGAGAAGATAGTGCACTGTATATCCTCTCACTCCTTTCTCATATTTTTCTGAAAAAAACACACAGAGATCCCACTCCACCTCCAGTTAACTAAGAAACCATTAACACCAGGCCTATGGAGTGCACAGTACAATAAAGACCATATTCACTCCTTGATGAGAGCTCTGATTTTCAACCCTAGAGTCAACCTTATGCAGTACACAAGGTTTTGTATGATCCCCCTGCCTTGGTCTGAATTTTAGTCCATTTTTTTTTAAAACTCAAATAAAATCACTGTCTGATTTGTACATCATATATAGATGTGTTGCGCGGAAGACCACACCAGAAGAGTAAGTGCTAAGTGACCAAATAGCCCTCTTAATATTGGTTTAATTAATGTGAAATAGCCGAAGATTATCTAGCCTTGCAGACCAGAAGACTTGTTCCAGATAGGTACACAGACAGAAGGATACACAGCTGTCACAGCCCAGTAGGAAATACAAATTGCAATGAGTAAGAAGGTGACGATTGGGTAGAACAGTGTAGACGTTATATAGCCAATTGCCCTGTAAAAGAAACAAAATATATCAATAACCCTCCACAACTCCAGAAACAAGCTTTCTATCAGTCCTCTTCCAGCGATTTTACTCTGAGAACCTTGTTGACACCCATAGCATAAGCTAGGTACTGGGATCTCAGAGTACTGCAGGAATTTTTTTCTTATGTTTTCAAACCTTGACTGTCATTTCTACCGCTGCACTTCTATCAACGGTACTACAGTGAACTTTATTAATTTGCCATGTTCCAGCCTGTCTTCTACTTTCTACTTCTTCACAACCGCTTCAGAGATCCACCTCTTTCCAGGCCATTAACTGATTTCCATGACATCTTCTTGCCAGCTGCTGCAGACGTTACCCTTTATGTCCTTATCCCACTCTGATCGTCCTGTGCTCTTCCTTCACTCTTACAGACCTGAAGCGACCTTGTTCTGTTTTGTATTTGACTCTGTTTCCAGCAACTTTCCTGTGTTAAGTGCTAGCTACTCAGAGGCAGAGACAGTCAACCTGTCTTTGCAATGCCAGCACAGACTGACACTTTCCTGTGACTGTGTGACTTTCCTTGCATGTGCTGCAGGTAAGTGGTGCTCACCTATGACTACTGGAAGGCAAAACGAGTAATTGCCTTTTCCTGTTGACAGCTTAGAGAGCTTCTTGTAATATCAAGGCATATGTAGACTGATATTCTACTGTTAACTGCCGTGGCTAGAATGTGACTAGTGAGCAGAAACCTGCAGATGCTAGTTCCTACCCTGCCACGGGCTCATTCTCTGTAAGTGGGAGCTGATACCAACTCTCTTGGTAAACCTGCTGCTATCCCAGAAGTGAACACCTCCAGCTGGGTATCTCACTGGATGTCAATTCAAAAAGCATGAGTTTTGTTCACCGAAACTTACAGGTTGACTCTCTTTATCACAAGTCTTTTTGTCTAGTATTATTTCCTACAGTATTTCTCCTATGACTTTGGGCAATTCTGATGTTATTTGTTTTATAGGATGCAGTTTCCAGAATGCAAAAGGAGAAAAATTTACTCAAAAGGTAAAGTAGTAAATGCTCGGGGAAATGCAAGAAAATTCTCATGTGCAATCCAGAGGTTACGAGTAAGATATCAATTTTTGAGTCCAGAGACAAAAAAGTCCATCACAAGTCATACTAGAGGACACAGCCTTATACTGTCTGAGAAATAATCACAGCAAATTACCTGTGTTCTGCAGTTATTGATAGACCTCTCTCTCAGTTACCATTAAGACCACGGCCTATTATTCCAAAACACTGATTAACAACTGTTGTTTCTCATTATGGATTTCAAGTCAATTATTTGCACTATAACTGTAATAGTTTTGAAAATGTAGCTAAAAGGTATTGAAAAACATAATTTGATTTCCAGTCATTAGCACTTTACTTTTTATCTTCCTAAATACAGGACACCGTCTGTTAGGTTTACAGTAATTACAGTGTTTCATCTCATCGATTATGCATGAGAGCAAAACTTCACCTTCAAGTGACCTTTCCATGCCACAGGAAAACTACCAAATGTTATTACAAATCAACAAGAAGTTTATGAACTTTAGAAAGTCCTTCCACTTGTCAAAGCTGTGTACAAAGATTTTGAAGAATCTTAAAAGTGTCCCTGGATTTTAATGAACAGGAATTTAAGAGTATAATTTAGTGTGTTTAAATTAATTGCTATGCTGTAATTGCACAGCATAAGGCAGGAAACAGACACCTGGCTAAATGCAGAACTTCAGTATTTCTCAATCCCATGACAAAAATCCAAAATCCTGATTCCCGGGAATGACAGTGGCAATAGAGATGGCAGAAAACCACAAGCAAGTCCGTATAGATGAACTCAGAGCAAACTATGTGCTCTGAGAACACAGCCTTGCTTTCAGAGCCTATGAGACCACAGCCTATTTGCAATGAAACCCAAGGGCCTGATGTTTTAAGTCAGTCAGTTTCGAGTACATTTATCCTTTGTAATATCTCATTTAAAAAAACCCAGCAAAACAAACAAAAAATAACAAATCACCAGAACAAACAAACAAACAAACAAACCAAAACAAAACATCACCACTAAGTGTTTGCACTGTGTAAAACAAGAACAACTGTGAACAAAGCCTATGCATATTTCAGGAGACACACAATGAAGAGGTCCCTTAGGTCCTAAACTCTCATATCCTCCTCTGCTCTCTTCTTTACTCAGAGCTAAAAAGAAGTACTTTAGACTGCACCCTCTTATAATGTCTGGTCACAGAAGTCTCCTTTTCTCTCTGCAGATTTATGCCTGTCCACACAGAAGTTTGATTGGAGCCAGTAGAATTTCCTAGTCTTTCCTAAACAGAAGTCACAGCCAAAACACTACCAGTCCTCTACCACTAGTGTATGACTCCAGAGACAATCCAATGACAGAGCAAAGGTGGCACTTATAGGTCCCAGGCTCCTATGAACAATATACCACACTTGGCTTTTCTGCTGAGACACTTTTGCACTGAGGATATGTGGTAACATCAACAGTGTATGTACTCTTAAGGCAAGAAGTGGAGTGATAAGAAATACCTTACTTTAAAAGAGAAAGCTCTATTAAGCATGACTTCATTGAAAGGTAACGCATTCCTTGAATGCCTCCCTTGAACTCCTTCTTGAACCTGTTTGGTTCAACAAATGCAGAGCTGTATTTTAAACGCCAATTTTCTGCCCGTGGTGGTGCAAGATGGAGTTCAAGAAGAGTGTACTCTGGAGATCGTTGAATAAAATTCAACATATATTAAAACCAGACATACCTACTACCTTCTTTCAACAGTGCAATAGCAATCCGGATCCGATTTCTTAGGAAGATCAGCATCAGTATGATTATGACCTCAACACTACAAAGTATTATCACTGTAAACAAGCAAATAAAGAAATCAGATTTATCAAGAACCAAACCAATATGCTTATTCTGTAATTTTTTCCTCGTAATTTGAACTACTGTCCATGAACTCTGTAAAATTCTCTGCTTGAGCAGTTCTTTCTCCAGCTGCATCTGCCAAACTTCAATCCCATTTCATAGGCTTCTAAGTCCCATTCTAAAAAAATGCTATATGCAGAGTTAGTTAGAATGTGCATGACCCTGATATTTATATTTTTAACAGAAAAATGGAACATATAATTCTCAGAAAAAGATAAAAAATTACTTCAATGTGATTGCAGTATCTAGCCTTAGATACAGTTCATCCTTTACAAATTTTACTTTCCATAAACATGAATTTTGCTCATAATACAAGCATTTGTTCATACTATGCTGTTGCCCATTTGCAGTACTTAGATAATTAAAAATAGGAGAGGAAGAGTAAAGTTTTTCATGGACATTGCATTTTTCTGATCTACATTGTTCTATAATGTAGATATACTAAAATCCATAGGTTTGTTTATTAACCTGGCATGAGCTCCTTTCACCTCATTTGAGTTTGTTTGTTTGTTTGCTTGTTTAAAGAAAAAGGAAGAGACTTAAGATAGGACCATTCTGGACAAATTACTTTCACCTTCCAGTTGTGTCGCTGGAATCATGCTCTGATATTAGAGAGCTGAGAGCTCTTAGTTATAAGCAGTATTTGAATCATAACTCTGACTTCAGTAAAGTCTACTTCTGTCTGACTTCCATTTGTGTTGGTTCAAAACCTACTTTTGCAGTAGGAAGTAAGAAAATTCTGTGAACTTCACCTAGAGAAGACGGAGTCTTTAATGCCTGAAGCACATGTCCTCTGACTCTGAGACATATCCATTTATTTTTGGTGCGTCAGATCGTTAAGACAACACTTAAACCAGCCCAGTAGGGGCAGGTTGCTCTACGCAGCAGGACTTGTGTCCTCCAGCTGAAACCAAGAAGTTCCATGGAAGGAGAGGAAGACAGAAGGGACAGTACCCTTAAGTATCTCAAAACTTATACGAAGGTTTGCAAAGGAAGATGAGACTTGGCTTTAGGTCCCACAGCTTAGATATAGTCTCAGAATATCAGACCCAATAGTCACAGATTATGTTGAATTGCAATCCCAAATATTACCCCTGGCAACAGAACTGCAAGTGGCAAGTGACTGCTGTGGTGCTCAGAGTCATAGACCTTGATCAGAACAAAGTTTTTGTTCAATACATTTTGATGCCGTTTTCCCATGAAGGAATATATAACAGGTTTCTTTAAAGTTGGTCTCATTCCAATTTGGCTCTGTTAGATGAATGTACTTGTCCGAAACATTGTGAAAAAGGCAAGCAATGACAGTACCTGATGAGTTCTAGACTAGGACTCTATGTTTTCTTCAAGGATATATAACTATTTACTTTGCTGGGTGATTTTTGTATTTTTTTTTTAATTCCTGAGTACCTCAATTTACTCTTGTGAAAGTGACACTAAACTCTAGATAAACTATATTCTGGCTAAAAATCAGGCAGGGGAAGAGCTTGAAGAGTTACAAGAAAAGAATGCATAATAAAGTCCTAAAATTCTCTAGGGAGAGCATACTAAAAAGCTCTGCCTCAACAACATATATAGAAGATGTCTCATAAGCTCAATGATCCAACACAGAAGTAAATGACAACATAAAGAAGAGAAGGGATTTAAGCAGTAAGCTACTGTTCTATTAATTTAGCTACCAATAGGGAGAGGCAGTGTTTTTGCTTATGACCCATTCATCATTAACTAAAAGTCTGTGTATCTTCTAATAGAGCAGTAACAGGAGTGCAAGTAATATTTGACAGTTATTTCTTCTCTCTTCTGCCCCTCCTTTCTTGGGGAGGAACATGTATGCTGTAGGTTGTTATGACCGTTCCAGGTTGAAATCAGGTTGAAATCAGGAAACACCAATTCATGTAGTGGTTTCAAAATCACCAGTTTCTGTTACCTGAATTATGTGTAGTGGTTTGAGTGCCCACCAGAATTATTTACTCTTTTTCTGCTGTGAGATAGGATTAGGAGAAAAGCAAAGTGGGCTCAAAACTTAAAAGGGTATAAAGATAGGTTTATTAATAGAACTACAAGATAGAGAAAAAATTGAGAATCAGAACAAAACTTTCAAAACATTTCTCCTCCTCCACAACTTTCCTTTCCCTTCTCATGGACGACATATAGAGACAAAACCTGGAACTCTAAATCAGTTTACCACCTATAAAATAGTTCTTCATCAGTTCATTTAGAGAGAGAAGTCTCTTTTGGTCTGTCATGGAAACTTCCCACAAGACAAGAACAGTCAATATTCAAGCCTAGTCACTGACTGGTTTTGCTATAACTTTCTTGGAAAAATCACTTCCATGCAAAACCAGCACAGTTGTCTTGTTCCAGCAGAATTTTGTTTAAAATGGTTCATTCCAAAGTCTTAGATCAGACTCCAAGAAAATTCAGTGACATAAGTGTAAACTGACAGGAGACCTTATTGTGGTCTTCAACATTCTCACAAGGGGAAGTAGAATCTTTTCATTCTCATGACCAGTGACAGGACTCGAGGGAACAGATGGAGCTGGGTCAAGGGGATTTAGGTGGGAGATCAGGAAAAGGTTCTTCCTCTAGAGTTGGGCACTGAACAGGCTCCCCAGGGCAGTGGTCATGGCCCCGAGGCTGCCAGAGGTCAAGGAACATTTGGACAATACTCTCGAGCACAGGGTGGGATTGTTGGACTGTCCTGTGCAGGGCCAGGAGCTGGACTTGATGATCCTGATGGGCCCTTCCAACTTGGCATATTTTATGATTCTAAGACACAAAGAAGTGTAGTTATTAATGTGACTTATTAATCTCATTTCCAGGGCTCTCAAAGAGGGAGAAAAAAAATAATCTGAGAGAGAAAAATACCCCTCCTTATGCAACTTCATTATGACAAACTCATTGCCTTCTGCTTTCCCCATGATGAAGACTGAACAAACAGGAAACATTCTACAGGAAGTAGAATGCTAATAACAAAAGATTTTTTTCATTCTTATCACTAGTGTGATTGCATTATTTCCCCTTACAAATATACTAGTCTCCTTGAAAAAAGCACAGTTTTACACAATATAGAGAAAGGGAATTCTCTGAGCAACATTTGGAGAGGAGGAGATTTAACAAGGCAGAAAGTGTATCAAGACACTGATTGATTTTCCTGAATATCCATCAACAGATACCAAATTTAAAGGGCACTTACTAAATGCTAACCATGTTTGCCTCAGTTGCAGGTATACTTTGAAGTCTGTCTGGAATCCAATATCATAAACAGTGAGGTCAGATCCAGGTATTCCTTTAAGATGATCATACTCCCAGTAACAATGCCAGATGCCTTTTAAAAAAACAATCAATATAATAGGAGTGTGTCTGAAGAGTGCAAAGACAAAAAAAAATCTTACAAGCCAAACGTTTTGCTTTTGTATAAGCCTGGTAAGCAAAATCTAAAAATGTATCACTATGAGACTAGCCAATTATGATATCACATATATGGGAAAGAAATATCAATACAAGCGATTACAGACTAACCATACTGTGCATAGGTAATGCAGGTTACTACATCTGCTGCTAAGTATCAGCACAGCTGGAGTCTTACTACATTTTCCTGCCATTTATGTCCTTCTCACTTAATTGTGTCTAAAACTAGGCATTGGTTCACCCATTTGTACTATTTAATTGAAGCAACTACTGATTTTCCAGGCTCAGACTTAAGCAATAAGAAAAAAAACAGAGGCTAGGAAATGACACCTACCATAACCTATAATTCCAATCACACCAAAGATGAAAATCCAAAAGAGAACCCCAGCTGTGAATCTCAACAACACAAGGAAGAGCAGACTCAGCATCATTGCAATGAACAGCCCACTAGAAAGTGAAGAAACAGAAACACAGGGAAAACGAGTGTGAGAATCTATTCACTTTCTTGCATTCTTGTTACTCCAAATGAGGGTCACTTCATCTCACATAATAGCATGGTTTGTAAAAATGTATTTCAAAATTTGTTATGAAATACATTCTCATGACTATTATTGGCCATTGCAAACAAACAGCTTATATATGATGATCTCACTGGGCAGAGACTGAAATGTTTATGTGCGCTAGGTTCTCAGGCTGGTTGAATGGGACTAATATAATGCCTTTTTTGTCACTTACACCAGCTGAAAAACTCACTGCCTTTTTCAGGCCACAGTCTAATCTATAGTACAGAAAGTTAAATTGGAGGAATACCTATGTGTGAGGAAGTTGCTGGTTTATGTCCTCCACAGAAAATCCCTGCTTGCAAAGAACAATGTTAGTAAACAACATTCTAGGAGCTTCCTAGGTAAAAAAAACAAATTAAATTTAGGAGGAAAACCATCAGGAGGTTAGGAGGACATAATTTCTACTCATCACCACTTCTATTAAGCAGAAGAAGAAATGATCAGGGCACTATGATGCACAGAAAGAAACTTTAAAGAGCCTTTCTATGAAGACCCTAGGAAAGATGTCTACAGTGCCTTCTCTTCATCAAGACTATAAGATTATAATAAATATAATACCATACCATACTATAATATAATATAATATAATATAATATAATATAATATAATATAACATTTTGTTTCCATTTCACTCCTAGAAAGCAAGTCAGAAACGAAAAAAATATTGCAAAAGGCTTTTTTACTTCATGAGGCTTTCTAAATTATTATGAAGAAAGCAATATTAATATTAATCCCATCAAACAAATATGCAGCTCAGGTGCTTCAAAGAAGATTCAATGTTTCATTATTTTTAGTAGGTGTTACAACTCAGAATTTTCTATTAGTACAGACCCCCCAAAAATTAAATCCCCTTCTTGCCTGTGTTCAGTAACTTTTCTTCTCAATGTTCCCAGCTTATTTAGCCAATAACCAAAGCTAAATAATGGGGCAGCCTGATCATAAAAAAAGACATCAGCTTATTTAGTCAAACCTTTGTGAGCTTGCCTTAAGTTCTTTAAATGCTTTTTAGGACTTTAAAGGTTCCTAGCCTGATGTACTTTCCCTTTTTGAATGATTTACTGAAATTCAGCATGTATTCCTAAAGAAAACCTGTTGTTTTGGAGCTACATCTTGAGAGCAGTAAATTTATCTAAAGTTATCTTTAGCTATACATGAGTCCTAGTAACATCAAAACTGAGTACACAGTAGCAACTGTCTTCAACAGACTAGTTCCCTTAAACTGAGGCGTGAAGCATTAGCTCTTTGGGGATATGCTAAAAAACACTACAACAATTCCATATTTCAATTTTAATTCAGCCTCCCTTCACTGTGAAGCCTTCACTGTCATCACCCAAACTGTGGCACTTAAATATATTTGTCCAGAAATCATTTCATCTATGCTATCACTTGGCGAAAAGTGTGAAGAAAATTCTATCCAATTACTTCAAAGTGGCAACACTTCCTTACAAAAAAAATACCATATTTGAAATGTGGAAACTTGCTTCAATATTTAGAATTTCTGTTAAAAAAAATGGCCAGTTCTCTGTCCAGTGGTATCTCCTTTGCAAGAATCTGTACCATAAGCCTGATTTTAGTAAGAGAGAGAGAGAGAGACCCAAGCTTGCCAAATATCTGTGGGTTTCATATTGTGGGTGACTATCACACTATGAGAAAGCTGTGTTTCCTCCAGTGACTGAACACCTTTAAAAGCTGACAACTCGTGTTTCTCAACTGACTAAATCTCCATATTATTTTCTAAAGTATGTATTAATCGCCATGGATTTGCATTCAGGATTGACTAACGTATGCTTTAACATGTGCACAATTATAGGATCTCACCTGGTGACAAATTTTCTTCCTGTTTAAATAGATCAACACAGTGGTCCATCAAGATCAATATTAATGGGCTAGGAATTCACAAATACATATCTGCTTCAGCAAGATAGCTACTTCTCTTGTTTCAGTTCTGCATTTTAATTAATTGGTGATTAATGTATATTAATTGCAAGATAAAGCTAATACTGTTAAATAATTTTTGTTCTTGATGTTGTCTGATGCATGGGATTTATGGATTTATGTTGAATTTAGGGATTATAATGGATTTAACTGCATATTGCTTGCACAAATTTAGAAACTATCTGTTTTATATATGTACTATTGACACTTGGCAACTGTAACTGGCTTGAAAGTCACTTAAGATTTTTCCATTTTGGAATTGTCACACACACGGGTGCTGCAGCAGAACACTGCACCTCCTGATTTTATGTCTGGCAGGACAATAAAAAGATATTCCAGATCAACTGACACTCTCTGTATGTATGCTGTACTATCCTTACCTCACGCACAGAACCGTAACAATCTTATTGTCATGTGTGATGAAAGGAGATTAGTTTCTCCTTAAATTTTAAAGTAAGATTTGTACCAAATACATACGTGATCTAATTTTTTATTCCCTGCACACTCCAAATGACTTTGGAAACACTAAAAATACAAAAAACCCCACACTTACATTAAAATCCAATACCAAGAAATGGCATAGTCTTCAAAAATTTTCATTCCAACTGATCTTGCATCCAGGACATTATTGATGCCACTGAGAAAAGAAAAATTAAAGAAAAGGTTGCTTCAGGTAGAAAAGGAGAATTTATTTAATCAACAAATAGGATCAGTGAAAGAATTTGAAATATCTTCGGCAGTGATTCTCTGTAAGTCCTGAAAAAAAATTCTTTAGAAAGGCTTTATTGTCAGAATTGCTTATTATGTCACAAGTGTATACTGTCAATATCTGCAATGTACCAAGGGACAAACGGTTGTGACCCTGGAACTGCTAATAGCATGGAACCAGAAAAGAAATCAGTGAAGCAACTTCATGGAACTTTTTTCTATCCGGCAGAATGCTTGGCCATATAATTGTTTTCTAAAGAACAGCCCAATATGTTACTGTTTACCAGAAGAAGGAGCACTCTAATGGGGTGAGATGCCTGAAGTACTAGCCCAGCCCCAGGTAGTGGAAAGGTCATCACAGAACAGGATAACCAAGGCCATTTCTGGCTGGCCTGAGTCCTGTAGCATGAGGATTGCATTTTGAACTCATTTAACTTTCCTTGCAAAACTTATTTTTGCTAATAAAAACAAGAATTATTTCACAAACGACTGAGACCATCAGACTAAAACTTTTTGCACTTTTTGCTCCTTTCTGCACACCACAGTGCTGGATTTCCTTAATGGAACTTTGGAAGTGTTCAGGCACAGGGAGACCATTTACTACCAAGTCTTGCTTGGGTATCCTCAGTCATTTGCTACAACAGATTCTGATTTCTTTTCCATTACTAAATTATTGCACAATCTCAGAATCCAACAAACACTGAAGAAGGATAAAACTTACTTTGCAGCTTCCCTAAGATCAGTTACATTTCTTGTTTTCCCTCTTCCATCTTTGAATGTAGTCTGATTTGCCACGGTCAACACACCATTCTTCGTGGAGAAGTCTGGGAAGCATCTCTTCAGAACTATTCAAAAAAACAAAGCAAAATCTGCATATTATATTTCATGTCGAGCTCCACTTTTATCAATGTGTGTTTTGTTTTCTAATGTATTTAAATAGTTTCAGATTCACAGTCAATTGTTTCTCAACTGATTATCTAACAACGTGTTGACTTTGACAAATCTTAAGGAAGAGCCATTACATTCAAGTTTATGATTTTTGTTCTCTGGAGCTTTTTGTCTAAGCTCAGGCAGGGTGGGATCACAGATTTCAACTGGAGATTCTAGGTCCTACCAAGTAACAACAGTACTATATGTAGAATTTTTAACAAATGTGGAACTTACTCTCTGTCGGTATCTGGGCAGCTTATAAAAAATGCGGCTTCTCAAGTATGCCATTTTATGGTAATACTCAGACCAGCCCCCAGGGACAGATTCAGCTTGACTGGTCGTGAATCATATTAGCCCCCCAAAAATATATAAAAGCAAGTGTCAGTTTCCTTGTATGCCAGATGAGCTTCAGTAACAGTCACTATCACTAGATATTCTTGGAAATGAAGCAAGGAAAAAAAACCAAAAACAACTGGTTAGAGAGAGGGAAGCAGAGATTATTAAAAAGCGAGAAGAGGAGAGATGTTTGCATAATCATTTACACTGCCCTGTTCTTTACTGCAAAACGTCCTTAGTTTCATTTCAAGGAGAAGAGGAGGTGAATTCTCCTTCAGAGCTGTACTTCACATAACCATTCAGTGCTTTCCTTACCAGATTACAACAAATACTGATACCAGGGCTCAATATTCAGTCTGATGTATCTCTCCCAGCAATTATTCTGACTAAATGATTTAGTAACCTATCTTATCATATCTTTTCCTCCCCCTGTAATCTTTACCCCTTGATGTAATCTAAAAGAATATAAGAGCTTCTTTGCAAATTATTTTATGTTTTTTGGGTCAGTACTTCAGTTTTCATACAAATTCATACTACATTTTAAAAATTTAATCCATATTTTCTCCTCTTTATGATCTGTTCCCTACTTTAAAGTATGGCAAAAATAAACAATAAACAATTTCTTATTTACATAAGATTCTGGGTCAGTAGTACAGTTGTGCAGCTGAGATGAGCTCTGAGATCAGTGGTTATCTATTCAGAAACACTTGCTGACCATAGTGACATCTTTTGCCCTTTAATTCCTCTGTCTGCCCTGCGTAGCCAGCATTGCACTCAAAAGAGAGCTGCATTGTAACTGGGCCGAAGTATTATCTGAACTTCAACAGATGGCCCTATGATCCTTCCAACATTCATAGCATTTTCTTTATGCCAATGGCGTTGCTTGCTCTTGTTTTGTAAGGCACCATTTGAGCTGAAGGGCTTTTGCTATCAGTGGTGATATAAGAGGAAGAAAGAGCTCAGCTTGACCTGATCACATGCTGAATGTTCCCAGATGACTGTTAGAAAAAATACTAATAAATATTTATATTTTCAAATTGAATTGATTTGTACTGAATGGATGTCAATGTCAGGTAACAGACTGCTCCAAGTGATGTTGCCACAAAACACATTTTAGACTGGAGTTCTGCTTTAATATGAATGCTTACAATCTGCTAAGATGTGTATAAGAAGTAGAACCACTCACAAGGCCTGCTTGGAATGATCATCGAAGGACAATCTTCATCACGTAGGACTTGAGCAACAGACTAAAAAAGGGAAAAATAGTAACACTGAATACATAGCAATATAACTAGAGCTGTTTGTTTCTCACCCAGTCTGCGGGAAAGCCCCAAACTGGGCTTTGCAGCCTCCTCCCCAAATTTCACTGGTGGAGCTGCAAGATACAAATGTATCTAAGTGAGAATCCAAATTGTGACCTGGAAAAAGACTATCCTTTTCTTTTTTTTTCTTTTCTTTTCTTTTCTTTTCTAGTGACGTAAAAGAAAAGACCTTTGGATCAGCATCTAAGCCAGAACTGACTGGATAATTGTTCCTTGCCTACCCTTCACCTTTTCTCTTAAAGAAAAGTAAGAATTTAACCCAATTAATATAGCTGAATTGCAAGATGTTTTAATGATGGGAAAAGTAATGCAGTACATTTGAGTGCAAAATCAGTTACATGAAGGATAGATAATTTTCTTAGCTACTTTCCAAGTAGCTACAGATTACTTTGGAGCCTTAAGAATTGGTTTGAGACACTCCGTTCTACTGCTCTGGGGTACCTAACTAAGTACTAAAGGATACTGCTTGCCACAGCACTGCAACTACATGAGTAGCTGTAGGTAGTCTTTTAAGCAAACTGCAATAATTTGAAAGTGGGGGATTTACTGCCCATTCAAGTCCTTCAGCCTGGATTAAACAACTGTCAAATCACATAAATGGGACATCTCCTTATATGCTGAAATCAGAATAATTCAAATCTTTGATGCAGCTCAGTAAAATCATGCATATTACACACTGCTTGAAGAAAAAATGTGCTTTATCATCTACAGATACATACACACCTTGCGAGGATTGTTAAAACCAGGTTTGCAGAACTGCCTGAAGTAATTCCACTGATCTGGTCTATATCTGTAGGAAGCCTGAACATCAATGTAGGTTGCAAACCTGTCTGGGCACTTTGAGACACAAAGCTGCAAGAAAAGAAAAAAAAGTAAGCAAAGATACACTCTGGGTAGAGAAGGGTAAGGAAAGCTGGTGTAATGAAAAAGCAAGGAAAATGTCACTGCCTTCAGTAATGTTTATTGCAGGATTTAGAAAGGATATGTTGTCCTTTTGATTCCCTAAATGAATACTTCTAGAATTCTTTGATAGAAAACACTTTCAAAGTTTGCTCTCCTCATATGTGACATATCAGGCCCCTCTGTATCTTCTCAGGTTCTACACATTCTGATAGGTAAAAAGAGCTTTCAGTCTGTTGAAAAGAGTATTATTTATTTTTTTGGACAGCAAGAAAAAACCTGTCAAGTCCTCCTCTATATCTGTCAGCAGCAGTATATATGAGCAAAGTGGTGTGACAGCTACTTTCACAGGATAAATGCAATTTCTTTCTACTGCATGTATAAGGAGAACTTTATTTAAAGAAAGTCTCACTAAAATCAAAACTCTCAGATAATGTTGTTCCACCCTTTTAACACAATCCCTTCAGTCAATTACATCTCTACAAATATTGTCAAGTTAGGTGTAAATCACTCAAAAGTGAATTTTAACTGTGGACTAAGAATGGATCTCCCCTACCTACAAAGCCAGGGGATGCACATGTCAAGTATGAAGTTCACATGACTCAAGGTACAGCCATTATAAGCTGGATTTATGTGAGAAATCAGGTGAGGGCTGGGGTTTATTGAATGCATCCACTGAGAAGTTGTGATTTAGATTTAGGATATGGAGAAGTGGCTGCCCCCATAAACAGACCCTGAAGGTTCTGTTGGTCCCTGGCATCACACAAGTGGACAGACATTCTGACTCAGCGTTAAGACTGTGAGGTGGTTTGAATTCCACCTTTACAGCAAGTTTCAGCCTTTCCTAGAAGGCAGTTTGTTTCCAAAGCTGTGCTATCCAAACACCCTTTGCAAAGCTCTACTGTCCAAGTACCAGAGAGATGTCACGCACAAAAACCGTCATTCATGTCAAGGGCATTCCATCGTAAGTAATTCAACTAAAAGAGTTTTGGGAAAAGGTCTTGTACTAATCCTTAGAACATGGCAGATGCTGCAAGATGGCCTTTCTAGACGAGTGTTTCAGTCCTACGGACTACCCACAGGCTAAGGAACAAAGAAGAATTTTGTCCTTGCTGAGGCAACAGGTGACTAACAAGTACACACTTTCCTATAAACTGTTTGCCATCTACAAAACAGGCAGTGAAATGCGCTGTCTATGGATCCAATGGACTGTAATAATAGTTTTCAAATCCAGTCTTATTCAAGAACTGAAGCTCTTCTCATGCTAATTCTTGGAGGTTTTTTCTTCTGTTATTTATATGTGTAGGTCAGGAATGAAGGACCCTGTTTGCAGTTCTGAAGAGGAGTGATCAAAAAAAAATTTCCTCAGCATTTTCCAAAATGACCAGTAATTTAACCATCTGCAGTAAGAAACAGCATTCAAAACCACCATTTTAGTTTTGAAGTTGTTGCATATTTGAAAATGAACAAAATAATTACTCTGTTCCTAAAACCACTCCTTCAACAAGTATTTTACTCTATTTGATTCATGGCCATTGCCAACAGCACCAGTCAAATCCCACAAAATGACCTCATATTTCTGAATGATCTGTTCTAGTAAAAGAGTCTAAAGACTGTAGGGTAACAGTGTCAGTGTCTGCATGTGGACAGATGGGGATTCTTGAAGCAAATCTGCAGCTGATGGACCAAGTTTTCATTCTGACAGCAACTAGCCAGTGCTAAGAGAATTCTTGCTCTTTCTTTTTGGATATTTCCATGTTTTATGGTCAGGAAATTGGTCTTGTAAGAAAGATCAGGAGGTTAATCTTAACCCAAACAAATGAAGTGACTAAGTTTATTTCACAGCTTCATGAGGAGTCACAGCACAAGAGAGTGCAAATTGTGGCGTAAGGCAAGAACAAGCTTTCAAAATCTTAGCTTTTTAAAGAGCCACAGGCTCTATCCACACTCAGATATTCCTGTCATTGGTGATATGCACAGTTTCTTGAACATGACTAGCATTGAAAAACTTAAGTATAAATCAATATTTTCTGCATGCGCTGAATACTACTGGATAGTTGCCTGTGATGAATTCATAAGTAATAAATTGCTGTATTCAAGTCAGCAGACTTTTTTTGTCTACTCTTAGCCAAAATGCACAACCCTGTCCACTTCCATCTCATTTTTCTGACCATCACATGCTACAGAGAATGTGTGCTACAAGTCATTTATAAAACAATCATGTTATATTTTGAAGGACACGAACAACAATTCTTTAATCCAAACAATATGTGTCACAATTTTAAGTATCATGACTAAGATACAGGGAAAACATTTTATCTCTACATTTTCACTCACCTGTGTTGTAGGGCACTGTAGGTTTATTAACACTAAGGGGCTGGCACATTTCAGAATGTTGAAGTAAAACAAAATGGTCTTGTTCCTATGGAAATGGATATAAGGTAATTATCATCATACATATAGGTGCTTATACATCCTACCGTTCCAAAATATATTAATCTTTAAATTCAATTACTGTGAACATTCATATTGCAAACACAAGACAAAAACAAAAAAAAATCCCAAGCTGACACTGAATGTTTCACATCAAGACATCTATGAAACCAGAAGTATTTGCTCTGAAGAAGGCTAATTTTTACAAGCTTTTCTCTGCAGCAAGATTTTAAGCTGAAATACTCCATGGATCTGCAGCTCTACCTCAAGAGGGTGAGGTTTGCAAAAACACTATAGTCTCTATGCCACCAACATCCCGTGTATGCATGCAAACTCACCATCAGCAAATGCTTCACTGTAAAAGCTGCCTAATTTTTGATGATCAGAAGGTGGCACCAAAATCAATCAGAAGCTTTTTATGGCTGGAAACCAAAAGCAGCTATCCAGAAAACAGAATATAATAGCATCTACTAATAACACTGACAAGATCCCTCTTGATATAAATAAGGGTCAGTCTGTCAGTCCCACATATTTCACATCTACTGGAACTTGGAGCCTTGTGGTAGCTGTCATTAAGTCTGGATTAGCTGGAATCAGAGGACACCAAGATCTCTTGATTTAAAGACTTGTGTTTTGAAGACAGCAAAATGTGCTGTTAGTCTTTGCTATGTCAGAAAATTATCAGATAGCTCTAGTGAAGATAATATGGCAATAGACTTGCCCTTTTTGAACAAGACTTCAAAGCCAGCTAGTCAGGGTTATGCAGAGTCCCTGTAAGAAGTGATGCATATGCTCCCCTATAGACCATGAAGGGCCACCAAGTAAATCAGAGAGATGGAGAACCTCTCCCACGAAGAAAGGCTGAGAGAATTGGGATTGTTCATCCTGGAGAAGATATGACTTCAGGAGGTGGTCTAACTGTGGCTTTTGAAGGGAGCCTACAAAAAATATGGAGATTATGCCATGAAAATATGAAAATATGCTATTTACAAGAGCCTGGACTGATAGGACAACATGGAATGGCTTCCCACTGACTGAGAGTAGGTTTAAGTGTGAATGTTCGGCTGTGAGGGTGGAGAGGCCCTGGCATAGGTTGCCCAGAGCAGCTGTGGCTGCCCCATCCCTGAAAGTGTCCAAGAACAGGTTGAACAGGGCAACCTGGTCTAGCGGAAGTTGTTCCTGGCCATGGAATGAGGGTTGGAATGAGGGTGAGGGTTGGAATGAGGGTTGGAATGAGATGAGCTTTAAGGTCCCTTCCAACTCAGGCTAGTCCACGCTTCTGTGATGTGCAAGAGATCCCACAAAGCAGCGTTTGAGCATGTCCATCACCATGGCAATGGAGCTCAGTGGGAGCTCTGTCTTGTGAGCAGGATGGCAGTAATAACAATGAAGCATGCTTGGGCTAACAAGGCTTCCCCTCTTCTATCAGTCCTGCTTCAACATCAGTCCTGCTCCTACAGCTTATTGTATCCCCCCAGTCCGGGACATATCCTCTACTCTGCAACCAGCATGTGACTCCCACCAATTGTTGAATAGGGCTATGTCTTCAAAGCCATTATATAGCACCACTTCACTGTTAAGCTCCATTTAAGACTGGGATTAACTCAACTTTTTGACATTTTACAAGATTAACTTGTTTCCACAGAGGTATATTCTGCTATGTACTGTTTAAGAAAAGATGCATCCTGGCAAAACTAATTCACCACCATTAGCTGCTATTTCTTTAAGTCAGTAAAATACAATTTTGGATTGTCATAATTTTTCAATAGTTTCTTGGTGGTATTTATGTTCTGTGAAACCATTAATGAATTAATTTTTCCTTCTTAGCCCCTTGCTGGTATTGTCAGCAGAAAAGAAAGTCTGAACATATACATAACACATGAAAACACCCACTGAGAATTATGTCTGTATTCTATATAATGAAACTAAGCTCTATTCCATTAGTATATTATGCTCTGTACAACACAAAACAAGTTCAGAAATTACATGACAACTAAAGGACAGATTACAAGAGGACATGAACAGATCTAATAGTGACTTTCGGATGATACAAGAAGAATTTATTTGACTGCACAGCATTCACTGGAGTTCAAATGGGGTTTTGCACAAACTGTGAGTGTTGGTTTTGTTTCTAACTTGTCTTTTCTACTCCTCAGTGAGATTGTTGAAAATACTTGTTACAAGGACAAGATGCAAAGCATGAAGACTGTGATTACTGTGATTATTTTCCAAGAAAAATGTCTCAGACTAAAACCTTAGGGACTTTGGAAAACGACAGTTCTGGGTTAGTCTTTCACACTGCTTACTTTGAGGGAATCTGAAGAACAATAGTATAGATTAAAGCCTCACAAGCAGATCCACAGCCCCACTCCGGGGACTAGAGGGACTCATTCAAAGGGATGTCCTAGCCTACTGTCATAAACACTCTTGATTTTCCAGTAGATTGTATTATATGTCTTCTGATTTATATTTTTATAAGAATCCCCTCACTGTACCAAATAAGTGCCAAAATGCAGTCTCAGTAGCTCTATTATTCTCCAGCAATCCTATATAGTGAGGGTCATTTGCAAATACAAACAGAAATCCACAGTGTAAGAAATAACTAAAGGGAAGATTCAAGCAAACAAAAAGAAAAGAGGGAATGGGAGTGGATGGTAAGAATCAGAGAGAAACACCTGGCTCCACATCACATAGGATATTGAAGCTGTGTGTCTGAGACTCCCAAAGCCATTTGTCCAATACTTCCTACTGGTGACAGAGGGGACAAGGAGAAATTGGCAACAAGGTGGGGAGCAGAGAAGGGGTGCAGTGAGGGGAACACACACCACTACAACTTTTTCTCCTCACACCATATGTTGGAGTTTTAGGCTCTTTCTTGCTTCAAGGTCAAGGTGAATAAAGCTTAGGAGATGTTGTTTTTACAGTCTCACTCTGAAGTTTATTATCTTTATTTATTATAAACTTATGAGATGTGAGCTCTAAGAAGTTGAAAAAGTGAGCCTAAAATGGTGCCTATTTAAGGCTATTTAAGTCTTAATTATCTAATAAACAGTTGACATCTATATTATTTATACTTTTAATCTAATTATGATCACTTGAAACCCGCAACGTGGACTTCTTTCACCTAATTACAGAAAACCACCCAGGTTCGTGAAGAAGAAGGAAGAAGAAGGTGTAAAAAAGACAACTAATCCATACCCCAAATTTTCTATTTTGGTTCCCATATATCACCATACACTAAAATCCTAAATCTAAGTTTTTCACCCTGTGAGATCACACAATACTAAGCTACATCCCTATGATCATAGTACTATCAACTCCTTTTTGGAAGCCTGTTTTAAGGCTGCAGGTCAAATGCAATGCTTCCCTGAAGTTCTGTGCCCGTTAGCACAGAGAGTCCAAAATTCTCAGCATCTAGATTTCCCACATTTTTTCCTCTTCAGGAAGTTTGAGTCTCCAACAATTGCTGTGAAGAGTAGTCAAAGGGTGGAACCGCTTTTCTTTTACTAGCCTGTTTCCCAGTAAAAAAAAAACTTGAGAGGATATATAGCCCTAGCCCTACTTCTGTTCCAGTCTCTCTCTCCTGCTCCTCCCTTTCCGAACTACCCTTTGTACACTAGGTTCCTCACTTTTTTTTTGCAGTGAGACATAAACTTGAGAGAATTAAGGATTTTTAGAGGGGTTATGATTTTAGTTAGAGATAAGCTTTGCTGAAATTAATTAAAGTAGATAGGTAGGCTTTGCTGAAATTAAAAGTTAGTAATTAACTAAGAGAAATTTGGTTTGGGATCACTCTTCCATATTAGAAAAACTGATTACTTGTCAACTTTGTTTAGTTAGCTGTGTTTATAATGAAGCATATAGAAACTGATGAATAGCTTTTAGGAACATAAGACAATTGTACGCCTCCTCTGCCCAGAAACTCATTGAACGGTCACGAAGACATGAAATGGGAGTCCTACCGATGGTTCGTTTATCACATTTGCATTGAAAAGGTTGAAAGGTCAGAACGAGGAAGACTTCTTTGCTTCCTCATTTTGGGGACCCCTCCCCATGAAAAGGACCACCGACCCCTTTCAAAGAACAAACTACACATGCTTAATAGCTTTTGAGCTAATTACCATACAAAGCGGGGAATGGGATGTACCAGGGTTATGAATATGCATTTGTGGTTTGGATATTCAATACTTTTGTAAATAAAAGGACTCTGTAATCACTCTGTAAATTGCAGTGTGAATTTGGGAGCTATCCCGCACACTGTCCGGCGCTGTAATAAACATACACTTTCTAACTTTAAACTGCTAGAGAGTTTTTGTCCGTCTCAGTTGGGTATCGATACTAGATCAGTACCCATATTTTCTTTAATAACTCAGCAGAAGCCCACCCCAATGCTGCGCCAGAGGCAGGAAAGCGACACACAAGCCGACCGTGCAACAGCCCCCCTCACTGGGATCGCTTCTCCTTATATAGATCAGAAGGCACGTGCAGTCAATCCTCATTGGCTGAGCCAGCTGCCACCCGGCCAACCAGCCAATAGCAGCCTGAACCCCCAACAGCCTGGGCCTGCTCTCCAACGGGCCTTACTGGTCGAATTACATAATCAAGGTAATTATATAATAAACCTTTCGGTTATAAAGTTGGAATTACTTATAGCTGTGAGGCCTACAGACCAGCTGTAGGCCAACACAGAAAACTAAATCAGGAAAGAAAGGAGCAGCAAAGAGTTGTTATCAAACACTAGCATAGCATCCAGCTTCTTGACAGTGACAAGGGCATAAAGCATGCCTAAAACTTACCTTTTGAAAGGGAAGACAGTGAGAGAAAAAGCAAACCTTTTAAATAATTCTGTTTCATAAACTACTTAGATTTTCAGAGAAAACATTGATGCAACATCTTTCTTCCCTGAGCAGCTATTTTCATGTGTAAGTACTCTGTTGATATCAACTAATTTAACTCTTACAATTCAAAATCTAAAACGACTGAAAAACAGGTAAGTAAATAGAGCCATTTGGCTCTATTTACCTCCTGTTTATCCAAGGAGGATGTGGTTACAGTTGCTAGTCTTCCAGACTACTCACTCTTCTCTCTACCAGCGCTGGATAAGGACCAGAAAAGAAAGAAGAGCTTTTCACTGCACACTTTCCTGTTACTTGGTGCACGTTGAGAAAAACTGTAGACCAGGCTACAATGCCTTAAGACTACTCTTATCCCAAGGTGGATGAAGAATTACTCCACAGGTTATGAATTACCCAAACTTGGCAGTTAGAAGCTGTGCCAGCTAATCACTTTCTATGCAACTGCTGACACAATCTTTAAGTTATATTGATACCTTACAAAAAATATTCTCTAAATTACACAAACAACTGCATTACAGTAATTTGCACTGGATTTTCACTGGAAAACTAATATATTTCTGAGCCTTATTTGGAATAAATGCAGTAAGAGTGTCACTGTCACTTTGACAGAGAGATTTGAAACCTCACATCTTATTCACAGTGCATGAGTAATAAAGGTATATGAATGGATTTAGTACTCACTCATTGAGGGTATCTCTCTGACCACAGAACTGCCCATAGCTGTCTGTTGGATAAATCACTTTCCTGGGGTCCCCGTGCACCCAAGCTGCAAAATATACAATATCTCTTAGGATTTTAGTCAGGTATTCGCAGTTAATGATTAAAACTAGCTAGCATGAAAATGTATAACTTCTAAAGTACCATTTTATACTTTGTTGATCAACACTGAAGAGTACTGATTAGTAGACTTCCTAATGAAAAATGAAAATGCAAAGCACAGTAAACTGTACTAAAATATGGGTTAATCTGTAAGAAAGAAATCCAACGCTCTAAGCCCCCTCCAGTCTGACCTTGAACACTCCCAGGGATGGGGCAACCACAACTGCTCTGGGCAACCTGTGCCAGGGCTTCCCCAACCTCACAGGGAACAATTTCTTCCTAATCTCCAACCTAACTCTGCCCTTTGTCAGTTTAGAAGCCATTTTCCCTTGTCCTGTCACTCCATGTCCTTATGCAAAGTCCCTCTCCAGCTCTCTTGAAAACCATTTAGGCACTGGAAGGGGTTCTAAGGTCTCCCCAGAGTCTTCCCTTCTGCACACTGAACAACCCCAATTTGTCAGCCTGCCTCCACAGCAGTGGTGCTTCAGTCCTCAGAGCATTTCTTCTCTGGACTCACTCCAACATGTCAATGTCCTTCCTGTGCTGGAGGCCTCAGAGCTGGATGCAGGAGTGCAGATGGGATCTGACAAGAGCAGAGCAGAGGGGCAGGGTCCTTCGACCTGCTGACCACACTTCTTTCAACACAGCCCAGGATACATTTGGCTTTCTAGGTTGCAAGTGTACATGCCTGGCTCGTGCCCAAACCTCATCAATCAGCATTGCCTATTCTTTTTCCTCGGGGCTGCTCTTAACCCAAGCTTGTTTTCCTCCAACTTCTGCTGCCTGAAATTTTCTATTACAGTTACTTTATGATTCCAAACTTATCAAACCATGTCATTTTTTTGAACACAATTAATTTTAAGTGGTTTTGTTTTTTGGTTTTTTTTTTTAAATTTTTAATCAGTAAACACGTGGCTTTGAACTTCTCCCTAATTACCTGAAGGAAAGCAGCGCTTTAGAGAAAGACCTCGGGGCCCTGGGGGACAACAAGCTTTCCCTGAGCCAGCAGTTTGTGCTGGGGGCAAAGAGGTGCTTCAGGAAGAGCATTTCCAGCAGGTCAGGGAGGTGATCCTGCCCCTCTGCTCAGCCCTGTGAAGCACATCTGGAGTGCTGTGTCCCACTCTGGGCTCATCAGGACTCTGCAGAGGCTGCAGAGCTGAGGAAGAGCCTGGAGCATCTCCATGCCCAGGAAAGGCTGAGGCAGCTGGGGCTGTTCAGCCTGGAGAGGAGCCCCAGCTGAGAGGGGCCCTCAGCCCCTGTCTGTCTCAGGCCCTCAGTCTGTCAGCGTCTGCAGAGAGGGGGCAGAGCACGAACCAGGCTCTGCTCTGGGGCCCCAGCAGTGGCACCAGAGGAACAGTAAGGGACTGAGCCCAGGAAGTTCCACCCAAACATGAGGAAGAACTTCCCTGTGCAGTGATTGCCTACTTAAACAGATTGCCCAGAGAGAGTGTGGAGTCTCATTCACACGGGATATTACAGAGCCATCTGGATGTAATCCTGTGCCATGCACTCTGAGATGACCCTTCTGAGCAAGGATGTTGGACCAGGTGACCCACTGTGGTCCCTTTCACCCTTACCCAGTCTCTTATTCTTTGAATTACAATAGATACTGAATGTTAATTCATAATTTAAAGGAATTACTTATTGATTGGAAAGCTTTGCAAAAATACAAGCAAAAGAGACATTTCAATTAAAAATTCTAACATTCACAAAGCTGCTTCCTGTCTATATGAAAATGCATTACTATATCTCTGTTTACTTACCCACAACTCCTAATGCAATGTAACCCAGAATGACAACTATGAAGATCACACAGCAAATAACGTCTGTGCAGTGCCTAGGGGCAAGAAGAAACACTTTTTAAAAATAAGGTGTTTAACATGACCCTTCAAAACCACTGATTGTCATAGGGTATTTTAACATCTGAATAAGATATCTGCACCAGCACTTTGCAGAAGTTTTAGTCACAAACTCATGTTTGAGGTGTAAGGTCCTGTTTTTGCAGCAAGACCAGCAAATAAATGCATATGCATATGCTTTTTTCACTGAATCCATGAGATTGCTTATCATAGAAGTGATTATATAAGTGACAAGACATACTACAGGACATCTGCCTCAGAATTCATTTTTAGCCTCTCCCATTCTTTCTGTTTTCCAATCTATGTTTCCTCTTACAGAGAAACATTTTTAACATAAAAGAGATGAAGAGAGCAGATTTTTTAAACAGCTGGAGAACTTGAAGTGTGTTTCCAAGTGTGGACGCTTCTCTAGAGAGGAACAGTTTTATCATCTCACTGAAATAAACTTTTGGTGAGGCCAAGGTGGTACAGGATGCAGGGTCAATATGACAGTAACCTAAGATAGGACAACTTCTCAAAATTGAGGAAGCAATGCTAAAATAATGCTTCTCATTTTCCTAGCCTCCATTCAGAAGCAGTTCTGAGACTGCTCAAGCTTGGCCTGATACACTGGCAGTATCACAAAGATATTTCACAAATTAGGATGAAGTCCCTAAACAAGTATTTCTATTTGTTTCTTAAATAATTGGATTTCAGAAAGGAAGAAAGCAAGAAAGGCATCCTGCATAGACAAGAACAGTGCATTCAAGTGATAGTATGACAAATTCTGCAGCGTTCTTCTCTGTCATCAATTTTCTCCTGAGAAAGATAAAACTGAAATAAGGTGTGGTTCTCTAATTTATTCTTCTCAGTATGGACAATAAATGCTAGTTTTGAACTTAGCTCGCTACATCTGGAAAAACACTGAAAAATTGCCCATGATTAAAAGTTGGACGTGATGATCTTGGAGATATCTTTTAACCTTAATGATTTTCTGATTTCCTTAGATGCTTTCTGAGCAATTTCACTCTGCTTGTAAACTAATGAACCTTCTAAGTGGTAACATGCTTTCATCTGCATTTCATAAAACAAAGTGAAGGCAAGCCAGATTGTTCTGGTAGGAGGCTCTGTCACAAAGAGGTATATCAGAACTACTGCACATTAGACAGCAGATACTAGTCAATGCAAGGCACACAGAATCAGCATTCAAAATAAAAGGACTTAAGACAACACAGCTTAATACTCCCCAGTAATTATCTGTCCTCAAGGGTAGTAAAGATGGTGGTCTGGATTTAGGAGACTTACAGAATCAAATTCACAAGTTTTTCTAACACTTTTTTTTAAACCCTGTTCACCAAAAGAATTTAACAGAATGGGTTATGATATTTACCTGTTATGAATAGGTCCTCTGAACTTCGGGTCAAATTTCCTTGGTTCACCTGCATTTAAAGTAAAACAGTATAAAAAACATGTCCTTATTGAAAATAAAATCTGTCCAGAGGGGGATGTTAACACCAGCCTTTGAAGAGCATCTTCCATATATTCCTATTTAATCAGTTTTGTTAAAATCATTTCATACGGGCAATACCAGTAATTCACCAATAAAATTACCTAGGTTTTGTATATGAGATTAAAGCTTTTTTCTTCTAACTTAAAAACATTGAGGCCCTCACATTTACCACATGATAAATTACCTTTAACATATATCCTATGACTACACCTATGCACAGGTTCATAATATATTTGAGAGAAAAATGTCTCTCAGTCACAGGCTAAGTGTGTCTGACAGTGAGTAAATGAACCTACCTCTCTGCAGTTACAGGCTATATGCTTCTGCTTTTTCTCTAGAATCATAGAATGTTAAAGAGTTACAAGGGACTTTAAATATAAACTAGTCCCAATACCTCCTGCCATGGGCAGGGACACCTCCTCCTAGAGCAGGTTGCGCAGAGCCCCATCCAACCTGGCTTTGAACACTGCAAGGGCTGGGGCATCCACAGCAATGGGCAATCTGTTTTTCATGTGGCTACCCTGTTTAGCCCAGTTCCAACTGATTTACTCTATACATAAAAAAGCTATACTAAAAACCTACCAAATACTAGCCCACCAACCTGTGCTTCCAAGGTGAACCTGAATAAGAGAAATTAAAGGATGATCTTGCTAAAGAGTAACAAAAAAATATGGTAAAATTCAAATGTTCAAGTTTTGAGGCACTGTATGAAGAGAAACAAGCAGTTTTCTATCCAGCAGATCAGAATTTGCATTTTTCCTTTTGAAGCTAGCTATGCAGCTTTATGGGACTTTTTCTTTACAAAGTTCAGTAATTATGAAGATTTGCTGAACAAAACTCTGTGCAATGAAAAATTACTTCTTCATTCAAATGTCAAAGATACAATACAAATTACTTCTTCAGGGTGCTTTTTCTCTGCTTTCTTAAGGATCTCCTCTCCTGAATATCCCTGGTACTACATGGTGCTATCAGCCTAAATTTCCTCCCCTGGGCCCCAAAGAAAAATACTTATTTTGCCAATTAGAGAACAATTCAGGGACTTCTCAAAAGCAGAGTTTGCTTATTAAATGCCAGACTTTGTTCTTGGTTTGTATCAGAAAAGCCTTATCAAAATACACACAGACCAGTACAATAAACACAGCAGTTAGTAAAATCCTATTTGCCCTTCATCTGAGGCATTCAGATCCACCTCAGCAAGCTCCTGCAACAAAAATATCTGAATACAGAGGAGAATGAAAAACTAAAACTTTGGAGAAGTGATGTATGAGCACAGTACTGCAGAGTGGAGGAAACTATGCTTTGATACGTGGTCAGGAAAGCAAACATACTATACACAATACCTAATGCTGGACCAACACCTGTATATTGAATGAACCTTTTTGAACAGAAATTTCTACAAAATAAATATTTCTACTACAAAATAATGTGCTGCCAGGACAAAACTGCATACAACATCATGCCCTATAGACAAGTTCTGGTTTAAATCACACTGAAGTTGAACCTCTGCTCATTGCTCATACGGGACCTGCTGAGCACATAAGAATGGCCACATCCAATCACACAAAAAAATCCACTGAACCCACACCCTGAATCTTATAAGGGGCCATATGTGAGGAGGAATGCAACACCAAGGCAAACACTGTAGTATTTCCCCAACACTGATATTACAGAGATTTGCAACTGCATTTTTCTTAATTAAAAGTACTGACGTTGCATTTAATAGCTGGGAGTGAATTTCTTTTTCATTCATTGAAAAATTGAGATTCAAGGACTCTCTGTTTGCCTTGCATATACTTTAACAATCTGCAATGCCCTACATCACAGAGTACTACAGGTTAATCAAGCATTGAAGCACTACCTCCTTTTATCTGTTTTAAGCTTGCAATCAGTCCATAACTGTACTGTATTAACATGGCAGCATGTTATGCTACCAAGAATGTTACAAATTATCATACTCAAATGTCCTGGTCTGCTCAAATGTTTCTTGTACATAAGCCATTTCATAGTTTTGGTCATGCATATGTTCCTTTTCTTACCTTTTACACTGCTGCGACAGAGCAGTAGAAAAGGAGGGGGCCAGAATGGCACAGGATATTCACCACAAATACTGGATGTGATTTATATAACTCTATAATGACTCTTCCTATCTGACTTCAGTCCATTCCTAACAATTCTTTCTAACAGTCTATTTGCTTCTATGGGCAAACATTTTTACTGATCACCCATTAAGACTTCAGGTCCTCACTCTTGAATTTTAGGAGTTAGCTCAATCCCACTACTGAAGAAGCCTATTCTCCAAAGCTATTCAATGTTTTCCTTAAAAATTAGAAAAATTAAGTATAATGAACACTTTGAAACTGTGCAGGTGGCAAGTGTTAAAATACTTCTGGAGACAAGCATTTATCAAAAAGGATTTTGATAACATTTCAAAGTGATTTTTGTAAAGTAGCACAAGTTATAAAGACAAACTCTATTCAGAAATTCATACAGAACAATTGATTTCAAAAACACTGTTGAGAAGAATCCTAAAGGATTACAGCACAGTACAGAAAGAGAATGAGTCAGTCAAGCAATGCCTGCAAAAAAACCACCACTTTTTCAAGATGGACGAGTATGACTGAAAAAGTCACTGTTCCTTGTGCTTGGGGACATGTGAGGCCTCAGACAAATAACTATTTCTAGATCACGGCACTAGAATTTCAGAAGATACAAACTGGAGAAAGTAGAGAGACTTGTTGAAAAGAAGATACTAGGAGGTTTACAGAAAGCAGTAAATGAATGCAACTTCAATGCCTGTGATTAAGCAAAGGAGCACAAAATAGTCTTCAATCACCATACAAAATTGACAATGATCAGCAGTTCTGTTTCCTCTACCAGTTAGATAAGCTAACTTCATTTGCAGCAAGGACAGTTTAAATTAGGCATTAGGAAATCTTTTAGGACACAGTTATATGCTGAAACATATACTGGAATTTTCATCACCCTAAGTTTTCAAGAAAGGATTACACAAATACCACTTGGGAAGAGAAGAGGAAAAGGTAACATCTCAGCACACAGACAGCCAAATGGATCTAATAAATAAGAGGATAAAAACAAAGCACTAAGAAAGGGAGCTTTAATTTAAATGGAGACTCTCATCTTCAACAAGCAAGAAGACAGAAGCTGTGAAATAGTAACAGCCACTAAAAGCTGTAAAATTATTGTGGTACTGCAAACTCCTTCCAAGAACTGTCTTTTACACCAGCAGTCTGTATGCTTATGGTGGCATGGTGTAAGACAACATGGCTCAAACTGCCTCCTCTGTCACTAAGCTCTTGGTATAAATTCATTACAGTATATGGTAAGAAATGGTAACAACATTCTAAAGCCAAAATACACTAGAATTCACTGTCAGAAGTAGTTGGATCCCTGAAACACGTATTACAGCTGATCACAACTGTGATCAGTTTCATGGAACAACAGAGAAAAGAAAAATGCTATTTGTTTAATCTAATTTTTCTAACTTAATTCTACATTAAATTCAAATTCCCTACTTAATTACTACTATTGTTTAAAATTCAGAAGATTTGGGGGGGGGAGGGGGGTGAGGTGGGAATTATTTATGTTTCTAGCATCTACATAGCTCCTGGTAAAAGCAAACCACTTCCCCAGCTACAAAAGCCCAAATGTATTTAGAAAGCAAATTCCAAGCTTTAGGAGTTTGGTAGGCAGAAGGAAGAAAGCAGTGATGAGGGGGGAGTGACACCTTTCACTAAGGTTAAAAACTGGGATTATATTTGTTCTTTCCAGACAAGACAGATCTATTTCAAAGGCTGCCTTACAATATGGAACTTGTGTATGTTGAAATAAAATATAATTTCAAGAAACAACTCACAAGATATTTATGAATTTTGACTCCGAACAGTATATGAAGTTAATTGTTACACTTTACCACTGTAATAATTTTAAAAAAACAACTCTAAATTACTTACTTAAAATAAAAATCGACTATAAACACATGTAAAATTTTCCTTTGACATGCAATTTAAATAAACTAGCAAATGATGTGCCGGAAAAAAGTAGAACACTGCCAATAATTGAAGAAGTTACAGAAAACCATTTGAATCTGAATCCAAGCCCATTTAAGTCAACTAAAAGAACACAGTTGAAATATGTGAGATTTAGATTAGGTGTTTTGAATTGTTCCAAGAAAGCAAGTAATTTACCATGTTTTCCGTAGTAGTTTTCTTCATCTCTATCCATGTTACTGTACCTGGATCACTTGAGCAAGCTGTCTGTGTGAGATACTGACTGTGTACTTCTGTGTTGCTAGCTATCCCACTTTCCCTAGCAAGCAGAGATACACAAAAATACTGTTTAAATAGATTTAAAAATAAAGCTGATTGTCAAGGATTTCTCCAACCAGAACAGAAATTCACAAAGTAGGCAGGCCTTTCTCTGAATAGAAAGTTATCACTCAGTCCCTTCTCCACCTACCCAAGCCAGTCTGTACAAAGAGGAATGACTCTTATCAGCTTGTATTAACTTACGCTATACATGCAGAAAGGGAAATGGCTGCACCTGAATACCATTCGTGAAATAAACATATGGAACCAAATACAACCCCCCCCCCCAAAAAAAAATTCTGATGATTTGCTAACTGAAAATAAGGTATAACACTGTTGGCTACATTTCTGTAGCCTGTGCTACTGTGACAGTAAATAGTCTTTACAACAGGTGGCCACATCTTTCCTCCTCTATACATATGATTAGCACCACAAAGTTCAAGTCATGTAAGTCTAAAATGTAAACTGTCTTCCGTGTACCAAATTTCCAATCTGGTCAAGTGGAAATCTATGTGTAGAAGTAGTCATAATTTACTAAATTATTTTCTTACTAGAATGCAGTTTTTGTATTTCTGCACAGCACAAAAGTGCATAACAGAAGAGGTAGCACTGGGAGGTCTCAGCATTGTTACATTGATACTGTAATGTTTTTATACTGAAAGGAAGTACAAGGCATTATACTCAATATGTGAATCTGAAAGTCTGAGGCATCTCTGCTTTGAAGCCACAAAGGAACAAAATCTATATGTGGTGTGTATATATATATTTCCTTTCCCTGTGGAATATGATTAAAAAGTAACAATTGTAGAATTCTGCAAGGAGAAATGTGCACACTTGCATATGCATTCCTACGATAATGTACAAGACAAGACTGAACTACGTGCTGGAACAACAAAACCAACATTTTTAAGTCAGCCCTGTCACTGCATAGTACGCAATGACAAAGAAGAATAATCCCATATGACATTTAACCAATGATGCCTGTGATATGAAGTCAAAGCCCATTTTGTTATTACAGAACTCAGCAGCAATGTTCTAATGTTTACCATATTAGATATTTAGTGTAACCAGTATCAGGCAACCAAGGTAAAAGTAATATGTTGAAGATGTAGACTGATCTGTAAAATATTAACTGTTGACTGAACCCTCGTACTTAACTACCTCCCAAGACCTCCTGTAATTCTTAGGCAGACAGAAATAAAAAAGAAATGCAGTGAGGCCAAATGACTGACTTTACTGTGCTCCCACTCAAGTTTGCACCTCTCTGAAAGGCTGCTTCACTAAATCTCAATATAGTAAAGGAACAGAAGGCAGTGAACAGACAGTGCTAAGCAAAAATGCACACTAACTAACATGCATTTGGTCCACAATATATTACTCAACTCCAATAAAATGCTATTTCTAGTTTGATAACCATTAGTTTCTTCAGGTTTCTTCCCTGGTCTTTGGTCAACAATTACATGTACCAGAGACTAGAGTAGGTACAGCTTTTTAAGAAAATAGAGGCTTTATTAGCAAGCCGCTGGACCTGCATGTGTAGGTGTTGCTCCCCTCTACTGGAGCACATCAGTTTGTTCAAGTAATTCAAAGTATTGCTAGAAAAGGCCTCAGCAACAATAAGGCCTCCTTGTACTCAAGCTGCTAATTGAATGCTCAAAGATCCAAGTGCACATGACAAAGAATTAGGCTGCTAGCAAATGCACGGGGTGTAGCAGGACTGAAAGAGGTTCATTGCAGTTATGTTTCTGTAAAAAAAAATCACATTAAGATTTTGATGCTTCTGCCCATCTGTTCTCGGTAGGATTATTAAAAATTCCCAACACAAGTTCCTGCACAACTGATCTATCCCTTTCAGAAGGAGAAACTTTTTAAACATATATAAAAACCTAAATTTTTCAAGGTTTACTGTCTTAATTTTGCAAAGAATCCAAATAAATGTTTGAAATGCACTGCTGTTTAGTAGTAGTCTAATTTTACTTAGAAGATTTTTTTAGGCAAACTTAAGGTACATTTTAAGCCATATGCAATATTTCTTAAGCAGACACAGCCTAATAATCCTAATAATGTAAAATAATACATTATTACTGTAAGACACACATGTGTTGAAGCAGTCTATTAAGTCAAAAGGTTGACATTAATACAAAAACAATTCTTTCTGTAAGTCTTGTACCTAATTTACCAGTATGCTGGGGTTTTTTTCCTCTTTGAAAGATTCAGGTATAACTCAGTTTTGAGATCATGCGTTGCATATAGGTAAAACCTTATAAAATAAGGGTCTTGTCACCCTTGTAAAATCATGGTTCAGGCCTGCTACTTCAGCTAAGCAGAAAAGGACCATGGAAAAGTGACTCAGCTGAATTGGAGGTAGAAAAACAAGTTATATAACCATTACATGTTCACATCGAGGTTTATAGTGGTTGGTCGAATTATGTTTGTTATGTTTTTAAACTACGTAACCAATAATGGGCTAACTGCTTAAAAAGGCCTGGTTTTTGAAATAAAGCATCTTTCCTTTGCACCTGTCTGGAGACTCTGTGTCACTTTGTTTTGTACAATCATGCACACATAAATTGCAATTATAATAAAAACACACTTATGATTCCTCTCCTGTGTAATAAATCATACTAAATTGTAGCTGCCTTTGAAATATCTTTTATATGCCAGCATAAGTTTCTGAAATGTCACTATACTATTGATACTGGCTCATGACTTGGAAAAATGGAAGAGTGAAGAGGGAAGAGAGGGAAGAGGAGTGGTAGATGAGACAAACAAGTCACCTCATCACCTTACTGTCCTTTTCTTCACAAAGCTGCAAAGACAGAAATCTCAACGTACAAGTCAGTTTCCACCCACGCTTAGTCCAAGTTTCAAAAGTGACAGTCGGTGACTTAGAGGGAAGCTGAGGGCATTCAGCACTACTCACAAACCAAGTGCCTCTGCTGCAAGTCTTACCAAAGGACAGAATAAAGGAAGAGGGAGTAAAAAACACAACACAGTGTAAGGCAAGGGTTTAAGGTTAGAAGCAGACCAAACTACTATGTACTATTTAGTTTTACCGATCATTCAGACTCCTTTGCTTCCCAAGAAGTCCAGGGCATGCACACTACATAAAGCGAATTGCCTAGGAATCCTGAGGTCAATGACAGTTCAGTGGAGAAGGCTGATGGTTTTTTCCTACTGTGGTTAAAAAAACAAACACTAAATCAAACTATAAGAATGAAATTATTATCATTGCAGTCATGTAGCTGAAAAAGTATGATGTACTCCATGTCATAGCCACAAGACAAAGTGAATGAGAATACATCATACTCCCAGGCAACTATCAGTCCAAAGTTTATGCAAGATGTTTTCCTGATGGCAACTGTACAATTAACGTGTTGTCCATGTTTACGTAATACTAGACAAAACATCACCAGCATGATATAATCAAATGTCAAGGCTCCACATTTAACATTCTCCTAATAATAGTGACAGCACAGGCTGTTAGGCAGGTATTGGAATATACTAGTTGTCAAACAATTACCCTCAGAAAGGGGACTGAAAATTTATAGAGTTAATGTATTACAAGCAAATTATTACTGAACTGCAATTCTGCCATGCAATCAAAAGCACCTAGTGAAAGTTTTACAGATGTCTGAAGAATAAACAAAATGTTCCCAGTAGTTTGGGTCACATACAGAGCTTCATTATGGTTTCCATTTCAATGTGCGTATTAGCTGTTCCCCCAAATTCTTCTTTGGAGCTGAAATTGTCCTTTTTTTCCCCCAGCTTCCATTTCTTATTCTTGTTCTGGGACTGTTGCAGCAACGAGTTTCATGGAATATCCAAGCAAAGTTACAGCTACCAAGATACTTCTGAAATGGTATGATGCGTGGGAAGAGTACTTCTCTGCAAACTCAACTATCCTGCAAGACATTTTTTTCTAAGTGAGGTTAGGCCCAGGAGACTGGGTGAACTCTAGAACAAAGCAAGTTCTCTTTGTTAGCTATGTTTGATGTAACTCTTTTGTTAAATATTGCAAAACATTTTGATGTATTAATCCAGCTAGAAAGGGCTCTTGGTCTTGGAACACACTCTCATGCTTTAGAAAAAACAGCACCTAAAATACAGCTTTGATGATGCTTTACCCAGAAAAAGGAATGTTTTGAAATAATCAGATGCCTCTTAACCAGGATCAGAAAATGACAGTTTTCTGTTTGTAGGCTGTTTTGCCCTAGCTGATCTAAAATGACAAATGGCAGAAATTTATTTTTTTTTCTCCTAGCAGAGTCTCTAACCCCAAAACTTTACACCTTTACATATCATTGCAACATTTTCTAGTTATTCTTATGCAGTAAAATGCTGCATGCAGATACCATACCAAGACCTTTCTATAAATCATTGAAACAGCACTTTCATAATCTCAGAGGGAGGGTGTTATCTTCAGCATCTACCATTAATAATCACAACACAGCACTGTTGCTATTGGGGAAAAAAGTGCAACTATACACATATAAAAATGCCAGGTGGATGAAACAAGAGCTGGATTATTCTGGACTTTATGTATATCATCTATCTGCCACTATTTTATTTGTACAAATGCATTCAATTACTTTGGAAGCAAGAGAACAGTTAGACACACAAACTTTGAATAATCTAGTGTCTAATTCACAAAAAACATTGAAACTGCAGTAATCAGAGCCTTGACTGCAATGCATAATTTTGAAGATCTGTCTTTCTCTGTATAGCAGGCCTTTTGTAATAGCTGTGTATTAAACCAATGGTTGCTTGTAATTGTTTAATGAGGTTTTTTTTTTTTTGTTTTTTTTTTTTTTTTTTTTTTTTTTTTTTTTTTTTTTGAAAGCTAGACATCATCCTAATGTAACGTGCTGGTACAATGTCCAATATAAAATGAACTTAGCTGCCATGCTTCAAGTTCCATAATTCCAAAAGTTTTCAGTCAGTATTACTTAGACAATTCTAGGAATACTGAGGAAAGGTTCTATCCTTTCTCTCCCCTTTTTCCTGCATGGCCTTTTTAGACATTTAAAAATGCAGCTTATGCCTTGAAGACAATGAATCAGGCATCCAAAATTTAAAAACAATTACCTCTGTTTTATCTCCCGTTACGGTTCTTCATGTCTCAGAGACTCTATGCCTGATGTGCACTACCCTGTTGCTGATGTAGACATGCACAGGAAGTGCCTGCTGAGCACATTCAGAAACTGGTGAGTTCACTTTCACAATTAGGACCCCACTTTTAAGAGGAACTGTATTCCTGCAGGTAAACATAGGAATTTGAACATAATTTTTACACAATTACAGAATGTACTGAATTGGAAGGGACCCTCAAAGACCATCGAGTCCAACACCCAGCACTGTAAAGCATCATCCCCAAGAGTCATATCACGTGCCCGAGAGTATTGTCCAAATGTTTCTTGTACTCTGTCAGGTTTGGTGCTGTGACCACTTCCCTGAGGAGCCTGTTCCAGCACTCAACCACCCTCAGGAAAGAACCTTTTCCTAATATCCCTCCTAAACCTCCCCTAACACAACTTCAGGCCATTCCCTCAGGTCCTGTCACTGCATACCAGAGAGAAGAGACCAGTGTCTGCCCATCCTCCTCCCCTCAAGAGGAAGTTATAGACCACAATGAAATCTCCCCTCAGTCTCCTCTTTTCCAGGCTGAACAGACCAAATTACCTCAGTGGCCCTTCATACAGCTTCCCCTCAAGGCCCTTCACTATCTCTGATGCCCTTCTTTGGATGCTCTCTAAGAGCTTAGTATCTTTCTCATAGTGTGGTGACCAAAACACGCAATACTCAAGGTGAGGCTGACCTCTGGAGGGCAGAGTGGTACAATCCCTTCCCTTGCCCAGCTGGTGGTGACGCTGGGCCTGATGTGTCCCAGGCACAGTTGGCCCCCCTGGCTCCAGGGCACTGCTGACTCATACTTCAATTTTCTGTCAACCAGGATCCCAGGACACTTTCCACAGCACTACTTTTCAGGATTTCATTCCCCAGTCTGTCCATACATCCAGGATTACATCCAGGGTTGCTCATCCCAGGTGCAGAATCTGGAACTTGCCCTTGTCAGACTTCATAAGGTTGGTGATTGCCCAGTCCTCTAGCTTGTCTTCTGGTTTTTCATTCAGCAGCAACAAACCCCCATCATTACTATTAGACAATTAAATTAGTCTGATACCAAAATCAAATGGTAGGTGTAAAATAAGTAAGATAAGCTTTAGCTCCAGAACAAGTTGTGATTTATTGTTAAGGGGAAAGCAGACTATTAATATCCTTTCACAATTAATTTTTGTGACTAACAAAATTTGTATCACTAAGCCTTTAGCACAAGGTTCAAATTCCACAAAATTATTACATCTCATGGATTCTGACCTTTGATAATTACTATCATTTTCTGTAAGATGAACTCTTGGTCCTACATGATTAATTACTCCAAAATGTATACAATTCATAGTTTTGTCATAATTTTCCATTAAGAACTAAAAACAAATAATAATTTTAAATTGTCTTTTATTTCCTAGTAATTTTATATTAACAAGTATCTACTAGAAAACAATGGTTACAACCTATTTAGAAGCTTCCATTTAGAACTTATGTAGTGAATTTAAAGGATTTGAATAAGAACTTTGTAGTATAGGTCAGTCCAAAACCAGAGAAATTACATGAGAGAATTCTGTAAAAGAAGTATACACATAAAGTTCTGCTTTTAAAAATAACATTAAGAAATTATTAAAAAAAAAAAAAATTAAATTGTAAGCCAGATATCCTGATTCACTCAAGAAACTACTGTCTCTCACCCTTTGTTTTTCAGCAGAATATACAAATATCCACTCCCACAGCCCTTTATCCTGAGGGAAAAGGGGACACAAATCTATGAAGTATGGTCTTAAAAAATAGCACAGTTTCTGGAAAAATTGTCTCTAGTAATCAAATGCACAGCTTTCAGAAACTCTTAACCCTACAGTCTATGAGAATCTGGCATGAGAACCAAACCCAGCTATGACAGCTGATTACTGAAGAAGACAGAAAACCATCCAGAATCTTCTATCTCTGCATAGCTTAGAGAATCAGTAAAATTTTAATCAGTTTCTTTAACAAGTCCTTGGATGTCATTATTGTATGACAAGCGGTTGCAACACATTTTCTGTGGGTGTTGACACTATTCTTCTTGCACTCCGTATCTGAAATAAAACCATTCTTTTGCTTAGAGAGATTGAAAAACCGGAAGCAGAGCAAGACATTTCTGCCCTAGTTCAGGTCTATGCCTCAGGCATCCCCTTTTGGTGCACACCTGAGTGAGAGAAGTGCTAGTGCCAAGCCCTGTGAGCTCTCAGCTCTGCCTCAGGCCTGGGTTCAGCACGGCCACGGGACATCCTCGCTTAGTCGTCTCTGGAGAGGCTCCGGAGCAGCGCTGCGAGGAGGCCTCAGCCAGGGCCGACCCCCTTTGGGAGGCCCTCGCCAGGCACAGCCCAGGCCGCTTTCGCTCTCCTGCCCGATGCCACGGAGGCATCCGACCCTACTCAGCCCACACGGCCCCTTGTCGTGCTCTGCCCTGCCCGCCGCACCGGCCCAGCGCCAGCTCTGCTTCCCGGCCGCAGGCTAGCGCAGCCCCGGGCTCGCTCGGACCTGCTGGCCTCGCTGAGCACCACCCAACAGGCCGTGCCTGCTAGCCCAACCCCAGCACTCGTGGCCTAGCTTCCAAGACAAACCTTGATCTGGTAGCAGGATGATTACATAGAGAGTGATTAATTAATTTTTATTTAAGAACAATGTAACAGAACTTCAAGCGCATTTAACATTAGTAAAACACGGTTTCTAAAAGAACACCCTCCACAACAGCCTGAAGGGTTGTTTCACCCAAACATTGCTGAATACCAACAGATCATGTCTGCAGAGCAATGTCTGGTAAAATGCACTGCATAAAGCTGGACAATTTAACATATGACACGTTGATAGTTCAAGGCATTTCCAAAGCTAGAAAATGTCTTATTTTGCCTTTACAAAGTGATTTGTTTGAACCAAGCACCCACAGTTTCACTGAAAGTCTCGCTACCCAAATGCGTGACCAACTGTTGCACTTGGTTACGAGTATTCAGTATGATATTAGAATACAAAAATAAAACCATTCAGATGGGGATATGGTGAGTCATGACTATTGCTGCTTTAACAGAGGTTAAAATGTATGTTTATTAAACGTTGTACATAAGATGCATTATTATGAATGCCTATCTTTCTGTACAGTCTCTGTACAGTATAGTGTCTGGTATAATGAACAAGGCACCAGCTCTCCCTGTTTGTTTCTGAACCATTAGATACCCAAAGACAATTAAGAGTTTGTAAGACTATGTTTATTATATCCAGTATTTGAACAGGCAGGCACATTTTTTTCATTTATTTTGCCTTCATTTCTGAGATTTCTGCCACTTACTGTAGGATGTGCTCTGTAGCCTTAGTAGTGTTAACAATGGCTCTGTGTCTGGAACAATGAATATATTCTCAAAGTTATAATACAGGCAGATGTAATTAAAGAATTTATTTGAGCAAACACAGTTGCTTAGAATGGGTCAGAAGTCACCCTTTATTCCAAGTTCTTTCATTTATTAATAAAAAAAAGACTTCCACTGTACTCTCTGTTTAGTCTTCATTAAAAAAAATACTCTGGAATAAGAAGCTTGACTTTACACAAAGCCAAATGTGTGCTTAGACAAAAGAAGAGGACTGTGACTACTGATGTTTGCTGTTTCTATAGGCTTCTAAAGGAACAACATATTATGCTAGGTTGGTCTGCATCCTTTGAGTCAGGTTTGATTCCTAGGACTGTTAGCAAATAAATAATCCAGTACTAATTACAGGTTTTTATTCCTCAAAGGAACTTGTTGGCATTTCCAACATATGCAATTAATGAGAGATTGTTACACGCTAATGCAGAAAACAAGGTCTGCATACATTTCCTTATTAGGTGTTACAACAAAGAAATTATGATTCGAATGGTGATCTCAAAACTGAATAATTTTGGATATAAGAGGACTAAGCCTGGAAAATTTCACTGTCTTGGTTTGAAAGACGGGGATCTGCTAGTGAGGGGCGGGGCCTCTCTAGGAATGGGGAATTCCAATCCCTTCCTTCCAAGTTATTATAATTTAGAAGATTAAAAAGGCTTTTCAGGCAGAGCTATGGGGAAAAGAATAACAGTTCTTTACCAGTAAGTATAACAAGGCAAACAAACAACAACTATAGCATTAATAATAAACAGAACTAGGAACCTCGAGGGGCTTTGTTTCACAAAGCCCGGGGCAGTCTCATCTCTTGGGACTCCGAGAGCACTAAGCTGGAACGGTGGAAACTCCAGGGCTGGTGGCTGAGACTGCAGGATGTCCCGGCAGGCAGAGGGGGGTGTCCCGGCGCAATGAGCAGTGCTGAAGAAGCCGCGACAGCTGGACAGGGCTGGCCCTGTTCCAGCAGAGCAGGCAAAGGAGCCTAGAATTCCTGGGCACACGAGCAGGTGATAGAATTCCCAGGACCGGACTTTGTATTGACAGTGGACTCTTCCCGCAGCAAGCAGCAGCCTGATCATCCTCTGCCGAGAGCAGGAAGAACCCTCAGCTCCCCCAGACCTGTCCTTTTCCCTCCCCCAAACTTATGTGATCTTCCCCCTCCCTCGGCTACTTCTTTTGTGTGGGTCAAGCACCCTCTAAGCATCAGTACTTAGTCTCTTAGCAACTTAAGGGGGGGGAAATTCTATAGGGAAAAAAACCCAATTTAAAAAAAAAATAAAAAACAAACAAACAAAAGCCAAAACAAAACAATAAAAACCCAAACAAACAAAAAACTCCTAATCCCCAACATTCATGTTAGCTAGATATCTGTAAAAACTGATATACAGTGACCCCTAAATCTGTACACAGACTGACTTGCAATGCTACTACACCAAGCACTGTGCATTATGAGGAAAGTCATTCTAGGAAACAATCTGTTTCTGCAGAAGCAGTTGTCAAGTTAGTGTCTAAAACACAGAACTGGCTCAGATTCCCCCTCCATTTCAACAGCAAAATACACTATATGCTCATTGTATAAGACTAGGTTTGTTATAACTAGTTTGAAGATTTTCCAGTCTGTGATCGGTAATTTGGAACTTGTCTTCTATTGCTGTGGTATATCAATTTAGAGCAAAACATCTGAAAAGTATAATCCTAGATGCAAATCCACAGACACAGTGGCATAAATAACAGTCCTGAATGTCCCTCTAGACTGAAATTATTATAGGACTAAAACCCGTATATGAATCATTAGATGCATATCAGCTATGTGTGGAATTAATGAAGACAGGATCATGAAAGATAAACTCTGGGACCATTTCTACAATGCTCCCTGTTGTTCAAAAGAAAGGGTACTCATCAATAACCCAGACCAATATCTGCTTCATTATAGGAATGGGCCATAGGCCATCTTAACAAGCGTTCAGGATCCAAAAGCTGGGTATTTGGTTAAATGCAAATGCTGCATCAGACCCTCACTTTTTTCTAAGGGGAAGGAGATATTCTTACAGACTTTGCAGCAGCTCCAGAATAGGGACATACCCGTTATACACAAGCGACACGAAAAATGTATTCCAGCTGCTGGAGGGAGAGGGAGAAAGGAAGAAGAGAATCACAGCCCTCTGTGGGTATGAACACTTAATGTGAATGTTTAACATGTGAATATTTAACAGACTGACAAGTAACTGGTGTAGAAGAAACATTTCAAAGACAAGTCAAAACAAGACCAATATAGGAGACAAAATATGATTTGGGGGACTTGGAGTGATTCTCAGAATACCTATTAATCTTAGCAACACCAAGAAAGCTTTTAAGAGAGTTGTGAAAAATAATATGAGAAGTGGAAGCCATATGAATAAGAATTTGGTTTACTTCAATGAAAAATCAGAAAATTCCTTCTTGGTCTCAGAAGTAGAACAAGTCTCATCTTCTTACAAAAAGTCACAAAACCTGAGCATTTTACAGTCCTAGACTCAGCTCTATGCACTGCAGATGTACCTCAACATTCTGAGAATAACAGTAAGCAATAAAATCATAATGTATATAAGAACTTCCTGACTGGAAGTTCTGATACTATTATCTCAGCCAAAAATGCTTAATATTAGCCCCAGATGCCAAAAGTTAATCTCTGGATTAATCTCGATCTCATTCCTAGAAATGGATGTCTTATATTTGGTAAATATTAATAATCACGTACATTATAACTGGAAATTAGTTTCTGCTCTTATATGTGACGAGGTTGTAATATACTGTGAAAACGGTGAAATCCTAGGAACTGGAAACAAAGTAAATTTTGAAAATTGAGCCTTGAGCATTACAATTTTATTGCTGAATCAACTCCAGACTCCAGTTTTGTTCTGTTTTTTTTTAGAGTTATCTGGCACTGGAAAGGATAGTCAAGAACTATTACACTAATACTAAACAACTAATACATTGTTATTATTGCTGTTATTGTTACATGTCCCCAGCAAAACTGCATTTTTTAAAGTGTTACACATTAACACCCAAGTTACTTAAACTTTTCTCTGCAATGTATGAAGCTAGTTGCTAGTACACGGATACCAAAGAGGTAGACTGAAAGCATGTAAGTTTAACATTCAGCTATGAAGGTGCTGCAAACATACTTTGCTACATGGAATTTATAACAGTGGAATTTACAACAATTTATATTTCTGTGGCTAGTAACTCTGCTATTGGTGCCATGAAGAATTCTACTCTGTCTTTCCCAATGGTATTCTAAGCAAGTGCCTTCAGGACACATGTACTTGGAGCCAGTGCAGGTCACAACATTCTTTTTATGGACTTCAGATACTGTGCTTAAGCTATGACTGAGCCTACAGAAGGCATTACCACAGGACACCTAATCTCAGCTCTTGAGACCTTGAGGGAATTGCACATCAACAGAAATGTTATGGTGTGCAATCCGAATTAGCTTTCTCTGATGAGCCATCACAACATATTCATTTGGGTGAACCTCTGGTTGATGCAAACAAAAGGTATTGCAAAACTGAAGCATCAGTGTGTAGAGAGAAGATTCCACAGTGCATGCTTGTACCCTACTTTTTCTACACTCTGTTAATCCACTCATCTCTTTAAAGAATGGAAAGTGAGTAGAAAACCATAATATCTATACTATATTATGTATAAATGCAAAATACGTGAATTTATCATCAGCACTCACTAAATATTCCAAATCTCTGGAGAAGCTAAAACACCCCAAACTATTAACTAGCAATTTTGCAACAATTGTATTTCACCTACTGTTTGTTTCCATGTGTGATCTGTGAGCATACACACGTATAAATTTTAATTGGAAGGATTTTCTTCACTGTGACTCTAAAATGCAAGATCTTAACACATGTTATTGCATAATAACACTTTTTGTTACCTATATTTAGCTAGCAGGCTACATACTTCCTTTCCAGTTGAGCAGAAGTGACTGTTCTGCTAAGAGACCAATGCCTTCATGATAGGGAGATCTTCATGGAATACTTCTGGCTAAAAAATAAGTAGAACATGTTCAAGGATTCATAAGCGTTATTTCCATTATCTGTGACTTCCAATATTCCAGGTCCTGTAATCTGTTTCTTTCTGTTCTGTCAATGTCCTTCAACCCTAATTTCCTAGTTCACATTCTTAAGTAATTTTCCATCCTGAATCTCAAATTATTCTCCCTTCTCTTTTTAACCACATTTTATTACCATTCTGCTGCCATATATGAAACAGGACTGCTCCTGTATGACAGGTTTCCATTCTGTTCACCCTTAGAGATAAAAATGTTTTGTACATTTTTAATGTGAAGAGCTGGTCCAAAATCAAAAGGCTACCTAAGAAGATACATAAAGACCAATCATATAAAGGGACTACTGTATACTCAATCTGTTTTCTATACCTTAGAATGCACAGCACTAATTAAATATCTCAGTGAGCTGTAGCATTTGTCTAGTCTCCTCTGAATTTGTGCCATTTACACTGCACCACTGCCCAATAAAACAAAATCAGCTCTTCATGCCCCCTAAAATATTTTTCCAGTCAAGAGTCAATCTGTTTGGGAACCCATCACAGAAAATAACTGTGAAAAGTGAAATCTACATTCCAACAATATTGTAAATTATGTAAGGTAACCAGAAACTAATGTGAAAAAAGAGATGTTTTGTAGAAACAACCCTGTGTTCACAGAGAGATTAATAAAAGAAATGTCAAAAATAGGACTGTTTATGTCATAAGAAGAAAAATACTTACTTTGATTGACATTCCTTTCCTGGGAATAATTCAGCATTATGAATTTGAAAGTTCAGATGCTAAATCTTGCAAATCCTTTTTAACTCGCTCAATTAAAAGGACAGGTATCTCTATGGGTTCCACAGGAAAGGGCCAGGTTAAGTCTTTCCTGTAAGTCGAATGAGATTTGAACTAGTCTGAAATAATGGTTCAGAAATTTCATCTTTCACTACTGCTTCTAAATTGTATCTTAGTTGTTTTTTCATAAGACAGATGGAGGTCTTAAAGAGGAACCTAAATTTGAGTGACAATTACTACAGAAATTCCAAGAAAAGCTGCAAACATATGCACTGAAAATAGCAAGAAATCTTCCATTTCTCTCATGTTTTAAGCAGCAGACCTTATGCTAGAGAAACTGATACCAAAGATAAGTATCGGAAGTTTTTTTAACGCCCTTTTACTATTTTCTGGAAGGTTTTCTGTACTCCAGTAACCCAGTATGGGCTCATCTAAGGTGAAGAGACAGATCTCTAAACTGAACTAGGGGCAAAAAAAATGCAAAGAAGTAGACTTATGGGATCCCGTTACAAGCAGACCGCAGGGACGGTAATTTAAAAGGTGAGATCTCTGTCAGTAAGCCAAGAAGAAAATAGGACTGGTTGACAGATACACTTGCCAATCTCAGAGTACTGATTTTATGTTAAAGAGCTCTCAGGAAAAAAAAAAAAAAAAAAAAAAAAAAAAAAAAAAAAAAAAAAAAAAAAAAAAAAAAAAAAACCACAAAACACCCCAAACACCCACCACACAACTTATTCAGGGCTTTCCTTGGCCTCTTAGCGAGAACATCCTCATACAGGAACCACTCTGTTGAGATTTTTTACAGCAGTAGAGCTCTTCTGAATGTTTGCCTATTCAGATTCCCCAGCCACCTAAACAAGACTTAACGTAATTGCTAAGAAAATATGTGGTCTGTGCAATAGCAGTATTCCTTTTTTTTCAATGAGTGCTGCTTCCAGGACGGCAGGATTGTAGGGGTTTTTTTTGTTTGGTGATGGTTTTTTGTTTGGTCAGGTATTAAAATAGGACTGATCAAATATTTTAGAACGTAAATGTTTTCAGCTTCCCAGACGTCTTTCCCTGTCAATGCAGCAATAGCAATATTTGCTCTTCAGCTTAAAAGACACAATACCAGATGTCCATCTAAACTGCAAGTAATGGGGCTTGATTAATGATTAAGTGGAATTAAAAAAAAAATCTCCTTGAGGGGAAAAAAAAAAGGAATGAAAAAATAAAAAAAAGAGGGGAAAACAAGTGGAAGTGGAAACAATCAGGTAACCAAGGGAAACAGGAACAAGATGATGCAGAAGGGTAAATTGAAGAACAAACTGTAGCATAAGTGTAGGAGAGTTTATGAGACTGATCGGGTATTCAAGAAAAACAGTAAATTATCCATACGTCCTTCACTAAAGACAAGTCCACCACAAGTTGTATTTAGTAAGCAGTCTAAAGGCTTTAAGTTAAAACTGGACATGGATTATCCTGACAGCTAAAAATGGAATAAACTATTCAAAAAATCTTTTTCTGAATCAAAAATTTGAATCTAAAGCACAGCAATCTTGTAATTAAGAACAGTGTGCACTGAAAGAAGTTCAAATCCTAGCATGTTTTCAAGATACAATTCATATTATGACTTACAAAGAGTTGTTTCTTCAATCTGAACCATCAACAATAATTTCTTTAATGCACCTAAACATTTTTGAACTAACAGTATGCTCCCATCCACAGAATCCATTTAAGTCGAACTATAACTGTAGGAAACTGCATAGATAAGAATTAGATAGTCACAATATGTTATTACTTGATTTTGATTTCTGGATAATACACTAATGAAATGAAAACTGAATGCTAACAACAAAGACAGAAGCCTAAAGATAATGAGCATGTACTGGTAAAATGCAGAATGAGATGACAGTATATATATATATATATATATATATATATATATCCTGAATGCTTTAGAAATGCAATAAGGAACTTGACGGAAGGAAAATTACCTGAAACACAGCCATGTATTTTCCTATTATTAATAGGCAAAATGAAGGCTAACAAATGGTTTTCTTCTTAAAGTACCTTTTGTGAGAGCTCTCAATCACTAAACCTAACCAAAGCTTCTATAAAACCTGAAAAGATTAATATAGATTGAATGGGACAAGCTGGGAATACTAGGACACAGAAGACTGACTTTCTAGTCTCACACGCCAGAAGGCTGTTCCAAATTACTATTTTATTCTAAGGATGGAAGCCAGTGCTTTTCAACTCAGGCTTTTTTAGACATACCAATAATTATCCTCAGTCTCTCTTCCTGCTTTTCTACAAGCTAGGAAAAAAAGTTTAAAAATTGCTTCACTTGTGAATTACTGCCCTAAAAATCTGAAAATATGAAAATTAAATCAGTTTGCCAGTGACTCTATAGTCTTGCAAAAACACTTCTAACTATGTGTTTGCTCATTATTTTATGCCAAGATATGGTCCCCCTTTCCCTCACTGTGATTTGGAAACCTACTCTTGCTAAACCCTACTTCCTTAAGCAACTTGTGCTGGAACACTGAGGCAACGGTGTTATCTTCACAGAAGATACAAAAGCCATCCTCCAGACTTAAGAAAAACCACCAGCACCGCCACCACCAACAAAATGGTAGTGGATTGGCCCCCCCACTCTTTAAATACTTCCCACCCACTAGAGAATTCTAGCAAGAAACTGTCCCACAGTGCACATTCCATCCTATTGGTATGCCCAGAATAGAAGTGTTTCAATTGTCTGGCACAGCACATCACCAGGAATAAATACATCAAGCCAACCAGAGCTTGCATTAGGTATTAAGACCTATTATTTCTGGGATACTCTGTCATTTTCTCGTAGTATCAATACAATTACATTTACAATTGCTTTGAGTGCTGCTGGGAAATGGTCCTGAAGCATGAACAACTTCTCACACATTCTGCAAGTCTCCCATCTTGAGTAACACACAAGTCATTAAAACCTAAAAAACAAGAGGCTTCCTTTACCAAATAAACATTTCCTCACCTTTTTCTAATGTGATAGTGTATGACAACATTCTTCTTACTCAGTACTTCCAGAGGAAGATTTTCTCATGGCCAAAATATTTCTTTTATTGCAGTACATTTACTCACCAGAAGATTTGGAAAAGATTTGCAAACAACTTTCAGCTATATAGAAAATCTGCTGCAAAGTACTTTCTACCTAGTTCTATGAAAGCTGCAACAAATGAACAAAATCACCTCCAACAACTTCTTGATCAATATTTATCATTAATGAGGTTTTGCCAAAGAAAATGGAAGGTTTCCTACAGGGGTCCATCATGCATTACAGAGGATTCACAGCTGGAAGTCAAGTACAAACTCCTCCTGAGAGAAATCTTGTGTTCTAAATACGATTATATTTTGGCAATCTGCAATAACCTTAAAAAAAAAAAAAAAAGCAGTGATGGTGAAAGACACTGCAAAGTAACACAGAAAAAAAGCTTCAGATTCCTTGCTTGTTGCTCATATTTATTTTGATGTAGGTCAGATTTGCAGAATTGAAACCAATTGAGTGAGAATAGGAAGGAAAAATCAAATACAAAAAAACAAATACAAAGCAGATACTCCAGATGCATAGATGATGTCAACACAGATGCCTGTAATGATAACAGCTATAGTACAAGAACTTGACATCTGTACTAATAATTTGCATAAACTTTCTTTATCCTTGCAGGGATGCAACCTCACAATTATTTAGAAGCATCTACATTAGTAACATTAGCAGCATTTGGTTGAGGGACTGTGCCAAATTGTCAGGAGGAAGCTGTGAGTAACCACAAGATAACTTACCACAGCTTTTGTAGTGCAGCCAAAGCAACAGAGAAAAACGACATAATATGTAGCTGTCATCAAATGTAAACATAGCCCACAAAAATATAAGTACATAATTTAATCTTCTAATCAAATATTTAGCTTTCATCTGTCTTTGAAAAAGAAAAGGTAAGGACATGGGTGAAGAGTAAACCAATCCCAGCTGTAAGTGGAAATCATGTACAAGACCATAGCAAGGGAAACCAGACACACATGGCTGTACTCTTTATTACACTAATCATGACTCATACCAAAGTTAAAATGCCCTAACATCAGGAAAACATGTTTTAAGATAGCGCCCAGTTCTCCCAAGGGTTTGCAAGCGCTCATCAGGTCTGCATGAGAGGATGAGCAGACAGGCCAAGGTAGCACAAGCATGTTTGAAAGGTCAAAGTACAGCTATACAGTCCTACTCTTCCACAAGTGCCGCAGAAAGGCTCTTAGGATCACACAGTGAGAACAGAATCTACTTCCTCTTTCAGTTTCATTAACTATGCAGGCGACAAGCAGAATTTTACCCATAAACAAGAGAAACTTTCCAAACGCATAGCAGCCTGTATTAAGGACCACTGTCCTTAATACTGCCCTTGTTTGGTTGGGCAACTGAGCCTTACTATTTTAATGGCAAAATCAATACAGGCAAATTCAATACTTTAAAGCAAATTCACTGCAGGATGCCTTTTAAAGATAATCTTTGGTACAGACATAAAACTATGATACTTTGCCTTAAAGTATGACAGAAAATGGTTAGACAACACAATTTAGCACAAGCCCAACATGACTAGTCAAATCTAATGAATTTTAATTCCTACATTGCCTGTAATATTATCATTAACTGATCACGCTAACTGAAGTGACCCAACAGCCTAAAACAAGTCAAAAAACAGGTGACCAAAAATACATTAATTGACCATCCACATCCCCCAGGAGTCACTCTGTGTGGAAAAAAAGAAACACTTCCCCACATTGTTCCTTTACCTGCCGTCCTTTCTGACTGTATTTTTCTTATACTTTGGAGTGAGACAGAGCATAAATAAAAAACATTTGTAGGTTTTCTCATAGATCTTATTCTGGCAGTGGTTACAGTGTACATAACAGAGAAGAGTCTTGGAAAAAAGCTCTTGGCTGTTGGTGGGGGTTTATTTTTTTCTGCTTGCACACCCACATTTACAGGTGTACTATACAACTTCACTGATAGTCACTGGCTCAGAATTCTAGTGCACTTGTTTGTTTATTTGTTTACCATCTCCACTTACAGATTCACTTGATTTGGGGTAACTTTCACTTTGTTAAGAAACTTTCATTGATTTCTCTTCATATTCTACTTGTCAGTATCCCAAACCACTCATTCACTACCTACAGATTTTTGATTCCCTCAGTTGAAAGGAAAACCTTTCATTATAAAAGGATTAGAAGAAAAAAACAAGTTTTCAGTAGCTGCGCTCTCTTTATTATCTTCTCTACAATTCCAAAATAAGCTGCCAGGCAGCTGCGAAGATGGTTGGTTTTCCTCGGACTGGAGACCAAAATGGTGGCTAACCTCAAGCTTGTGGACTGGTGTTACATGGCTCTTGCCACAACACTCACTCATTTGTGAAGAGCCTATCAGCATAAATTAGCAAGGATCTGCTTCGCATAAACTGCATAACTAGAAATACAATATATAGTAACATTATGTTACTTGCTTTCCAAATGAAATTATGTATTCCTAATTAAAACAATTCTGTTAGCATTATATATGTACATATTATATACATATTTACTTAAATACACACACACATATATATAAGTATGAAAGAATTGTATTATCTCACAATCCTACACAAACCTTTTTATTACTTATGGAGGTAAATATTATAAGAGTTCAAGAGTATTGGTGACAGGGCACATCATTTCCCTGTTTATAGCAGTTGCCTAGATGCTAGCACAGACATTGCATTGTACTGACTCCAACAAAAAGGCGTATTCACAGATACAGCTCATTGCCTTTTGTCTGACAGAATAAAGAAACAGCATAGGAATTATTTATCATTCTGCTGGGGGGGGAGGGGGTCTAAATAGAAATACTGTATTTTGCTACACTTAGCTAGTTTTTAGCAACCTGCTCATATCAAAAAAAAAAACTCTTATAGAAAAATATCAGTTATGAAAAACCAGTTAATTTTAATGTAATAGCCACTATAAATAATCTTATATAAAAAATACCAGAGGTATTATTCCATATATTCATTTATTTCAAATACACTGATTATAAAGGACACTAATTCAGCTACCAAATTTCACAGCACATCAGTTTGTACAAGTCTAGATGATCTGCATGGAATAGATACTCACATTCTTCTATATGGAATCAGCTGTGCAGAAGAGATAATTATGTGGTATCCCAGCCCACTCATGTTAGAGCTCTTCTTTCTGGTGAAACACACTCCTAAAATACAAATGGGTTCCCACCCTTATCACAGTGGAAGTACACACTAAATCATATATTTTAACAGATATCTACTGGTTAAAAGCAGGTACAAGCATGAGACTTCCTGCTGGAGAAGCAGCCCACCAAATATCTTTTGGAAACCTTAATCGGTGGTCCTCTTTTGGTAGAGGATTGCTTTAGGCAAAAATTCCTTTTCTTGGCAGATGTCAGAGGCCAATCAAAGGCACCATCCCAGGTTTCAGTAAAACAGAAGACCTTTGACTTCAAAGTGACTGCTCAACAGAGTAACTTCAATGAATACAGTCACTTGCTGCAGTTCTCTTCAGCACAGCCTAGGAAGGAAAGGATGATTTCATCTATGTGGAATGAGGCTGGAAAAATGCAAATATCCCTTAGTTAGAAGGAACAGTCAGATGAATCCCATCTCTGGCCAGGAGAAGTTGCCCATAATTTATTTAGAAATGTGGACAGCACTGAATTACTATACCAGCAGTAGTCCCTGGGGGATTATCCCACAAGCCAGCCAGAGTCCCTCCTGGCTACTTTTATTTCTGGGTGCTTATAGCATTCCAGCTGCTGCAAAGTGCTACAGCAAATTAATGTGATAAGAAAAAACTCTTGATGTTTCATATGGATTGGAGCTCTGTTATTCAGAATGGCAGGTATAAAGCTATTTATTCCAGAGACCAGAATTCCAGTACCATAAAAGCTTGGTACCAACAAATTTAGACTGAGCAATATGAAAAAAAAAACAAAACAAAACAAAACAACACCACCACCACCAGACACATTAAGTTGCATGCGTCTTTTGTCCAAAATTATACTCAGTCACTGCTGGGATCTGTTGCCTAAGAATACTTAGATACCTAAGATGTCCACTTAATTCTAACATCTGCCAGGCATTTATTTCCTGTCATCCTAGCAAAATCAAAACACAGTATTATATAAATTTATTTTTTCCCCATAGTTAGACTTGTTGCCGCTTTCCTACACCATCTTCATGGACCTTGAGTCCTGTGTATCACATCACCTCCCAAGTAAGTGCCAACAGAAAATAAAGTTGGAAAGAACTTTGAAAGGTTATTCTGCTAGTCTTCTTCCAGGACTTTTTGGGTACTTCTACACTGTTTCCTCAACCTCTGACTGAAACACCTTATTCAAAGTCTCAAGTTCCACATATGGAAATCTAAATGTCCAGGTTCACTTATATGTTGCAAAATCCACAGCCATCACATTTTTCTTAGCCTTCGCTGTAACAAAGTAAGGTTGTTAACAAATTCGGGTATTTATCTTCCCTGTATTAAACAATTCAGAATATTATTTCATAAAACACACCCTGACTTCACAGAGGTTAGGAACAAGGAAAGAGGAAAGCTCTTAACATTTATTTGCTTTAATAGAATAGTCCTAAGTTAATGTAATTTACACTATCCTGCTAGATACTTCTGTATTATTTTATTAGATTATTAGACAGCAATGACACACTAACTCCCTGATATAATACACAGATGCCAAGGAACCACATTAGCAGATTTTGTAAATCTGACTGCCTCTGAGCCAGATGCTAGCAACAGGAAAATCAAATAAACACAGTTAAGCAACTGTGAATGTGATGTGCCTTTACACTTCAGGAGTGAATGCAGAGCAAACAAATTTTCTCATATCCAAGTGAAGATCAGTTATTGAATTTACTAAATCACCTCCACATTTCTGTGTGTTTAACTGTAAAAGCATTTTTCCTTCTGATCAGATGATTATGGCCAATTTATTTTATTTTTACTTATTATGTAACAGTAACAACTAATTAGCCTGCGCAGAATGAGATATTTATGGCTCTAATATAAGGACACAGTGTAGAGGAATACAGGCCTACTAGAACAGGAGAGACTTTGAGAAGCAGAGATGGAAGATTGGATAATAATATACTATACAGGCTTGGGATGGTAGTAATGAGAATTTCCCCTCAACTATGTATTAGTATACTGTTTGTTAAAAGATATAACCAAGTTTAATTAGTCAACAAGAAGCCTAGTTTATTAAACTCTTTCTTGATAATATTCAATGAGAGTTATACATAACACACTCAGTAGCATATAACTATGCATAACAGTTCCATTTATATCCTTACTTATAGATGTTCTGATTGTATCGTCCTTGCTCATGGCTAAGCCAATACCTTACTACCAAGAATGGCCCACCTTAAATAAGTCAGTAAGCTAGAAATGTACAACACTCAAGTGCTAAAGGATAACAAATGTTATGCTAGATGCTTTCAGATACTATAGAATCTTAAATGGAATAGAAAATGCAGCAAGTAATTTGGCTCAAGAAATACAAAGAAGTGCTAGACCACTAGGTGAAGAAAAATTGTATTACCTAAATCCTACCAGTTTTATTGCTTATTCACTTACTGACCAAACCATCTCTGGTATGCAGTACTTTTCATATTTTCATAGAACCACAAAATGTTTTGGGTTGGAAGGGACCTTAAAGCTCATCTCACTCCAACCCTATGCCATGGGCATGGACACCTTCCACTAGACCAGGTTACTCACAGTCCCGTTCAACCTGGCCTTAGACACTTGCAGGGATGGCGCAGCCACAGCTTCTCTGGGCAACCTGTTTCAGCACCTAATCACGCATGTGATAAAAAATTTCTTCCTTATGTCCAACCAAAAATCCTCTTTCAGTTAAAAACCATTGCCCCTTGTCCTGTCAATAGAAACCTTGGGAGAGACAAAAAGAAAGGAAAAAAAAAAAAAAAAAAAAAAAGGGTTAAAAAATATAATAAAATCTTTCTCCCTCTTTTTTACAAACTCCCTTTATACATATTAAAAAGCTGAACAATCTCAACTCTTTCAGCCTTTCCTCATAGGAGAGGTGCTCCAGCCTGCTAGTCATCTTTGTGGCCCTCTTACAGACCTACTCCAAGATCCCTGTCTTGCTTGTGCTGGGAATGCTGGAGACAGATGCAATAGCTTCAGGTGGAGTCTCACCAGAGTGGAGTAGAGGAGGGGCAGAATTACCTCCCTCAGCCTGGTGTCCCACTTCTTCTCATGCAGCCCAGGACACAACTGGCTTTTTGGGTTGCAGGTGCATATTGCCAGGCCACAGCCAATTTTTCATCCACCAATATCCTAAGTCCTTCTTCTGCAGCATTGCTCTCAAACCATTCATCCCCCAGCTTGTGCTGATAATGGGTATCACCTGATCCAGGTGTAGGACCTTGCACTTGGCTATGCTTGACTTCAAGCAGCTCGCAGATCTTCAAGCCTGTCATGGCCCCCTGAATGGCATCCCTTCCTTTTAATGTATCAACTGAGCCACCCACCTTGGTGTCATCTGCAGCTGTCCTGAGGGCGCATTTGACCTCATTTAGTTTTTTGATGTACATACTAAATAGCACTGGTTTCAGTACGAACACCACTCAGTACTGGTTCCCACTTGGATGCTGAACCATTGACTGTAACTCTTGGAACAAGGATGTTGTGGAGGGCATTATCACAGAACCAGACAAAAAATGAAGCAGCATGCTGAGAACGAAAGTTTTCACTCAAAAACACCTGTCTGCAGTAAAAAATAACAAGAAACATACTACAAAAGTGTTTAAAATTCTTTCTCTGTTTTTCTGCCCAGCCTCCCAAATGTATTCCACAATGAATTGTTTTATGTAAAACGAGAATGTTGGTAAAATCAGGTATGTCTGAAGCTCTGTAACTAGGTTCAGGAGATGTGCTCAAAGAGTGAATGATTTATCCTGCCGACAACATGCACTGCAAAGTCTAGATGAAGTGGACCAAATTTATGTCAGAGGAGAAAAGTTTAAGCCATCTGGATCTGCATTTCACTATTTCCAACACTTCTGAGTATATTAAAATGTTAATAAAGTGTTAAATTGAGTTCCATTTTTGATATGAACCTACCTCACTGGTATGAAATTTGAACCTCAGAAGGCAAAATAAACTACTTATCACATGCACGAGGATTTACCAGCAGGAACTAGGGAAGCTTTATCTGCAGTAGTGTCACAGCCAATTGCTTCCACATCGTATGACACTGCTGTGGCTAAATAGCCCATTTTCCTCAGCTTGAGGATGCCCTTTCTGCGTGGTACATATGCATAACTGGGGGAAATTAGGAATCGTAAATGCAGGCCAAAGGACAAGAATGACACCTTGATAGTAAGTGTCACAGTTTGTCAAAAGCTCTCTGAAGTGAAACAGAACTTCCCCAGCTTAGGAACATAAACAAATCAAATTCTTCTTAGGAGAAACCTAATATGATCGCTTCACAGCAGTAACTAGAAAATCACAATTATAAACTCAAGTTTGGGTTGCGTCCATTACTGGCAAAAAAAAAACAAAACAAAACATAGATAAGTAGTTCTTCCTAGAGAAGATTTAAACATGCAGATATAAAAAAGCTAGATGAATTTGAGTTGGAAATAATAAATTGGGCCTTCTCAATGTTTATTAAAATAGTGATAAAAGTTTTTGTTAAAGATGTCATCATCCCTTTGGCCTTCGGTGTCCTTTTGTAAAGTAAAACTGAACTGCAGTTCACTGCTACAGGAAATAGCTTCTGGGACAATCACTGATTCTACAATGAAGTAAAAAATAATTTCCACATTAATTTCAACAGTCACATGACAGCAGTTAACACTGCAATCACATGAAAGAAAAGTACCGCTTCTCTTAAAAAAAACCCCAAAAACCAAAAAAAGCCCAAAACAAAAATGATCTTGATTAATTTCTTATAAAGAATAAGACTGATGACACAAATTAAAAATCTTGGAGAAGAATTTACCTTTGTCATTTATAAATGCCCTGAGGAATTATTGAGATTCCAAGGAAAGAAGTTTAGGACATTTATTCCTCTGAAAAATACACCTGCAGGCTAATAAATAACCAGTTGCTGGCAAAGACAACAAAGTCATCAGAATAACTATTACAGCAACCTAATTTAAAAGGAAAACCATGTTCCATATGCTCAGCTTGAAAAAGCTGCACTTTCCATTTTATAAGTCCTTAACATTATGGGATCTAACAAGGGAAAGGACCTTGCTTCCCAATACAATAGTAGAGTAATTGCTCAAGATTTCTGCAAATGTAGTAACATAATAAACATTACCACTATTAATATCCATACATGTAAATGAACTAAAAGGAAGTAAACACACTGATGAAACAGCTCAAATAGCAAAAATTCTTCGATTCTTCAGAATGCTGCCTTCCTCCCTAAAGGTGAATAAAAAGATTCACCCTTTCTTACCCATGAAATATGCTTTCTAAATTAAGTTTAAAAGATTACTGTATTACGACGGTATCACTCATCAAGACTTTACTGGAGTGCTCTTGCTTACAAACACCTAATGAGGAAGCCTGCACAGCACATACTGAACTCTATTTGAAAGCTGGTTTTCCCTTCCTGAATACTGTGTTCCTGCTCTTCTTTCAGAATAACACTTCCACACTTTCTGCCATCAGTGCTGTTATCTATGATCCTAGGCCTACACTCTCCCTGCAGTAACCTGCAAAACCATTTGAATTCCACAGGAGTGGAAAAAGGTTCTCTCAGAAGTTAAATTATTTCAGGCTCACCAATTTTTATTTCACCTTAGCTTTGTGGCTTGTCTTCCTTCCTTAAAGGCTATTTTTTTTTTTTTTTTTTTTTATTTCCCTTTTTCAGAGGAAGCCAAGCCATAGATTTTCCTTTAGTCAGATCAAGGTTCAGACCATGGCAGTGAATGAAAAAACAGATTTTTCAAAGGTGTAATCTTGTCACACAGCATGTCTGTGGTATGGACGCAAAGGCTGCTTTACCAAGCTGCGTTTAGCCCTACGCCTAGCTCGGCTCACTGCTGGAGGCCTTCAGGGCTCCTGGAGCAGCAGACCTATCCTAAGCGGATTTGCTCATTCTGCACGTTTGTTTTGCCAGGGAAATCTCGCGCACAGTGGAAGAGGAAATCGGCTTTGTAGCGACACCTTCTAACAGTCTAAGCAGCTTTGCAAACCCCGTGTCCCACATCGCAAATACATAGCCTTCCAAGGAGCAATTAAAGCGGAGCCCAAACACCCAGATGAAGTTCTGCCTCCGGTGACCTTCCCGGGGCGCCGGTTAGCAGGACCAGCGGGAAGCTCCCGCTGCACGCGCCCGGAACACCAGCAGCCCACAGGTACCACCGCTCAGCGGGCTCCGGCCCCGCACACCGCTCCCGGCACCCCACGGCCCCGCACACCGCTTCAGGCATCCCACAGTCGAGTCGGCCTGGCCCGGCCTGGCCCGGCCCGGCCCGCGCACCTGCCCCCCGGCCCCTCTCTGCCTCAGAACGCGGACAAAGCGGCCACAACGCACCTGCTCCCGCGGCGGCGGAAGCTCCAAGTCTGCCCGCCCCCATCTCTGCGCCCACCGGCTCTATCCCTGAACCGATCGTCCTGCTTGCTCCAGGCCGGGCCAGGTATCCGGCGTCCCGAGGTCTACCTCCGACACGGAGGACCCTACGACCACCGCACCCCCACATTCGCCAAGGGACACAAACTCCGTCAGCCTCCGGCCGTCGCTGCCCGCCGGGCGGATCCGCGCTGTAAACAGGCCGGAGGGCAGTACAGGCGCCAGCCGCCCCCGCCCCAGCACCGGCACTCGCCCCGCCGTGCTCCGCGCTCACCGTAGAGATGTGCGGAGGCTTCGCCCTTCCTCGCCATCGTCTCCCGGTGCCCTCCGCGCCGGCACTGCCGGGGCACAGCCAGGGGCCCGGCGCCTCTGCCCGCCGCTCAGTGCGTTCTTTGTTGCCGTGAAGGCATGAGAGGCTGCGGCGGCCGGGCAGCCTCCCGCTCCGCTCTGCCGCGGCCGCCCGCAGCACCGCCCGCACCCCACGCCCACCCTCCCGTCCCGCCGGCTCCGTGGCGACGCCTGCGCCGACCCGCGGGGGCGGTGCCGGTGCCCGGGTCGCGAGGAAGGGGGGGTGCGGGCGGAGCGGCCGCGCCGAGAACCGGCGAGGGGAGCCGGGACGGGTCGCGCGTCGCCAACTTCGCTTCGGCCCGGCGGCAACTTCGGCATCCGGCGAGAAGCGGGCCCGGACTCGGCGGGGCCGTACCTGGCAGGGCGGTTTCCATCCTCCCGTACCAACCACCTCTAGCCGTAGCCGGGTGCGCTGCCCTTCTGCGCCCGTGCCCTGCGCAGAGCCCGGAGGTGTTGCCGCTGGTGGAAAGCGGCCAGTCGGCCCCGAAGCCGCTCGCCACCCTCCCGGGCCCCGCCGGGAAGCACCTCCCTTGGCGGAGCTGTCCGTGCCGCCCGTGCTGAGCGCCGGGCCGGCCGGGCCGCCCTCGGGCAGCAGCCTCGTGCCTAGCAGCCGGCACGGGCTCCCGGGGCTGGAGGAGGGCGAAGCGTTCTTACGTGCTCACAGACAGCCGTGCGTCTGTATCCCGACAGGAAAAGTGTGTTGGTTCTGGGCTGGGGCATTTTCGTAATTCAGTGAAAAAAGCTCGTGAGTACTGAGAAACACGCATTTCTCGTCGTAAACTTTCCTTCAGTTGACATGCTCCTCCATGCGTTTTATCTTCAATGGGGCAACGGCCACCTACGAGCAATTAGTGTGATTGCTGAAATTCTTTTTCAGTCGTGACAGTATACAAATCATCACTACAGCAAAAGGCCACTATATGCAGATGTCTGTTGCCACTAAGTCCAACACACGGAGTATTTTGTAAGGGAAAACATTTTGAAATGACAGAAATGCACCTGTTGGCCACAGTTTAAATTTTCAGACATGAGCTTTAGAGGAAAACTGACTTTCCAAGGCTTGCAAATAAAGGAACCCTTTCAAAAATTGACTTGAGACCTCAAAAGCACATGGCTCATTTATTTCTGAGTAAATTAATGTCCATAGTTCATAGAAGTTGTTGTTATGCTTGTATGGGAATATAAACCAATCATCTGTGCATTAGTGAGGGTATATGCCTCTTACATACATGGTCCATGCATCATCAGGTCTTGTAGAGGTAGCTGCTTTGGCTGGTTTTAAGAAAACTAAATCAGGTATACATACGACCTTATCCATCCTCCTCAGAGGTCTCAGTTTAAGCCAATCGCTCCAATAATTACTGAATTTCACACATGTAGTTTTGTCTGCTAGTAGTGGAAATACTGGGGGTAGTAATTCTCCGCCCCCCTCCATACACACAAATATATTGAATTTTTAGAATTTATACTTCTAAATATAATATTTTCAAACGAGTACTTGCCTCCTTCAGTCATCCCACTTCATCAGAGTATTATCTCTGAGGGCAGAGGTTTATCATTCTGTGCACTGCTCGTGGTCTACAAAGTTAATGAGAGTTCCTTCTTAACCTCATCTCCCTATCCTCTAGGCCACTTACCTAGCCTAGCTACCCAAGATGCCTGTGTTCCAGGAAACGGACCTCAAGTAAATACCTGATGTGGAAAAGAGTTGACATACTTTGCTATCTAAGAAGAAATTCTTATTTCACCTCAGTGATGTTGACTAGGAAAACAATTCAGACAACCTCACCTACAGAAGAAAGAGCTTCTTGTGTCAAAGACTGAGTCAAACATGAGAAAAAGCAGCATAGAACAGCTTTGTAAGAAGGAATGTATTAATGTCTTCTGGTTCATTCTGATAAGGCATGGCAACCTAAAGGTAGGAGGCATGACTGGATAGTCAGAGCTTAAGTAGCATGCTTGAAGAAGCTTCAGTATTATTCTGCAGCTCAGTGTTCTTCTGTTCCCCTTGTACAGAGGAATTTATCTATATATAGCTGTACTGGTTTGGCATAGCCTTGAGGATGCCTGGCATTGGGCCAGTGCCAAACCACAACAGCCTGCCTTCAAGAATGAATATTGGAATCCCAACAATAAAAAACATAAGTAATACAGGTAGTATAGTCTGTTCTACAGGTAAATATATAAGGTATATAGGCATAACATATTATACATTATATATATAAAATATGTGTAATACAGAGCATATACAATGTCTATTTTGTGTCTATACTATACAGTTTATATAATATAGTATTTATCTCTTCCAGGAAAAGAAGTAACATTTGACTTGGTTCTGAGTTCTTGGTTCTAACAGAACCAAGGAATAACTTAAAAATACACTAAAATAAAAGAGAAAACTTGCTAAAAAGAATTAAAAAGGTTAGACTAGTGCTAAAAACTACAAGACAGCTATTCAGATAGACAGAAGGCTATGTGAGGAGACCATTCTGAGACGCAGCAGATCATCTTTGTATATACATGTTTCTCCGAAGGGCCTGAGAAATGGCAGAAGGAAGTCACCAGGACTAGATAGAATGAAAACGGCAGTAGCTACAAATAAGGAGGAATATTCCTATATTCCTATAACCTATCAAAATAAGGAACAGTTGTGTTCAAGTGAGTAAATTATAAAGGATCACAAAATTTGGCATGTTAAGTGTGAAAGAACAGTAAGGCAGGCCAAAAAAGAGTTTGACCATTAATTTGCAAAAAAGTATGGATGCAAAAATCCTTTTTCTAAAGGCCAATAGGAGGAAGAGAATATGTAGAGTTAATAGGATATTTTCCTTAAGCCTCCTATGCACATATCAACTTGAAGGTGATAAACATTTTCAAAATCTTTTAAAATACTTCCAACGAAAATCCATAAAACTGCAGACCTTGCCTCTACATGTTGCAAACAGTGAAAAATACAATAATGCAGACAGATTTGGAATATGTGATATATTGGAAAGTATAATTTTTGTAAAAAGAAGTCAAGGCTCAGAAAACTACCGAAGACTTCCCAAGGAGTCACGGACATGAAAATGAGGGAATACAGCTGATTTTCAAGGTTTTTTTGTAAACATTCCACAAGGTTCCTCATGAAAAATGTTTTAAATAAAATAAGCCACCATAGAGGGCAAAGTCCTTTTATGGCTAAGAATTGTTAAAGGGCGTTAGAAGGGTCTGTAATTTCTTTCAGCTCCAGGAGCCCTCCTGTCCTGCCCAGCCACTGGAGCCCATGCTGGTGCCTGAGGATGCAGAGTCTGTACCAGGGAGAGTGACGTGGCTGCTGCTGCCTTCCTGTTTGTGGTACACAGTCTTCAACAGCATCTACATGCAGGACTTGCCCTCAGCTCCAGCACAGACCACAGGCCTCTCCTCCTCTTGGGCGGGCAGAGACAAAAGGTGACTAGTGCAGGCACACACAAGACTCCCTGGATACCCAAGCACATGCACATCTGTTCTGGAACCATCTCCTGACCATTCTTCGTGGCACTGCCATAAACTGGATACTATGCCTAACTGATCTTCGGTCTGACCTAGTACAAGCCTTGTTACTTTCACGGCCAAATGAGTTCCAGCTATTCATGTTGTAAAGGGCCTCATTGCTCGTCACATGAATGTTAGATGAAAATCTCAATTGCCACCTTCTTGTGCTCATATTCTCAATCCCAGTATTCTTCTTCCAGAATCTCCAACCCAAGATTTCTCCTCTTCTTTACTTTTTCACTGCATGTGCCTCAATAGGGCTATAATATCAGCTAGTGTTTCTAAACTCTACCTTATAGACTTCAACAACAAGAAACAAACTGAACTCTTGGAATTTAAGGCAGGTTTTACTTTGTGTTTTGTCACTTGCTGGACTTACTAAAAAGAACTATACATGCTTTACTATAAAATTATTGTCTACATTTTATCAATACACATTTACATGGTTAGGTTCTTGGATACTATTAAATGTTAGCATTGGTATGATCTTGCAGAGCCACAAATGGAGTTTTAAAATATAATTGTTTAATAAAATCCCACCCACTGTACCATCACAGCGCTGCTTATGTGCTACCTCACCTTTAGTCAGTTTGGGCTGGCAAAGTTTTAACTTCACTGTTCTGGATTACAACCTACAAGTGTTAAAACCATAACAGTGACACGTAGTTTGTAATGTAATAATCTTACTGTGTTTACTTGCTAAGTTATAAATTTCAGCAATAAGCCTCACACATTCCGCTGGTTAATATATAAGAGAGTATTCTAGGTTGATAAAGCAACATACTGTGCACTATACAATTCTTACTGTAGTAAAAGTTAGCAGAGGAATATTAATTAAGAAATATGACACAGCAGTAAGCATTTGAGAAAATAAAAATGAAAGACAGATGCTGTATTCCCTGCTTCAGAAAGAAATGCAAAAAAAATCTAAGTACACCTTATGGAAATTTTTATCTTTTGTCACTCTTTATGTAAATAAGTTTGAACCTCAAAGTTCTAGTAGTTCAGGCTTTGACAGATAACCTGGCCATCTTCTATACCCCTCTATTTTCAAACACTTAGTAGACATGGATCATCTGGAGTTTGAAATTTCTCCTCCAGATTGGCTTTGGAAAAACTATGTTGACAACATATTACCAAAAGAATTCTCATTCGTTTACCCAAGGAGATGTGAAGAGAGGTATCAAGAAAACAATTTGATGGAGAGAAGGAAGGTAAGCAAGGGTATAAATTTGTAAGTGCAAACTGCGTAGTGAGCAGCTGGTTTTAGTACCTTAACCTAGTTGCTCCTGTCATTTAGCAGAAATGTCTTGGAATACCTTTGTCTTGGCTCCACACACTCATTCCTTCCTTTGTCTGGAACAATTTCTGTTCTTTAACTTGTACAACCCTGCAGGAGATCACAGATGGTTAGCAGCTTTTTACTACAGAAGCTTGCTTCCATTGAAATATAGACAACTGTCCTTAGAAGCAAGTAGCAAATTTCACATGCAAAGATGTTTCTAGTGTAAGGCTAATGCGGACAACAGCAAATGTTATGGTGTATTTCTGACTCAATTTCCTCAAGTGGACAGTTTCAGTCAACAACCTTCTCAGTCTCTGTCTACACAAACAGTTCACTTCAGGTGAAGAGTGTAGTTTTGAGGGGAGTCTCCAAATTGTCCCCACTTACAGTGTCTTACTTGATTCACAGAGATCTCAAAGCCCATGAATTGATTTTTGGAGGAAATTTACTTGAAGACATGGTCTAGGAGTGTACCCAAAGTGTTCCAACCCCTTACTAGGGAACAGTGTCAAGCCAGAAGTATGAACACTCCAAAATGTTTTTTAGGTCTTGAATACAACATTTCACTGTATAAACCAAACAGTATTGTTCTGCATTACTTCCTGATGTCAAAATTCCCTCAGTGTAATGTTTTATTCAATCTCCCTGCCTTAGGGATGTCCTCAACCCCGTTCAAAGCTGTCTCTTCACCTCAAAAAAGAGCTTATTCACTACTAAAGGGCTATGGATCCTAATCTCAAGGGCATCTAGAAATAATGCTTCATTTCTGATCACTGAGGGATTTGAATCACTTCCTACAGCTAGCAACTATGCCTAATGTATAGCATTCTTACAGGTGTTTAATCATGATCAGTCAGCTGAAGTTGCTTGTTACACATGACAGGATATATTACATGCAACATCATCTTTTCATACATACTCTGAATCCATCTATACATCTTTAGAATTTTGATGTGTGCCATCTTAGAATATGCACAGTATAATCCATGCTGCAAATCAAAAGTTAAAACTTTAAAGCTTTAAAATGAGATTAGGGTATGGTATATCATCACAACATAGTGTTGCAATCATAAATAAACTGAGAAATACAAAGATATTGCAAACACAGAAACCACACAAATAAATAAATTCTATATAGACAGAAAATGACAGCTCAATAATGAAATTCCCACACTATATTCAGAAACATGACCTGTGGAAGAAAACCCTATATAAAATGGGACACAAAATGCAGATTTTGAGTGCTAGTATTTAAAAGCTCCACTACAGATTTACACTCTAAAGGTATGGTGTACTTGAAACAGGAACATACAGAATCTTCAAAAATACTTGAGCAAGAGAGTTATAAATTATGCTTATGTCTTTTACTCAATTACCTGTAAAGTACAGGGGAAAAAAAAAATGACTGATGTTAGAGTGAAAAAGCACTCCATGCACTATTCACTGAATCAAAGGTACCTACATGCCTCCCTTAGGTAATCACCTGCAATCACAACAGTATGAAGTCTATAAAACATTACAATCATCTCCTTTCAGACAGTTGATAAATATGTCTGGAAATAACTTTTATATGGCTAGTTTTCTATCAAACTTTATTTGGTATTAACTACAAAATCAGTACTCTCAACTGTCAGAAACAAAACAAGGAATTAAGAGCCAAACATAAAAAGGCAATAATGATGGGAAAAATATTTGTTGCATATTATTTTGTGCTATTATGCAAAATGTTATTCAAAATCCAGCTTCCAGAAAAATACTTAATTTTGTTAATCCTGTTAAAATTTCACACCAAATAAGGAATTCACAGAAAAATCAATGGCTGTCATTTTTCTTGAAATCCTTGCTTTAATAAACCCTTGAATAACACTGCTGTGAAACAGTGAAACAATGATATTCAAAAGCGTGTATTTTATGCACCGCACAGATAATTTCCAAAAGCATTGCTTTTCATTTAGAATACAACCGGAATAAGAGCATTTATAAGAACGTTTTATGTAACCATTAACACAGTTGGTAGCAACTCCCGTGCACCAGGCCCAGTCACTCTCCAGTTCCTGGCACACCCCAAAACATGAGTTCATTATTCCCTGAGGTGTAAATTACAGTAAAACAGGTGAATGATGTAAGTGATTTGAGCCAGGAGAGGACACTCAGCAAACAGCAGCAAACTGGCCTAGCCCGGGACATGGACAGTGCCCGCGTTCGGGCGAAAGGAGCCGGGCCGGTCACAGGGCGTGGCTCCTCTCGCACGAGCGGGCGCAGGAATAGGAACCCGCCCAAGGCTCTTTTTGCAGGAGCAGAGGAGGCGGGGCAGTCGAGTCCAGAGTTTCCCCGGCCTCTCGGCTCAGTGGGCCGCCCTCCTGGCACCGCCCCGGCCGCCCGAGCACCGCCCTGCCGAAGCCGCTGCGGCTGTCGGGCACTCCCTCCGAGATGGCTGCGCTGAGGGCGACGCGGGTGAGCGGCCGGGGCGGGCGAACGCTCGGAGGACACAAGACTCGGGGAGAAGCACGGGACGGACTGCACCGGACCGGACCGGACCGAACCGAAAAGAACCGAGGCGCTGCCGGTGCTGGCAGCCGGGGGAGGCCGGGTGGTGGGGAAGGGCCGCGGGATCGCAGAGGGCGAAGGGCGGAAGAGGCAGGGCCAGACCGCATTCCGCCCGCCGTGACCGTCGGGACAGCTGCAGGCGTAGGGGCTGCCCCGGTGGGGAGAGCCGGCGGGACTGGAATGTGCCCGCTGTGCTGCTTTTCCTGCCTCGCAGTATTACCCGAGTTTATGGCAATGGTTATGGTAATCATCACGGTTCGAACGGGTATTGCTATCTGATGTTCTTCAGTGGAGTTACTGCACAGCCCTGCGGTTCCTCATACGGCAAAGCCGCGTCGTGCTAAGTGTGTCTGGCACCTCCCATTTAACGGGGGCACGGCTTCAAAACACCGGAGTTAGAGTTCAGGGTATTTTATCCAATGCATTTCCTTTAGCATACATAGCTGTACTACCTATGTTAATTTTTTTTAAATATGAGCGAAATATAATAGTTGGTTTTCTAAAGTGCAAACTTTCTACTGTATTGAAACAACCTCACAGCTTCAAACTAGAAAATAAAAGTTATTCAAAACACATTTAGCATTTACACATGCCTTTTTCTGGATTCCCCATATCCAGAGGCAGTCATGAGTTTGAATTACTTGAAAGGCCCTTCATAGCCTCCTGGGAACAGTGTTTGTTTGCCCCAAATTGATGCAGCTTGGCCACAGGTCCTAAGTGTTGCTGTGAGAGTGAGGGAAGTCAGTAAGGGAAGAAGTTCTCCATCTGAAGATGGTATCTTATGGATCAAAGGTAATGCTTTAAGCAAAGGAAGCCCGTAGGGAGGAAATTCTTATTTCAAGTTCAGCCTCCTGACATATTACCCCAGCAACAAACTGCTTTTTATAATTCTTTTCATTTTTGTCCTGAGATACATGAGGGAGAATCAAGGTTAGTGACCCTTAGCTTATTGTTCCACTGTTTTCTGTGATGTGCTTTTTTTTTAACAGGTTCTTTTGGCATCAAGGTAATAAAGAGATTGCATCACTTTTGTGGGTCGCCTTGTCGTACCCTTTTCCTGACAGCACATTTTTCCAGTGTTAAGTCTCGCTACACTAGTTGTAACTGCGACAGAGTTTATACAGTAGTGCAAGGAGATGCAGTAGGAGTTGTATCCAAACATCACCAGCAGCAGCTGGTCACTGAATCCAACTGTTCCTCAGAGTCAAGCAACAGGAAAGTTGACAAGCAGATAGATCCAATTTGGAGGTCATCCAAATTCTTACATGTAGCAAACGCTCATCCTTTGTCACCTGATAAGTCATGCAGCTTCCAGCTGTGAATCCCATCTGTCCATATTTGTTTGTGGGGGTATTGCTGAGTTTTTCCAGAGTAATCCTCAGTGTTACCTTGCATACTATACCACAACAGACATAAGTTCACTGGTTTTAATTTTGCAGCTTTTCATATAGGGTATCACTTTTAGCATTACTTTGAATCCAGTACCCTTCCAAGTGTAGGTAAAACCTTTTGGTGGCAAAGCTATGTATTAGTCTGTCCCTAAAAAAAGAAAAAAAAAAAGTTACAATCTGAGGAATCAAGGTCTTCCTAGATTTTTGTGGTATTGTTTTAGTTTTTAATATGACAGGTAGCAGTAACAGAAAACTTAGCAAGATACTGTTTTGCAATGTCTATTGTTTCTAAAAACTTGAAATTAATAATATATTACCTACTGCAAAATGCAATCCTGAACAATTTATAAATTGACATTATCAGCACAGTATGCAAATGTCATAGCCTCTCCCTCTTCTGTGCTTAGCAGTGGTCCTTCTGCATTTCTTCACCTTTGAATTTTATAGATGTTTTCAGTATCCTCTGGAAATGCTTCTTTCACTGTGTTGATACCTATTATTTGCAGTATTCTTGATGCTTGTGCTTTGTTATAACCATCTATCATATAGCATTATTATTTTTAAAAGCAGTTTATCGAGTGTAACATTTTTGAAGATACTTGTTACCTCCCCAGCTATGTAACTTTCTATAATGTTCTTGTCTTCTAGAGTTCCCAGTAAAATCTATGTGATTGTTTTTGCATTACTATCAACAATTCAATTTTTTTTTAATGCTAGGAAATAAGTGACTGCACTGATTACAATTTACATTTTCACAGAGGAAAATTGAGAAGAAGCCTTTCCTTAGTGTTTAGGCAAAATTGGTTTTGCAATGTTCATTTGGGTCATCCTAAAAAATTATCCAATTACTTATTTTTCACTATTTTCCAAACATTTCAGAGATTCATAGCTCTTGAAGAGAGTAAACCATCCTCTTAAAAGAAATTCAGACATTATTTTGGACAGTATTAAGACATTCTGAAAATAGCTGTAGCAACAATATTTGAGGCTCTAAATAATAATAATTAAAAAAAAATTTAAAAGCAGAGAAAGTATTTGCAATGAAAAAGAATAAATTTGTGTTAAGTATTAGGAGGAAAAATAAACTTCACATAGTCGGCAGTGTTCTCTCCTGTTTGGAGGATAATAATAATAATAATCACCAAGTGTCAGTGGCAGAAGCTTATTAAAAGAAAGCAGAAATTAGTCTAGGACACTACGAAAATATTCTGATATATTGGCTAATAGGTAGGTTGTTTTTAAAATCCTGCTAAATCTCTATGTAGGTAAACACTGAGTAATAGGATATTCACTAGAGGGCCAGAAAATGAAGTTTGATGAGTGTGTGTATAAATGAAAAAAATATATATTGCTATGTCTCTGTGAACATAAATTTTAATTATGCTTAATAATTTTTAAATACTCAGTTGCACAATACTTAAAAGTGCATACAGCAGTTCACTCACCCTTGGTTATGTTAAAGCCTGAGATTCTTAGTAGAGGTGTCCATTCATGTAAGTGCTGTAAGCCACAGGAGGAAAACACAACATAGCCAGTAATTCTCTTATCACTGTAGTAATTGTATTATACTTGATGTGATACCATTTCTAGGGAGGGAGTCTACATTTAAAGTTGTGCTGCAGATAGTTTTGTAGCTTTAGAAGGCTTGAGCTGTAAAGATTTTACACCTTACGTTCTTTTCTTCTTTAGCAAAAGCTTCAAACCATTGCAGGGCATGGATGGAGGTCGTATGCTAGTAAACCTGCACAAAACTTGCATCTAGGCAGACCTGGAGCTGGCTTTAGCTTTGGTAAGTAGTACCGTTTTTGAAAGAAATGTAACAATAACGGGCAAATTGCAGAGTTAAAAAGAAATAATACCTTATATTGTAGTTCACCATGATTTTAATATGAAGGTATTTGTTCTAAATATATTTCTATTTTGAAAAATAGTTTGAAAGACAAAGTAACTTTATCCTCAACTGAGGCAAGGCAGGTATGTGTGTAGTGTTCTTAAGACTTTCTTCTTTTTTTAACTCATGTCTGTCTTAAGGTTGTTTTTATTGCCAAAGTGTCTTAGCTTTGAATATTTCTCATGTTGCTGTTTTCAGTGTTACAGTATGTAAATACAGTCATCGTTGAACTTGGTTCAAGAAATGTAAAAAAAGAAATTCATCTTCATTTTGGCATATTATTTATAATATATATACAAGTAAATTTAGAGGATCAGAACTGGATGCTTGAAACTGAAGAGTCAGGGTCTTTGGGCAACCTCTGTCTTTTTATGTCTTTCTATTTAATTAAAACAGCATTCTTCTTGTTTCTTTTGGTAATACATTTTATTTTACACAGTCCTCTCTACTTAGTTTTCAGTATTTTGTGGATAATTTCATCAGACGTAAGTAAGTGCATGTAGGGGTTGATCAGGGAGCAATGGAGGTTTTCTCCCAGGAGCAAGAGGAACCTGATCTTTTTTGCTTCCTGGAGAGCCCCAAATAATAGTGGTGTGGGCTTTCCTGGATAGATGCTCTTGTTTCTTTTTTATCGTAGTCTTGACAATTGGCAAAATAAAAGACACCAGAGGATTTATGATCCTTTTCTCTTCTTGTCTTAAAATAGAACTTACTGATGAACAGAAAGAGTTTCAAGCTACTGCTCGTAAATTTGCTGTGGAGGAAATTATTCCTGTTGCTGCACAATATGACAAAACTGGAGAGGTAAATCTACCATAGTGTAAGGGAAAAATTGGAAAAACCAGACTTTTTATCTTAACCTGCATAAAATTAGAAGTTTTGGTTGTGGTGAATCAGAAGGTGATTTTTCTATGTCTCTTCCAGTATCCTGTTCCACTCATAAAGCGGGCTTGGGAGCTTGGTCTTATGAATTCACATATACCGGAAAGCTGTGGTAAGTAAACATTCTTTTTAATCTGTAAAATGAAACTATGAAAAGACATTAGATGAGATTCCTATGTGTAATTATGGATTGTGTACTGAATAAATAGTCACATACTTGAATAATCTAAATTTAATCAGTAGGCAGGTTGACACATACAAGTGTGTTACTAGGAATGGATGTAATCAGGAGACAAATTAGACAGATTATGGTTTAGTAATTTATGACCAGATTTTTCTACGGTGATTACAGTTGCTTAATGTTCCCCTGGTGCATTGTCAGCTGATTAGGCAGAGAAATTAGAAGGTCGTGTTTTGTTCTAGTCTCTGATACAGGCTGGAACAATTCAGGAGTATATCCCAGAAGGAGAGTCTTTCAGTTTAGATGAAGTGCAGTACAGCGGAGTCCTGGCTCATATGATGTATGAGTAATACAGACAAACATGATACGCTAGAGAAAGATTTTAGTGGAAGGAACTCATGCCTCATAAAATCATTAAGAGTTTTCTGAAGTAGCTAATAAATGTATGCACAAAGGATCACTGGTTGATGCAGAATGCCTGAACTTCTAGAATAAGTTTTAAAAATCACCAGGTTTCATACTGGCAAAATTAGCAGCACAGCCTTGCTAGCTGTTGTGCTGTTTGGGATGTCTATAAATAAACTGAAAAAGGCCATAAATGCAAAGGTGATAGAGTTTGCCGATAATACTAGAAAAGATGATTTGGTTCAGAGAGCTGCAGGAAAAGGTCATGAGACAGAGTGAGAGTTAAAATGGGAATGCGATTCCAAAAAGAAAAAGTGATGCATATGCGAAGGGAAAGCAATCTGAACTTCACAGAGAAAAGGTATGTGGTGCACTAGATACTGTCTCTCAGAAAAGATATCTTTGGATCTTGTGAACATGAGCATAATGCTCAGAAGTCGTCAAAACTGTAAAATGTATGGTCAAGAGGGACCCTTAAGGGAATGAAAAAAAAAGCAGATAGCATAATTACGCTGTTTCCTGAATCCAAATTGCATTTGCCTTTCTAACTCATATAGTCAGATCCTTCCATCTCAAGAGAGTATTGAAGAAATGGAGAAGGATTCTAAAAGGATGACAAAGATTATAAAAGTTTCATCTTCTGTGTGAGATGTAAATTCTATAGGAGAAATGAGTAAAATGTCAGTGTCATGGGAGAGTGTGAAAAGGGATCGATGCTTCACTGTCCCTTTCAATATAACTAAAAGGCATCAAATTATTGTCAGCAGATGGTATATTCAAAACAAGTCAAAGGAAATGGTTCTGCATGCAGTGTGGAGTAAATTTGCAACTTATTGCCCCTGTACGATACAGTGCTAAGGTTTTACATAGATTCAAAAAGAGACTGGACAAATTCATGTAACAGATGTCTGTTGGGGTTGGCATAACAAAGATACCAAAGAGACTTATTTCTTTGACTGAGGAAGTCACTTGAAAGTTCAGGAAAATATTTTTGACGTAGTTGTTACTGTATTTGTATGTTGCATTGGCCAGTTTCCCACAGTGTTGGCTTACTGCGTTGGTTGTCTACTAAAACAGACACTTGTTTTGTTCCCAAATGTTTTTGGCTCAGGAGCCCTTTCTCTGCTTCCTAGGAACTCTTTAATTCTTGAATGTAGTAAAAAAATGTGGGTGGTACATTCTTGCCACTTTGTGCAAGTTGTCCCACATTAATCAAACAATAACTCTGGCCACATGACACCTAATTTTCAAATCACCCGTTACTCTTTTGATGAAGATTTAGTTAAAATGCTTGTGTGAGAACGCCTAACCAAACACAGTAAACAATTACATGTATGTGGAAAAATACATTTTTGTTAATTACGTTGTGTAAATCATTAATACATTATAATTTAAATCCCCTTGAGTAACTTAAATACTTCAACCATAGGTGGACTTGGCCTTGGCAGTTTTGAAGCGTGCCTTATTACAGAAGAGTTAGCTTACGGATGTACAGGGGTTCAAACTGCCATTGAAGCAAACTCCCTAGGGGTAAGTTCCATGTTTCCTTACATCCCTTAAACTACAATCTCTGCACTTGAAAGAGCTAGATTAACGGTCTAAATGTTTTCTTTCAGCAAATGCCAGTTATCATTGCAGGAAATGAGCATCAGCAGAAAAAATACTTAGGAAGAATGACAGAGGAACCAATGATGTGTGTAAGTATTACTGCTATACTGTAGAATGTTTCTAAACCATATTAACAGTTTTACTCCTTTTCTTTTTTTCTTATTTTTTCCTCTTTTTTGCAATGTTTTTCCCCCTCAACACTTAATGTAATCACAACTTTGCCCTTTTTGATTTGTATGTAAACAGTGACATTTACTGAAAGTTAGCGAATACCTAATGACATATATCCAGTAAGTAAATGGAAGATACTACTTGGAAAATTATCCCCATCCTAAATAACTTAGCAAAAATTAATAGTTTTTATTTCCCTTTCAAGAAGGGTTGTAGACATTTAAGAAAAATACAAGGTTTATGTAAGGAGACCCTTAACTTGGATGGGAATGAAACTCTATTTAAGATCTTAAATATTACATAAAACAATACTTTTTGCACAGAAAGAAGCACAGATTTGTGTGCAATGTATCTAAATCTACAACTAAGCCTCCTAAATTGAAGGACTCAGTAAGCATAAAATGTTACTCTTATTTTCAGACTTTAAAGATCCTCAGCTTTTACATCAGAATTTTTGAAGCCTGAGGAAGTAATAACTTAACAGTTACATAATATTTCTGTTTGATTAAAAGCCAATTTTATGTATTATTATGGATTATAAAGAAAATTAACCCTTGCTCAGCCAGCTCTCTCCAGAAGTGAGGGGGCTGTGTGTTGAGTTGTTCGGGGGTTTTATTGGGGGGTTTTGTTTATTTGGTGTTTGGATTTTACCATGCAGTTCACTTAAACCTTTGTCAACTAGTTTGATGCACATAATCTGCATCAATCTGTAGTTGACTAAAGACAGAACTTTTATTCCCCAGGATTTCACATCTTAATTTCTTTTAGGCTTACTGTGTAACAGAGCCTGGAGCAGGCTCAGATGTGGCTGGTATAAAAACAAAGGCTGAGAAGAAAGGAGATGAATATGTTATTAACGGTCAGAAGATGTGGATCACAAATGGGGGGAAAGCGAACTGGTATGTTAACTGGTGTCACAGTTCTATGCTGTTAGGTAGTGGCTTTACCCCACCCTTCCACCCTCAGTTAAATTCTTTAAAGACCTATCCTTTAAAGACCAGTCCTTCAGATAAAAATCTGAATGTTCTCTGTGTTTCACCAGATTACATTTTAATCTCTGCCCAGTTTATCAGGATAGCATATGCAAACGCAGTCTCGAGTGCTATGCAAAGCCTAAAAAAGAAAAAGTGATGACATCATGACTCCACACTCAAGAATGGCCTCCTGAATCTTGCGGCTGTGAAAGTTAAATGTGATTCTACTAGAAACTCCTCTTACTCCTAGTGAAGCTAGAAATGCTGTTAAATTGTAGTGTTAACTTTTTATTTTCTGAAAAGAAGACATTTTCCATCTGTCAAAAATTGCAGATATGGCTGTGTTGTCTGGAGCATGCTATTACAATGTAAACCTCTTAAATCATGTCTTACATCACACTGATTCACAACACGGAAATTTCCCTGAATTCAAGTGGAAAAACCTTTATGCACTTAACCAAAAACTGAATTTTCTAGTTGTTTTCTTAATGAAGCCAGACCCACCAAAGACAATCTGTCAGATTTCTTTTGACCTTACTGAATACCAAAGAAGTGTTTTACAGCTGTTTAATTTCTAAGAGAAATACTTGTTTACAACTTACACTTAGAAAATAAAATCAAGATCTTTGAAATCAGGTGATAACTCTTACATCCAAGAATGTTTGTCCTATGCATTAAGTTTTATGTAAATGCGATGAATAGGTTTCTTTTGTACTATTTGCGAAGCTGTTAATATCATAAAGATACATGGAAAAGGTAGGGAAACTTTGCATTTCAATCTGAATAATTCTGTCAAATTTTATGAAATCTTGAATCTTTGAAACTTCTACTCTCTTGCTCCCTCCTTATATTTTCAGGACAGGCAAGAAAGAAGGGTTGTTAACTCACAGACAGAATTTATTATATTGTAGAAATGCACATAAAAATGTTTAAAGTGCTAGATAGACATATCACGTTAATTATGAAGATAAATTGCATCCATCTGCTTTGTTTTACTCTAGGTATTTTTTGCTAGCACGTACCAATCCAGATCCAAAGGCTCCTGCAAGCAAAGCCTTTACTGGATTCATTGTGGAAGCAGATAGCCCGGGGATCCAAATTGGAAGAAAGGTGAAGACTGTATTTCTTGTTTGACAAGCCAGGAATTATTGTTCAGTTATAAACCAAGAATAAAACAAATGTACCACTAAAGAAAAAAGACTGTTCCACTAAAGAAAAAAGACTGTTGCACAACTGAACAGTTTTGTATGCTTATGTTCAACCATCTTTTCGTTTTCACAACATAGAGGAACTATTCATAAAACATAATTTTAAAGCTATTAATTCAGAAAAGGAATTATTCAGAACGGTCTAACATAAGATGACTACTTTGAACGGCTGCAAAGGAGTCTTTGAGAACTACTGTATTGGCAGGTGCCAATGTATAAGAAGTAGTATGCCTTGAAAGAATAAGAAGCAAGTTGGACAATTTTGACCATAAATACACACATAATGAGTTTTAATTTTAGTTCATGCTGGTCAGAGAAGAGGCCTTAGAGATACTGATGCTGGTTCTCTCTTTATAAAAAAGTACTATTTTTAATAGTAGATAAAACTGAATGTTGAACATTAGGCAAGAAATCTGAAAATCTGAAAAGCTCATTTATTTATTCACTTGTAGTACACCTGTACTTCCTGCATATGAGATTCTTTTCTTTTTCCACTTGCATCTCAAAGATAGTTGAACTAGAAGAAGACAAGAAGACTTATTACAGTGACAGAACTAATTTCATATAAGGAGAAGGTGAACTGCCCAGCTTAAACAAGTTAAGGGCATGCTGGTCTGCCAGTACAAAATTAGTATTTGTCTTGTATGTGGTAATTGTTAGATTAAGTGGTTTTGGGGTAGAAAAACTATATGCTTTGAGTCAACAAAAGAAAGAAATCATACTGTATCTTTGAATAATTCGATTTAGTACCATGTCTGTAAATTTCCCACTTCAGGAAATGAATATGGGTCAACGCTGCTCAGATACAAGAGGCATTGTCTTTGAAGATGTGAGAGTCCCAAAAGAAAATGTATTGATAGCTGAAGGAGCTGGCTTTAAAATTGCAATGGGAGCTTTTGATAAGACCAGACCACCTGTAAGTATCAAAAAAAAAAAATTTGGTTATAAAATATAGCAGGAAATTCTGATTTTTTTATTCTGGCCTGTATTCAATTTAGGTAGCAGCTGGTGCTGTTGGATTAGCAAAAAGAGCCCTTGATGAAGCTACTAGATACGCTTTGGAGAGAAAAACCTTTGGGAAACCAATTGTTGAAGTAAGTGTGAGGGCAGACAGAATATAATAAAAACTTATGTTTTCATACCAGCTGTACTACTACTGAATTTTCAGGGTTATTCCTTGATATTTATATTTCCTTAGTTTATATATTATACCTCTGCCATTTTGTGGTTTCCAAGTGTATAGGTTGTACCATAACTAAACTTAGCTATGTGGTAACTTAGCTAATCATTTATCAATGATAGTAGTAAAAGCAGAAAGAAAACTCAGAAGCTCAGAACTTACATAACAGCAAGGCATACTTGGGTTCTTCAGTGATAATAGAGGGATTTGCAGGAAAGAAAAAAACTTCAGAGGTATGTGAAACAAGACATATAGTATTAACACCAATACCATACATTGCCCATCATGCTGCTTACCAGTTTTGAAGAAATATGAATAATCAGCAAGGTAAATACCAATCTCATAAATAGGAAAGAACAACTTCAACTGTTGTTTAATCAGTATTTAATCCCTATGACTAAATGGATTTGAAAATCAAAAACTTAAGAGTGTAATGCAACATACATATATAAGAGCGTGATGCATATTCTCTAGCACTTCTCTTGTACAACTTACTGAGTTTTTTGAAAAAAATCACTGTATTAAGGAGACTATATCTTTCTTGGATGTCACAGAATTTTAAGCAGGCAATATTAACCTAGTTTATTTCATCACAGCACCAAGCAGTGTCTTTCTTGCTTGCTGAAATGGCAATGAAAGTTGAACTCGCTAGGATGGCTTACCAGAGAGCTGCATGGGAAGTTGATGCCGGTCGCAGGAATACCTACTATGCTTCCATTGCGAAGGCATTTGCTGGTGACATTGCAAACCAAGTAGCTGCAGATGCAGTACAGATTTTTGGAGGAAATGGATTTAATACTGAATATCCTGTAGAAAAACTAATGAGAGATGCTAAAATCTACCAGGTAAGTAAAAGAGAATGTGATAATGCATAGATTTTACTTAGAATAAAGTAATGGCTACTTACTTCAAATCATGATGTACATATGTTAAAAAAAACTAGAATGAAACCACTAATCCTTCCATTTAAAGAAAGAGTAATTCAAATCAGGAAATTACTTCCATACAAAAGTAATTGCATTTGATGAAAACTGAAACAGCATAAGAGAAATAAGTTACGTTGTGTGGTTTGGGGTTTTTTCCCCCTTAATGTGGTAACTCATTGCAATTCTTGGATTCTCAACTTTGAAGTTTTTGAACTCTTAGGAAAAAAAAAAATCCTGATCAAAATACCAGGTATTTTGCTTGCTTTGGTACTCCATAAGTAGAAGTGGTTTATGTATCATACTGCTCTTGAAAACTTTCAGAGATGCAAATCTTCTCACCATCTATCTCTAGCCTGGACTGATGTCTTGTTATAGTTTAGCTGTTTTCTTAGCCTGAACACTAAAGCAGTTTCTTACCCCAATGACTTATGAGGGAAGAGGTGATTTTTATTTGGTTGGGGTTTTTTGTTTTGTTTTTCTTTTCCATTAAACTTTCTGTTTGAAACTTTGGTATTATAAGCTGCGTAGAATGCTGTGGCTAAGGTAGCACTGTTATTGACTGTCATGGTGTTATAGTTTAACCCCATCTGGCAACTAAGTTGCCACAGAGCTGCTCACTCCCTTCTCCTCCCTGCTCCGGAGGGATGGTGGAGAGAATTTGAAAAAAAAGGTAAATCTCAGGCATTGAGAATAAAAACAGTTTAATAATAGAAATAAAGTAAACAATAATAATAAAAGGGGGAGACAGATAGGAATAGAACATAAGAAAAACAAGTGATGCACAATAAAGTTGTTCACTACCTGGTGACCAATGCCCACCCCATCCACCTGCAGCAATCAGCACCCTCCTGGTCAACTCCCCCTTAAGTTTATACACTGGGCGTGACTCTCTGTGGCATGAAATACCCCTTTGGCCATTCCAGATCAGCACTCCTGGCCATGCTCCCTCCCACCTTTTTGTGCACCTCCTCACTGGCAGATCACAAGAAATGGGAAATCCTGGATTTGGAGTAAGCACTACAGAGCAAGAACTGAAACATGAACATGTTACCCACACTATTCTCACAAAACACAGCACTGGACCAGCTACTAGGAAGAATATTAACCCTATCCTAGCTGACACCATGACATTTAAAATTACTACCCTGCACGTGTTGCATCAACAGAAGTCTGACACAACCTACAGTGATTATCCATTTTTTTTAACAAGACCCTTTTGTACTCATGTTTAGCCCATAGTTTGCTGTAATCCCCAGGTTTTTTACTGCAGTGTTACTGTCAAGAAATTATTCCATGTCATGTTGTAATTACTATATTGGCGTATACTAATTCAGCAAGAATATCTTAATTGCATTCAGCAAAACCAGTAATCTTTATTGACATCTAACACTAATAGTGACTACATAAAACATATCAAAATAGATGGTATCAAGAAACGCATATAGACCATGACCTATAATGATTGTTAGCTATAACAGCTGTCATTCCCCAGACTCTAGGTAGATAATATTTGTCTTACAGCTGACGTCAAAATGTAAACTATTATTGCCACTAGCCAAGGGTTTATTTTTCTCAGTTTAAGGAAAGACAACTGCTATGCTGGAATCTAAATGTCCCTATAACTAACTTCACTTCAGTGAGTGAGGAAATGAATGACTAATTGAACTTCAATGATTGGGATTTTTTTCCTGTCAGGTTGCATGCTTTTTTAGAGAATGATGGTACGAGGGTTGAAACTCGGATTGATTGAGATTGATTTGACAGAATCCCTTTATTAGTTATTTTTTTTCATCACAATGATCCAAATGCATGGCTAAGTAGGCTTTTTTTTGTAATTAATCAGATTTAGTATTTTTGATGACTGTCAGTTTCATTTCATCCCCTAAAGAATTCAGGAAAGGGTTTTGTCTTGCAATTATTTTGTCCATGTCTCTTGATTGTATCTTGCACTTCACTGTGCTTTGCTGTATTACTGCTCAGTTCCAGATGGTATATACTTTTGGCCATATGTTGCATGCAGAAAATGTGATTTTTTATCTTGTCTTTCATATGTTTGATCTTGTTTGGTATTACATGATCCTTTTATTGTGTTTACCAATAACATTTTTACATGTCCTTACTGTGCCCTAGTTTTGCCTGGCTACAAATCCAGGCTACTTTGGTAGAAACTCTTACATTTGGAAACACTTTAATTTGGAAAACTTCCTTTCTTTAATTGTCAAGGAATCTTGAAACTACTGCCATCAGCTTATAAACCAAAACCTTTCCTGTAATTACTTAAGACAATTGTGAGTTGTGATGTCTTTACACTTGAATTCCATGGCTGTCTTCATCAGCAAGTGCAAATCTAGTGCAATAGGAGAAGTTTGGTAGATTGCAGGAACAGCTGCAGAGACCCTGACAGCTATGCTCTGAGCAGGCTGACTTCATAGCAAACCTGTTTGGTCCCTTGGAATCTATGTCCCGGCAGGGCATCCAATTGTTAGGGTACAGGTGCAGGCTTGGACCATTTTGGCTTTCCTAGGGATTGGTGAATCTTTAGCATAGAGAGAAAGCAGAGCTTCCATTTCAGTTGGTTTCAGAAGGCACCTAGTATTCACAAAACACAGTCTGCTCTGTGGACTGGATCAACATGGGGTAAGCAGCAGCAGATAATTCACCTTGGGAATCAACAGCTTGTTCTGAACCAGAACACTAATGTGAACACAGGTTATAGTATTCTTATTTTTAAAATGCTCTTTAAGGTTCCTGGAAAGATTATTCCTATAAGTGAATTTGCATGATTTTCAGCAATTTAACAAACCAAGTTCTGGCAGAACGGGGAGCTGCAATATTAAGACCTCTAAAATATGTTGCCTCAGCCCTTGCATTACAGTGCAGTGTGCCTGTGGAGCATATGTCCTCCTTTGGCACTAGAACTTCATAGGCACTTTTTTGTCTGTTTTTGACTTTGCTGCCAGCAAAGAAACTGGACAGAGGGATGATGCAGGCTGTTTCTAGAAGAAAATGCAAGAATAAGGAAAAACACAAACAAAACTGTATGGGAGAGAGTTCTAGTTAACGAGAAGCAATGGAAACAAATGGATTAGAGACAACATATGGTATGACCTTGAAAGGCTAGTCAAAGAAAACACTTAAGGACAAATAATCTCTTCCCTTCTACCCATTATTTCAGATCCTACTTTGAAAAATCTAAATAATGTATTTTCTTCCTCAAATAAGAGGAATGTTGTCACCTGTCTATTTTCATGGGAGCCCTACTGACTTTAGATAAGAGCACCCGAGAGCAAGACTTTCTCAGTATCTGGTATGAGTTACATTTCATTTAACCCACTGTTATAACTGTCACACTGGAGTTTTCTCTGTTTTTTGGATTAGTGCCATGGAGGTTTACAAATGCACACCTGTTAAAACCTTTTAAAAATCACTCAGTAACATTATTGCAATTCTTCTTTTCAGATTTATGAGGGAACTGCTCAGATTCAAAGGATGATCATAGCTCGTGAACATGTTGGCAAATTTAAGGCTTAAAAACTGTGTTCTAAAGTGCTCCTGCAGTGTTCTGTGTTCTTATGGGAAAAGATTTGTGTGTTTCTCAATAGAATTAAAAAGGGATGAAGAAAGAAATTCCTCAAAATATTTTTACTCTTGATTATTATGCACTGCTTCTGTTCTCATTCTAAAAAGATAATCAAAATGTAATTTTTGACAGTCAATGCTGCATTTTTATAAAATATTTTTAAATGAAGTGTGGATGGTTTGTATTCATTTTGCTTGTTATATCACTTACACTAGACAACTAACCCAAAATACAATTTCTGAAATATGTTAATAGCCATATTTCATCTTCTCTATGCTCTTGTCCCAGGCAGTTGAACAGCCAGCCCTTCCAGTTGAGTAGCAGGAAGGCCTGCATTGCTGTTGTCTGCTGTATTGTATGTCTGTGCTGAGGATTTGTATACTATCCAGCAGTATCAGTATCAGCTTGAGAGAATCTGGCCTTTACACTCTGAAGCATGTAAAGATTAAATGAGGATGAATCACTTCAACTGAAAATGTGTAGCTTTCCCTTAACAGTGACTTACAATATGTTTTTTCTTTAAAATCCAGTACATTTAAACACAGAATCACAGAGTATACCAAGTTGGGAGGGACCCACAAGGACCATCAAGTCCAACTCCTTGCCCTGCACAAGAATTCCACCCTGTGCCCGAGAGCATGGTCCAAATGCTGCCTGAGCTCTGGCAGCCATGAGGCTGTGACCACTGCCCTGGGGAGCCTGTTCAGTGCCTGACCCCGCTCTGGGGGAAGAACCTTCCCATAATATCAAACCTAAACCTCCCGATTCAGCTTCAGCCATTCCTTCAGGTTCTGTCTCTGAGCCACCAGAGACACAAGATCAGGGTCTGCTCTTCCCCTCTCAAGGAAGTTGTAGACTGTGATGAGTCTTCCTTCCAACTCCTTCAGGCTGAACAGACCAAATGAACTCTGCCATTCCTCATATGGCTTCCCCACAAGACCCTTCACCATCTTCATTGCCCTCCTTAGGATGCTCTCTAATAGCTTAATGTCTTTCTTGTATATAAACCTATTATTCCTTTCCAGCAATGTATGTACTTTCTACAGCAAGCAAAATGTATGTTTGCAGCAAGAACAGCCAAGGAGGAGGAATTAGATTGTTTGGGGTTTTTTTTAACGTTGGATAGACCCCTCTTGGCAATGCTGGCAGACTGGACATTCCCTGGAGCTCTTGAACAAATTACTAGATACATGAGGCTGTACTGGATCCATTTCTAGGCTCCCCTCTATAAGAAAGATGGGGACTTAAAGGAAGGAGACTAACACATGGCCACAAAAATATTAAGGGCCTGAAGAATGTGTCACATGAGAAGAGGCTAGCTTTTTAGCCTGGACAAGAGAAAGCGTGGGTAATTTTATCTATGCGCATAAATACCAGATGGGATAAAATTAAGAAGAGGGAGCCAACTTCGGTAGTACCCACTGACAGGACAAGAAGCAATGTGAACAAACTAAAATATATGAGATTCCACTGGAAGACAACTTATTCTTTTACTGTGAGGGATGTCATACGCTGGCAGGTGTGGTGGAGTCTCTTACCTGACACTCAAAACTCAACAGGTAGTGGTCTTTTGAACAACCTGCTCTAGCTAAGCCTACTTGGTGTAGGTGGGTGATGCTCCATAATTTCAAGAGGTATTTGCAAACCTCAATAATTCTATTAATTCAGTTCCAATTTCCCTCCAAAATGTCCTTGCCTCTGTCTGGTCTCTTTCATGTCTCATCTGAATTTAGCGCTGGATGGTACTATTACTGTCATGAGGTGTAAGCTCTGCAATCCTTACTTCTCGGGTAAGCTACCTGGGAAGTCAGTTCTTTAAAGAAAGTGTTTAGTCTCTATAAATTACTGACTTTCCTCCTGGAAGACTCATACTGCAACATCTTTGGTAAATATCTGACATATATAAGAAATAGACCTTGTTTTTGACTGTCCTATGCAACCCAGCATTATACATAATACTTCCTGTTTGATGCTCCTGCCCGGTATAGTTCAGGTGGAACATGTGCCAGCATCAAGAGCTGGTAATCACGAACATAATCACCCAAGACAGTTTAAATTAGGAAGCAAGAGAGACGGTTTTGAGCAAAAGAACAGTTATCCTTATCCGCTTTACCTGTGACTAAATTCTTGGATTTGCTTTTCCATAGAGCTGAGGAAGGAAACCAAAGTTATTTCTAAACGCTGTTTGCTGTGATGCAAGAAAGCGCGCCGCTGGAGTTAGCGTACTTTAAATTTACTACCTGTTTCAGAACAGACTATCTGCGGCAAGTCAGAACGCCACACCCGCTCCTGGCGCCCCGAACGTCACAGCCCGCACCCTCCGGCCCACGGCGGGCAGTGCGGCTCCGTTCTGCGCAGCTGCCGGCGGGCGGGGCCTGAGCGGGGCCCGGGCGAGCACAGCGAGGTCCCGGCGGCCACTGCCTTCCGCTTGGCCTCTTCCTGTGCGTGCGGGGAAGATGGTGAGTGAAGGGAACGCGTTGTTTTCTAGCGCGCGGCTGTATCGGCCTTGGAAGAACGCGAGTCGCACTGGGTCCCCTCGGGGGGACGGGGGTGGCACTCGCCTCTCCCGCTCTACTGCGGCCCCGGGAGCGCGCGGGCGGGGTCGAGCCTCGCAGGGGCGAGGGGCGGCACGGCCGGGCCGGGGAAGGGCTCCTGCGTCCGGCGCTTCAGGTTATTCTCGGCGAGCTGGTGTTATTTCTTAGCTTTATTGCAAGGTTCCGTTCTCAGCTTTTCCCGGGGAAGGGTTTAGCCAGGCTAAACAGTGCTGGCGTGAGATACGCAGCCTGACCTAGGCTCAGCATAGCCAGAGAGATGGGGTTTTTTTCCCCAGAGTCGCCGTCGCCAGTGTTGGCTATATTAAACCAAGTTGCTAAAACGTTTTGACCTGACATTGCAACTGACTTGTTGGTGCTTTTTACAGGGGACACCGCAAAAGGATGTTATAATAAAACCCGACGCCCCAAGCACATTACTTTCAGAAAAACATGCGGACTATATAGCTTCATATGGAACAAAGAAAGATGATTATGTAGGTATCAGTTTGTTACAGTACAGCTGTGGTTTTGTTAATAGTAATAACCTTTATTTATTTGCTCGGAGTTAAGGGTTAGATGCATGTTGACAAGGTAATTGTTTTTTACCCTGGAAACCAAAGTGTAAAATAAAGGTGCCTTTTAAAATTTTTCTAGGTCTGTGATGAGTTTTGGCATATATTATCTGACTTTGAATTTGAAGATTATCATTTTAGCTCTGTAATTACTCTGAGACCTGAGAAAAAAGCTACTAGCTTCTTCATCCACTAGAATGCACAAGTAGAGTTGCATTTGCATGTTACTCTTTTGATGGGACATCTTACATCGATTTTATAGTCATAAGTGGTTAGACGTAGCTCACAACGATAGGATTCCCCTTCCAGCAGGTGAAAATTGTCAATAACTGCTTATGTGCTGAAAAGTTGCACTTAACCTTTACTGTTCACAAAAGCACACCAAGAACTGTTGCTTTCGATTGTACTGCATGTAAAAAATGTTTATGTAGTGTAGGTGATGTAATCAATGTAAGATAATTCAATATAAAATTTCACTTCCTAGTGAAACCTCAGATTGTGAGGGTTTTGGCACTTGGAAATAATAGACTTGTTATTTTTTGAGACTAGTTGGGGTTGCAGTTTGAGGGCTACTTTGAGTGCCAAAGTAATAAGTGATCTGAAGTGAATTGGCACACAGCTACTTGTTTGTGCCTAATTTGAGCTTGATGCTTTGAACTAGAAAAATACAGGGAGGAAGGGAGTGTAGTATGTGTTGGTATCAACGTGTGCATTTTCCAGTATGCATGAGTGTGTATATACACGTGTGTGGTGTACAGAATACCTATGAGTGGCTGATGTGTAGTTGCTAAATTGATGGATGATGGTTGACTAACTAGAAGCTATTCGTGAAAGTTAACTAATGTATTTTCATTGTGCTATATTGATGGTGTGCTTATCTCATCAAGACCTAAAATTATGCACTGTTTAGGAATACTGTATGTCAGAGTATTTGAGGATGAGTGGTGTGTATTGGGGGCTGACAGCAATGGATCTCATGGGGCAGCTGCACCGAATGAACAAAGAAGAAATTCTGTCATTCATCAAATCGTGTCAACATGAATGTGGTGGAATAAGTGCCAGCATAGGTCATGATCCTCATCTTCTGTATACCCTCAGTGCTGTACAGGTAAGTGTAGCAGGGTAATTTTAGAAAAAAGTGTTTGTGATTAAGATTCTGCTGACTGCAGATTTATGAACCAGTTACTGTTGGAAGCCCATGACAGAAATTATTTCAGTATCTTACTGGAAAAAAAAACCGAGTTGACAAAACTGTAGGATTTAGCTGTATCAGTTTCTAAGCATTGTCATATTTGGGAATGTTTTACTTTTAATGGTCAATTAATGGTTACTGCATTGTTGCCAATTTTGTAAGTTATCTTGAAATACTCCTTAGCTACAGATTTTACTGAAGCATTTTATAGATAATTTTTGATTTTATAAATTATTCTTCATGTACGCTGAGATGACAGATACATATGACCACAATGGGAATAAAATTTTTATTTTTATATGAGCTTTTTGGGGGCATATAATTTAAAAATTGTACTAGTCTATTGAGCACTTTATTTATTTGGTGCATATGCTCCCCCTGATAAGAGGTAACCCTCAATCTTATTTTTTCACCACGACCATCTCCATTATAGACTTATTTTCTCACTATTGCTTGTGCCTTTGTTTTGGTCTGTTTTTGTTTTGGTATGTTTTGCTCATGCAAACCATTGTGTGAAAAAGTACTGTAAAGGCTCAAACACTTCTGAAAAATTAACTTGATTGCTGGCAGTGTGTGTCTCTTGATCAGTCTTATGGATGAAGTATTTTAATGGCATTACAAATAATATGGCATTCTTTTCTAGGCAGAAACTATGCTGGATTTAAGGTATTGGGTTTGAACACCTTAGGTAGGACAGGAAGCTCTAAGGTTGGTATTTATTACCACTTTAGCACTAAAATTACTCTGAATACTGTGAGAATCAGGACATTAAAGTTTCTTCAGGCTGTGATGTCTGAACTTTCTGAAACTGTCCAATCCAGCTCCTTTCACGAATTCCAATTCAATATAAGAGGGGTACAATTTGAGGTTGTTACCTTACATATTAGAGATGTTAGTTCTTAAATACAGACTTGCTATTAGTAGGAGATATTTTCATGTTAACTAAATTGAGCTGTAGCTGTGCAAACTGAAAAAGTGTTCACAAATGCTGATGCAAAGTTTTTGTGGTAAACTTAACCAGCACATCTTAATGAGTGTGCGTGGTCTTAGCAAACAAACACTGTTTAGTCCTATCGACATATCCAGGATGTTTAAAGGGCCACGTCGTATGTTCTTGTGATCAGTTAATAGTAATTTATTCAGATTTGCATTTAGGGTGCATGCTGTGATTATATATTTTCTGTTGGAGTTGTACATTCTTTTTTTGGAATTTTCCATAAGACTTAAATTTTATCTAACAATTGAAAGATTCCAGCTAACTAGGTTTAAAGTCAGAGTGTCCAGTGTTTTTCAGAATTGGTATTACAATATTACTTAGTTTCAACTGTTTTGTTTGTTTGTTTCTTTTTGTTTGTTTTTGGTTTTTTAAATTTTATTTTATTTTTAATTGCTCTCTTTACCAATTATGCAAGTTAAGATTAAAAACGTGAAGTCAGATGAGGCTCAGAAACAGTACTATTGTTTTCATAAGACATTGTGTCATACAGATTTGCTGGTTTAAATCAGTACTGGTTTGGAAAATTGTGTTTCCTTCTGTAACCTTTATTTTTCTTCCAGAATATATTCACTGTACAGTTGGTGTATAATCATATTATTCATACTTTTTATTAAATTATTGCATTTTTCATTTTATTTGTTGTATTTAAAAACGGAATTGAAATAAAAATCTAATATTTTGACATTAATTTGACAAGTTTGCACTATAAGTGGAATTAGTAACTTAACATACACATTAGTAGCTTACCATACACATATCCAAGGAGCCACAATGCAAAACTACAAATCAGTGCATCTAAGGTGTCATTGTTCCATGACAATATTAACCGTAATCAAATCTCTGTTTTACATATTGCTAACATAAATAAACCCAGTTATGCTTTTGAAAGGAGGCCTCAACATTGGAAAGTAACAAAGCATGAGAGAGTTTGTTTGAATTGATTGTATATCCCTTTGAGAATGTCGTAAGGTTTTTAGACAGAGAAAATCTGCAGAGATTAACTACTAAAGTGGAGAGTTTAATAAACTTTACCAAATAGTAATCAGAGGTAATTAAATCACAGAGTTAATTAAATCAAGTCTTTTAAAAATCCATGAATTTTTTTATTATTATTTTTTTTGTGTGTATGTGTGTGTATATATATATATATATATTTTTTTTTTTTTTTTTTTTTTTCATTCAAAGAAATAGGGGGTTTAGATTTTGGCTTCTCTTTGATTGTTACTGTGTTCTTTTTTCCCCCCTAGATTCTTATCTTATATGATAGTCTTCATATAGTTGATGTAAATAAAATTGTTGAATATATACAGAGCTTGCAGAAAGAAGATGGATCGTTTGCTGGAGATGAATGGGGTAATTTTTACATCTTTTAAATGTAGTGTCTAGATTGTCATGTGTAAGTCTGTAAACTTCAGTTTCCTTCAGTGGTCTTTTTGCATATGTGTTATACATGAACACTTATTTTCTGAGTTATGGAAAAGAAAGGTTTGTGAAGGACAGAATGGTGTTTCATTCCTTTAATAAATATTCTCAACTTCAGTTCCATTTTTGTATTAAGAATAAAGTGTCCAGTTCTTGAAGAAAACTGGGCATTTTTAACTTAACAGTACTTTGATATACTAGATACGCTGTTTCATAAGGAATGTTTTATACTTGCTATTTGATGGTAGTTCATAATGATCTATATCCATGTCAACTGTGAAAAGATTTTTCGTTATGTGGGAGTGAGAAGAAGTGGGTTGGTACTCATGAGCTTCTGTTAATAGTGATTTTGTTTCTGCATATAAATTCTTTATGAACAAACATGGCATAAATATTTAGTCACTCTAAAAGTATTTATAATCATAGAAGACCTAAATTTTAAGAAAATCTATTGCTTATCACTCTTCTTCAGGTAAAATTCAGCAACTGAGATCTTAGCAGTATACGTATGCTGCTGTGAAGGTAGATGATATTCTATGTGCCAAATTGGTTCATAGTTTGCTGTGTCCTTCTTGTTGAAGTATTGCCACAAGTGTACCAATTGTGCAGTGGATTGACATTATTTCCGAGAGGCTCAGCTGAAGGATTGTGATTCCTGATGCAGGACACAGCAGCAGATGTTTGGTTTATGTGTTTCAGCTCGTGGGTTTATTAAGAAGAGAAGTCTTGCAAAAGTTCGACCAAGAAACTGAATGTTTACAGCTCAGTTCAGTTTTAAATTGTGACTTCGAGTATTAGTTGCCTGAAGTTTGTGCTACAAGAGTTGTATTGGACTTGACAGGCAGTCCTTTTGTTATAGATGTAGGGGCTTTGATTTTTCTTCCAGGTACAAATATGCAAAAGAAACCTTGTAACCTTAACTAGATTTCCCCTAAAACAATAAATAGCCTCTGCTTCTGGCTGGATTTAAAGCAGAGCAAGAGTCATCAGATAATTTTTGCATTATTTCCATTGCTCTTCAATTATCTGTAGAGCACTACAGATAAACTCTAAAATTAAACAGTTGTTTGTAAATTACCGCTATCTGAATTGATTTGGATGTATAGTTGTCCAGCTCTAAATGAGTTGTTGACTTTTATGCATAGTAAAACATACGGATCACTTAAATACTGGGGAAATAATTGATAAGCTGGAAAATTAAATTTTATGGGGAAATTTTTTAGCTGATTTTTGTTTTTTGGTATGGCACCTAGAATTTTAACATGGTATTCCATATTTTCAGTAGTGATTTAAATGAGTTTGTTGAAAAAATAATCTTATTTTATTCCTTACCCCCCACATTACAGGAGAGATAGATACAAGGTTCTCTTTCTGTGCTGCAGCAACTCTTGCACTTCTGGTAAGTCCTGAACCATCACTTGCACAATTGATTGGTACTGCTCTTTGGTACTGCTGAAGTTTCTGCAGAAGATCAGCTTGGTAGAATATCGATTTCATTAGGTTTTTTCTGACTTGCAGGGAAAGCTGGATGCTATCAATGTGGGAAAAGCAGTGGAATTTGTTTTGTCCTGTATGAACTTTGATGGAGGATTTGGTTGTAGACCAGGTTCCGAATCACATGCAGGACAGGTGAGTTTCTCTTTATATGGAAATATTTCAAATTAGCAAGCGTCACATACTGGCTATAAATGTTTCTTTACAACATGTATTAGTGATGTCAACTGATGTACCTCTTGTTTCCCAAATGCCTGATTCTATTATCTTAGTTAAAATAAATGAACAGATACATAATCTAATCTGAGAAAGCGAGTCGAGACTCGAGAGTTTAGTCTAGGTAGTAAAAAAGATCATAACGGAGCAGCTTTTAGGACTGTATTTCAGTCCTCACATAGTGATTTTGAAACTGCTAGCACCAGGATTTTTAGAGAATTTGAAATGGATATCAGTGGAGACAGTGGACAAGATTTATAAGTTTCTGACACAGATCATAATGAGGCATAAAGGTCAATCATATTGTATGTTTGAGATTTATCTGCCAATGAACCCAAATAAAAATGAGACACGTATCCTGTCAAGCATTACTTCATTTTTTGAGGAAAGTCAGTTTTAAGATGACATACCAAACTTAGTAATTGGGAATATTTATCCGCTAGAATCACTAGTGTTATGCACTGTTACTGGTGATACTGAATTCTGAAAATCTACTTGAGAAGAAAATGCAATAGTATAATTAGAACAAATTAAGAAATCTCCTGAGGAAGACAATCTAAATAACTTCTTTCAACAGGAAATTTACAAAATTTAAATAACTTTAAATTTAAATTTACCTTTCATATTTTTATTTCTTTTCATGGAGGAGTTTAGTGCACTTAACCTGAATGTGTGAAAAAAATCAGCTTTTAATGCTGCTGCAGTTACCGTTTATTTTACATAATTATGCTAATGCCATAGTGAGGATTCACCTCATCACATGAAAATACTAGAGGCATTTTGTTGACAAGTGTTGGGTTTCCTGCCCCTTCTTTGTTTAAAATCAGGAAAAAAAGTTAAATCTGTTACATATATCTACCTTATAGTTTTATGTACAGTAGCATTGCCCATATAGTCTGAAAGGCTAGACCATGTTGGAGTGTTTGAGGAAATCAGTTCAATAGCTGAACTCACTCTGTTTGCAGCTGGCATTTCTTGTGAGGATTAAATCTGTTGTGCTTACTCACATACTCCTTAAAAAGCTCTCTCTTTCATCTCCATGGGAGTTCAGTCGTTTTCTGGGAATGTTGCCAAACCTGATCTCCTTTTATGACCGGGTGACCTGCCTGGTGGATGAGAGAAAGACAGTGGATATGTCTACCCAGATTTTAGTAAGGCTTTTGACATGCTTTCCCACAGCATTCTCCTGGAGAAGCTGCAGCCCAGGGCTTGAACAGGTGCAGTCTTGGCTGGGTGAAAAACAGGCCATGTGGCCAGACCCAGAGAGTAGTGGGGAATGGCGTTAAATCCAGCTGGCAAAGGGTCACAAATGGGATTCTCCAGGGCTCAGTTTTGGGGCCAGTCCTGTTTGATATCCTCACCAGTGATCTGGACAAAGGAGTCAAGTGCATCCTCAGTAAGGTCACAGGAAGGACCAGTTTGTGTGGGAGTTTTGATTCATGTTAGGGCAGAAGGCTCTGCAAAAGGGTCTGGACAGGCAGGATCCATGGGCCAAGGCCTACTGTGTGATGTCCAAAAAGGCCAAGTGCCGGGTCCTGCACTTGTGTCACAATAACCCTGTGGAATGCCCCAGGTTTGGGGAAGAGTGGCTGGAAAGCTGGCCAGCAGGAAAGGACCTAGGGGTGCTGGTTGACCGGAGCTGAACATCAGCCCGGGTGTGCGCAGCTGGGCAAGAAGGCCATTGGCATCTAGGCTGTACCAGTCACAGTGTGATCACTGGAGCAGGGCCATTGCTGTCCCCTGTGCTGTCCCCTGCTGGGACACCTCCTGTGCTGAGGGCAGTTTTGGGCCCATCACTTCCCAAAGGACATTATGATGCTGGAACATGTCTAGAGGAGTCGTAGAGCTGGGGAAGGGGCTGGAACATAAGGCCTGTGACGAGCAGCTGAGGGCACTGGAGTGTTTAGTCCTGAGCAAAGATTCAGGAGAGACTTTACTGTTCTACAACTACCTGAAAGGAGGTTGTGGCAAGATGTCTTCTCCCAGTCAGTAACGCGACGAGGGAAAATGGCCTCAAGTTGCACTGCAGGAGTCAGGTTGGATATTCAGAAGAATTTCTTCACAAAGGAGTGGTTAAGCATTGGAACAGGCTCCTAGGAAAGTGTTGGAGTCTCCATCCCTGGAAGTGTTCAAAAAATGATTAGATGTGGCACTTTGTGATACAGTTTAGTGGTATTTGGTGGTATTAAGTTAAAGGTTGAACTTGATGATATTAGAAGTCTTTTCCATCGTTAATGATTTTATGATTCTTGGCTTTTTTTGCTTTGCTGCTTTCTTAGTGACCACCTGAAATGTGACTAAAGTATGCAGTTGCACCATAAATGTTATCTCCCAGGAAAAAATACTATTAATTTTTAAATTAATTATTAAAACGGGATTAATCAAGGCAATACATTACATGGCACTTTGAAAGTAAGTGTGACATGACCGAACATACAGAGAATTGCCAGGATAGTTTTAATGACACAGGTTTGCCTGTTTCTGCTAGGGAATTCATTTGGTCTTTTGTTTACCCTCTGCAAGTGTTGGGGTAAAAGGCAGGTACAGGAACGTACCATAGACTCGATGCAAAAATTTTGATAAAGGTCATATCCAGCCTGCAGAAGTCAGTTTGACCACTCTGGCTTGAGAGTTTGTGTTTTTAAAATAAAATTACATGGCTCTCTCAGATCTCCTAGGATCACTTTATAAACTTTGCTTTAGTGTCTTATATTATTAAAATACTACTGCTATGTAATTAAATTGTGCTACTGGTACTTTTTTACAAAAGCAGCTGTAACAATAAGACAATTTTCTGGAGGAAAAGTCACTGAAACTAAAAGTTGGAATGTGTGCGAGCTTATTTTGCACAGTTTACATGACTGTATTGGTGCTTTGAGATCTTCCTGCATTTAGTCTGCTAAACTATACTTAGTTTTTAAATACACAAAAAATTTATATCTGTAATTTTAGATCTATTGTTGCACAGGATTTCTGGCTATAACAGACCAGTTGCATCAAGTAAATGTTGACTTGCTGGGTTGGTGGCTTTGTGAACGTCAGTTACCTTCTGGAGGTCTCAACGGACGACCAGAGAAGGTATTGTGTGGCTTCTTTTCCTCATCAAACCTCAACAGAGATTGTTTGGGTTTTTTTTTTTGAAGCTGAACTACTTCTGCAAAATGTCATAACATCTGTACAGCATTTAGTAAACTTTTCAAAGAAGTCAGGCGTTCATCCTCATTCTTTCGTTACTAACACTTGTCATGCAGTCCTCAGTATAAAAAAGTACACGTACTGAAGAATGTCTTGCTGACCACTTGAACCATTATCCTGTTAAACTGGGTCTATAATATTTTCTGACTTTGGGAATGATCTTTTTCTATAGGATTTGTATAAAAATTACTGGTTTACTGGATGTAAAGCCCGAGTGTTATAGTGTTCCACGTCACACTAGAAATTTGTGTAACCTAGAATAATTTCTGTCAAATACATAATCAACTAACAGATTCCCCTGCTTCCCCCTTGCCCCCAAAATACAAATAGTTTATATGAACTTCTTTATATTTCCTCTTGAAAAAAGTGCTGTGGTTTTTCAGCCTCTCTCATGGAAGGTGAAGTCTTTAAAAATCACATTCTTGTGGTCTTGTTTCTTGGAGAAGGGAAGAAGTTTGAAAAAGATAGTTTCCCTTCCTGAAAACAGAAGCTTGCTGAAAGGAGACTCTGTCAAGAAACTCTTTTACTCCAAAGACAGTCTCAAGTGTTGTATGTCTGCAAGAGTATTATGACAGCACACCTGGTAATGTGCAGAGTTACCAGTAAAATTTGCAACATTATGTTTAAAACCAAATCAAATATTAATCTGCTTCTCTGCTTGCCAGTTACCTGATGTATGTTATTCCTGGTGGGTGCTTGCTTCTTTGAAGATGATTGGTAGGATACAGTGGATTGACAGAGAGAAACTGCGCTGCTTTATTTTGGCTTGCCAGGATGAGGAGACTGGAGGATTTGCTGACAGACCAGGAGATATGGTAAGTAAATATTTTTTCTAAATAAAATACACATGAAAATTTCAACTGAAAATTTCAGCTTGTGTTTGAATGTAACTCAACTCATGGTCCAGGTGGGCTTTGCAGAGGCTGCAGTTTACTCTGAAGGAAGAATAGGGTAGAATTGCCATTGACGGCATACTTGGGGAGCAGTGCACTTTTATCCCCCAATGAAGTCAGTTGCCATTCCTTACAAAATCTGGTCTGGTTCCCATAACACGTGCAACACAAATAATTTCTCACAAGACCGTTTGGAAGATCTGTGTAAAAACACTGGCGATGGGTTTTCTGGTGGGTGTGTGGGTTTATTACTATTTTGTGAAATGATCTGCAAGCTAAAGTCTGGTGTAGGTTAAGTAGTCTTCAACTCTCTTGGTGGTGTTGTCTGAGCTGAATAAAACATGAGTTTTTATTAAGAATTCCTATACACTAACTTTCATTCTTTGCTAGCCCGACCACTGAATAAAACTTGTAGCTGGCATTCGTCTAGCTGAGGGAGGAAGAAGCTTTTGTTGTGATAACATCGTCAAGAGGCTGGTGGTATGAATTTTTTGCTTTGTGAGAGAGCAGTTATGATTTAGCCAGTCTGTTCTCTGGTTTCAAGTGGAAGTAATTGATATTGTCCCAGTGAAATGGCAAATAAAGTTTGTATCTTTCAAGAGTGCTGGGCAGATGAAATAAAAAGTCTTACGAGACTTCATTGCAGTTCCTGTCGAACACTTGGCTTATCTGTTGATGGTCTGGAGAGGTATTAGCTGGTTTTACTGCAGCCACCCATGTCTGCTCCCTGCTCCACAAATGCATTAAAAAGTAATGTAACTTTCTATTTTTTTGCAGCCAGCTACTTTGTTCCCAGTTGGGGGAAAAATCTCTGATCTGTCATCTGAAAAGTGGTTTTGTGCTCTTAAAATAGGAAGAGTTTTGTATTTCTAAGGAGCTTACAGGAAGACCTTTTCCCTTTTCAGAATTCTCTAAGAAAAGCCCAGAACTTGAAGTTTAAATGTTTTTCTAGCTTTGAGTACTGAAATATTTGTGTCTTCTTGGAAGAACAGCTCTGCAGAACCTTTTCTGTATATCTAAGGAGAGCACTTTTGGGAGAATTTCTCTACGTTATATTAGCAATAATTTCGTATTATTTTTACCTGTCTTTGATTGCTGAAGTGCAGAAATTCCATTCCTGCAGAAATGTTGATGCCCAGGTTTTTGCTTTGTTCCTGCAGAAACTCATTCCTAACAGACCTTGTCTTTTTGGTGGATTTTTCATTGGGTTGTTATTTCATTTTTTTTGTTTTGTGAGGGGGAGAAGGGGTGGTGGTTGTGTGGTTTTAGGAGTAGAGGTTTGGGGGGGGTGTGTTTTTATTTATAGTTCTGAGAGGTTTTCTAGCAAAATTGGTTGCTTCTTCCCTCTTGAGGCTTTACAGCACAGCTCTGTATTTGGAGACCGTTAAAAGAGCATTATGATGTTTCTGAAGAACAAATAGGGAATTTATGGAAGGGTTAGGTGTACATGATCCAGTTTACTTTTAAAATGTTAATTATCTTTGCTTCTACCACCTTGTGATATTGCATGCTAATAGACAAATGTGAGTGCTTTCTGTCTAACTCAAGAGTTGAAAATTGTCTTAGCAGCAGATAATTGACAAGCATTCCTGAGTAAATCATAGTATTATAAATGCCTGCTATGGAAATTGTCTTGCCTGTCAACACATGTTAGCACAAATGAAAGTTTATTCAGTTGTATTGTCTTCTCCAGCCGTGGAGATTTTTGGTTCTCTTGCTGGCAAACAAAAATTTCATTCCATCCAAATGAAAAACTGATTGACTTTTGTAAATAGACACAAGCTTTCTTCTTTCTCCCAGGTGGATCCATTTCACACCTTATTTGGTATTGCTGGACTGTCTCTATTAGGAGAAGAACAAATTAAAGCTGTCAATCCTGTCTTTTGTATGCCAGAAGATGTCCTTCGAAGAATAAATGTACAGCCTGAGCTTGTAAGCCTTTGAGGGACAAAATGTTTGTATGATCAATTGCTTTGGTCTTATTTAACTCATCTGAGAAACTGTCAGCATATTCTTCTTTCAAATGTGTTTACGTTATGGAAGTAAAGCAATAGCTTTGCTGTGGACTTTGTCACTTTATAAATTGCGTCAGAACAGGCTGGTTCTCATAATCTGAGCGTAACATGTTCTTTGGTTGTATTCTAAGATGTGTAGAAACATTTCAATTCTGTATCTAAATGTATGGGCCTTGGCTTTTTTTTTTTTTTTAACTATTCAAATCAAAGGTTGACTATGTGAATGCTTACCTTTTCTATTACTGTAATATCAACCATGCTAGTAATGGTCTTCATACAGGCCTCTTTTGCTGGTGGATCATGCAAAGCACTTAAAAACCCAAAAAAACTCCCAGTAAAATCCTACCTAAGCCATGCACTGAATACCACACTCTTATGTATTTAATTCTTCCTGTTCACACTGGTCATCACTTTCCTGTACTGAGAAACAGCTGCTTCTTCTCACAGTAATTCATACCAGTAAACCCATAATTATGGTTCTTTTAAATATATAAATGTCTTCATTTATTGATGAGTCCCTTAGACAAAATTCCATTGATGCTTGAAATATACCTTGAGTATGTTTAGTGAAACTTGCTAACAGTAAACATTCTAGAGAAGGTCTCTGTTGGACAGTGACTTGTAATTGAACATAGAGTTGATTCTAAATTTGTGGTTGGATTGAAATCCTGCTATCGTAGCTTTTAAGACACTAATTGTCAACACTTGATTATGGTGTAATTGAAAATAAAACTAGCTGTGGAAGATACTTGTTCCCTGAAGGGTGAAATCTTCTTTGTCTTCATAGAAGACAAAATTGCCTCTTAATTTACATTCCACACATCCTAGCTGAGATTGAATGATATTCCATTTGTAATATACAGTAAAAGGTAATTATGAAGGGGAGGAAGTCTGATAATCTCTGTACCTGTACTTCACTCAGCAGAGATAGCCACCCAAGATTTGGCCTGCACAGTTTTCATACTAGCAGAACTATATATTGATGTGTAGTCATTAAAAATAAAAACCCAAACTCGTGGAATAGAAAATATTGGTTTAGGCTACAATATTGGGAATTAGTTTGGTAATAGTAAAGACTACTTTAGCCATGAACAGCTTTTGAACCAACTTCAGTCACAATAACAAAAGTGCCTTTTAGCACTTTAGAAGTGAAGGCCTTGAGTACAGCAAAATAGTCCAAAGTTCGGTTTGGCTGTAGAGAGTGCCTTAGTCACGGCAGTCAAATGAACAGTTGAGCTTTTTCTCCTCTTAAGGGTGTGTCATTATATCATTCTTGTACTTCTGCAGGAAAAGAATGCCTCAAGCAGGAGATCGCTATAAAGCTATACATTTCCTAACACCTCAAAGGACCACCAAGAACCAGCCTTAAAATGGTCTATTCCTTCTCCAAGTTTCATATCCCCCCTCACACCTCCACCACTATCCTGGACAGCATAGTCTCTTCCTGCTTCTGGCAACTCTGAAATCCTACATCACTGCTGCACCACAACTACAGACCTTGAATCAACTTTCTCCTACCAAAACACTGACCCTTAAATTATCAGAAATCTGACAGATCTTGAATCTGACAGGCTACGCTCTGCCTGGTGTAGCCTTGCTGGCATCTCCTGATTCCAAATTCCAGGTCAAGAAAGGCATCTTTCATTGTCCCAAAACATGTACCCAAACTCCATTCACTGCATCTCGTGCAAAATTTTCAAAGACAAAAACCAAACCCACAGTATAGCCTCAAACTTTTGCACAAACCTTCCTTCAGAATAACTAGAGTGATTTGGGTCCCTTGCACGGTGGTAACTTTGTTCAGAAATAGCTCAGCATTTGAATTATGCTGGTGGAGGTGAGAGGAATGGCATAGCAGGTGAGTGCTTATTGGTGAATTCTTATTGGCATCTGGTCTTGGCATCTTGTCTCTTTGGTTTTTTTGGGTGCCACAGGGAAGGCTGTGCAACAGGTGAGTGGAGTTTTGTCCACTACTGAGTACAGTATTTTTGTGGAAGAGGTCAGTGTTGGCTGGCATGACCTCCAGCCCTGTGTTTTTGCAGATGATGAAGAGGCACCTACCTGCTGATGGCAGCAGCATCCTAGTTAAATCGATGTTGTCCTTCTTGAGGATTGATTCTGACACTCAGCCCTCTGAAGGTGAAGTTGAAGGACCAATGGTCTGAAGGGGTAAGGTGGAGAGACTGCTGAGTGGGACGGGCGAGGTGCTTTTAAATCAGTGCAGTGGTGAGGGGTGTTTAAGATCAGCCATGTTTTGATGCCGAGAGGAGGTGTGGGATTCATTCCACGAGGCGAACGTGTGCTGGGTATGGCAGTTCCCGCCTGTGTCCGGCCTCGTCCGGCGGCATCTTTTCAGATGCAGAGTTGTTTTTTCTGTATACGGTCGTCTTGCATATTACGGTCACGTCGTGTTACGCCTAGCCTGTGAGCGGTTGGGGTGGAGCTGCACAAGCTCAGAGCATTCCTGGTACTGCGGCTCCGCTGGGCCCCGCCCCACCGCGCCTCACGCCACTACGGGCCGGCTCGGCCGCTGCTCTCAGTCCGGGATCCCGCGCCGCCCTCACCCGGCACCGCCCGCTGCGGCAGGTCTCAGGAGTGGGCCAGGCCGGGGCGGTTCGGCGGGGCGGGGCTGTGTAGGGGGCGGGGGCGGTTCTGCGGGGCCGGGCCGGGCTGGGCCGGGGCCCTTCTGCGAGGCGGGGCGGGGCTGTGTAGGGGGCGGAGGCGCCTTGTCTGCCGCCTTTCCGCGGCGGAAGTGGCCGTTGGGCCTGGTAGCTCTTCTGGGTCAGCGTCATTGCCGTCATCCTTACCGTCATCGTCGTGATCATATCATTATGACAACGCTCCGCGCCTTCACCTGCGACGACCTCTTCCGATTCAATAACATGTGAGCGCCGGCTGCCCCCTCTCCCTGCCCCTTAGCCCCTGCACGCTTCCCTACCCCGCGGGGTCCTCGGGGCACCCGGCCAGCCGGCCGGGCCCGGGCGCGTGGTCAGCGCCGCTCTCTCTTTGCCCACAGCAATCTGGACCCGCTGACCGAGACCGTATCCTTCCTGTCGGGGCAGGGGCGCGGGGTCGGACGGCGCAGCCGTGGCGGCCGCAGTTGTTCCTTAACCGAGCGCCTAGTACGGGATTCCCTTCTACTTGCAGTACCTCGCCCATTGGCCCGAGTATTTCATCGTCGCCGAGGCGCCCGGCGGGGAGCTGATGGGTTACAGTGAGTGCCGGGTGTTCCGGCGGTAACGTCTCCCTTCGTTGCCTATTTCGGGGATTATAATGCGGGAGCTTTTCTTACTCTTCGCGTTTACCGAATATCCAACATGGGAGAGGAACGTTGCGTTGCATCTTCCCGTTTCTTAGATGTCTTAAGGTGTTACGCAAGACTCATGGCCATAGCTTCCAGTTTGATACTCCTATTGCAGCGAGGACCCTTGGCTGTGGTAACATCCACTCGTATTTGGTGAATGGGTATTTCTGTAATCTGAAATTAAGTCCTTATGTTCCCTACTCACAGCCCGTAAAAGTGCTGGCCTTGTGTTTTGCCTTGCCCATTGCCCTGTAAGGGAAAGTTCTGGGCCTGGATGTAATTTGCTGTGGAATATTTGTGTTTTTCAGAAATCATGCCAAAGAGAACTGCCACGAGGTGGGGTGAGGCAGAGTCGTGGTTTTTGCAGGGACCCAGGAAATAAAAGTGTTTGACATACTAAACCTGAAAATATGTGTGCTGCACAGAACATTCCTGTATATCCACATTTGTTGCTTATCAGCAGTGACTGTGATATCTATAAAATCACAGGGTGGAAGTGTGAATGTTCATTAATAAACTAACATTGGATTGGCCCACTGTAGAAAGGAGAGAAACTAGACAAAAAAAATTTTTTTTTTTCTCTTTTTTTTCCCCTGCCCTCCTTAAACACCTCATGTTTGCAGGGCCTTAGCTTTCTATTGCCAGACTGGCAAAGCTTCCCATGCTCTATTCCCCCATAATCTCCAAAAGTCTTAAATAGTTGCTAGGATGGCTGTTTTTGGTTTCTAGCCCTCTGCTCCTTTATTTTAGTGAGATCTTAAATTTTGGTTCAGTGAAAGACTTGTGAGAATTGCATAAAATATGCTTTTAGAAGTCACCTCAAACAAGGAATTTGCAAACTTGTTTGGTGTTTTTTACACTAGTCAAGAAACTGCTGTAATATTTGAGCAAAATGACATTTTTAGTGGCTGCTTAATCATAGAGTGAAAAGGTAGACCTCCCTGTTTGGCTTTTACCACAGCCATTGTAACATGTGTGTATCCATGGCTTATTCCTCTTGTGAAGCTGTCTGGCTGCAGGCAGTGGATTACTCCAAAGGTGCTGATGCTCTCTATGTTCACAGTCATGGGCAAAGCCGAGGGCTCTGTGGCTAGGGAAGAATGGCATGGACACGTTACTGCTCTCTCTGTTGCTCCAGAATTTCGACGGCTGGGTTTGGCTGCTAAATTGATGGAGCTCCTGGAAGAAATTTCAGAAAGGTGAGTAGTATGTTATCTTTACATTTATTTTCTGAAGTAATATTTTAAAGTAGTATTTCTACAGACATCTGTCCCTGGTGTACATGGCAGAATTTTGCTTTATGCGATGTTCTGATTTTCTGAAATTCTTCATAGTTGGAGAAAAAGAGTTATGAAGGTTGCTTAGCAGTTTAAAATCTCATGGTTTATCTGAAAGCTAACTTGGCAGAGTGGGGAGGATGTACCCTGAATTCCAGTAGAGATACTCTGTGAAAGAACATTTCTTGACAGGAAAAGAGCTTTGTGAAGTATCAGCGCTGTTTCCTGTAGGACCTCCAACGTACTCGTTCAGTAACTGTGGGCTTTGTGCAATGCCCTCAGGCACGATCACTAACAAATTTTGTACTGTAGAGGGTATCTTAGCTTACTTGCCATCCTGTGCTTGGTTACTTGTATCTGACAAAAGTTAATTTAGTGTCAGACAAACCCACTGGGAAATGTCCTTAACTGTGTCTGGTAGGACAACTCCACTATGGTTGGTAAAATTGGAAAGTAGAATGATGTGTTGAAAAATTTGCCTTGTAAAATTGAGGATCCATCATCTCCTGTAAGGTAACTGAATTTTGTAACTCATTCCACTCCTCCTAATCCAGGCAATATAAAACGTGTATTTTTTTTTTTTTTTTTTAATGATATCATATGGATTTAGGCCTGTGGGGGTGTTTAGCTTGTCCTGTTCTTTCTCTTCAGATTTCTGGACCCACTGACTGGTGTAGTATATTTGAATTTTCCCTCGGTAAAGGAATGTATCTATTATTACATTGTGAAAGATGTTTGATTAGCATACTACATCAGACTTGCTTTGGTTTCATTACAATTTATGCATTGTTATTTAGAAATACATTTACCTACTATTCCTTAATGTGGTTTTGTTTGTTTGTTTGTTTGTTTGTTTTCCTCCCCTGCTAAAGAAAGGGTGGATTTTTTGTCGATCTCTTTGTGAGAGTATCAAATCAGGTTGCTGTAAATATGTATAAGCAACTAGGCTACAGTGTGTACCGGACAGTCTTAGAGTACTACTCAGCTAGCAGTGGGGAGCCAGATGAAGATGCTTATGGTAAGTCCTCTTTCGATTTCAAATTGAATGGAATGATTCTCATGTTGCGGGTTCCTGGGCTTGTTTGTAGGACTATTATTATTTTTTTCGTATATGAAACAATTTCAGATAGTTTCTGATTAATGGGATTTTTGTATCCTCCTTTAGATAACTTTTCCTACCTAAGATTATATGAGTTACAGAACTTAATCTTGCCATTTACATGTTTTGTGGCACCTCTGGCAAAATCAGCTGCAGAACAGCACTAAACAAGAAGGAATGTCAGTGCTTTCTTCCTTTCATCCCCCAACTTGAAACTTTGTTTTCCTCTGATGTCTACCTATAAATTAACAGTTGTCAGTGTTCAGCAATGGCAGAGAATTGGGTGACATTTTCAGTTTAAAAGGGAAGAAACATGAAAATTCAAGCATGTTAATGTTAATTATGTTAACAAAAGGGAACTACCAGGTGCTTCCTCTTTCTAGGTCCTTTTATTAATTATCCTCCCAAAGGATTACATGGCCAGGCTATGTATCATTTCTGTTCTTGCACTATTTGATATGTGGTATTGTGAAATACAATAGCTAGGATAGACATCTACCATTCCTGCATGTGACTTAAGTCATATATTTGGCCCTTTAGCCTGTCATTTCCTTTCCATTCAGCTGAGTTTCACACTGTGTTTTATATCAGTTGATGTCATTGCCATTGAGCAACATTAAGGACATTACAGTGTCCCGAAGAGAGCGACGAAGATGGTGAGTGATCTCAAGGGCAAGATTTAGGAGGAGCAGCTGGTGTCCATGAGTTTGTTCCACTTGGGGAAGAGAAAGCTGAGGCATATCCTCTTCACAGTCTATAGCTTCCTCAACCAGGACAGTGGAGGGGGGTGTTGATCTCCTCTCTCCAGTGGCATGACACGAAGAGATGGAGCAAAGCTGTGTCCAGGAATGTTCACACTGGACGTTAGCAGGCTCTTCACAGAGAGGATGGTTGGTAACTGCAATGATCTCGCCAGGGAAAGGGTCATGACACCAAGCCCATCAGAGTTCCAGGAATATCTGCACAATGCTCCTAATCATATAGTGTAATTTTCGGTAGTACTGTGTGGAACAGGGAGCTGCATCTTTATGGGTCCCTTCCAACTTGAGGTAGTCCTATGATTCTAGGAAATTGTCTTGATTAAAAATTATCTTATTTTAATGGAGGATTCACTTAATATGGCTTTGTACAATGACTGTATTACTATTATAACATTTTTTCCTTTTGCTACAGATATGAGAAAAGCTCTTTCCAGAGATACAGAGAAGAAATCAGTTATACCTCTGCCTCATCCTGTGAGGCCAGAAGACATCGAGTAACTATAAGCTGTCATTCTCATGCAATTTACTAAGTGTTCAGGTTCCATCTCCTAAAGCCGCCAGCAACTTATGGATAAGAAGATTTTCTCCGAATGCTTTTCCCATAAAATACTAAAAAGCAATGTTGAGAAGCTGACTGACACTGCTTCTGTTGCTAATGGCTGTAATACTGCCACACTTACTCAATTATTTTTCCTTTCACATATTGGAGATTTGGAGACTTATTAAAATGGAATTGCTTTCTGTATGGTCTTGGTTTTCTTGCTGCAGCTGCAATTTATTTCTGCTTCAGGAAGCATCTCATTGTATAGTCTGCAATTTAACGGCTCCCATGCCAGATTAATTGTGGTGGACAAAGGCATATGAAGTCAGGACACTCAACTGGGATGCCCCAAACCCCTGCCAATAGCAAGTTACCAAATAACAAACCCCCAGGATACAAAAAGCTCAGGTACAAAAATAACCAAACTCCCAGCCTACAAAAGCACCAAATCTCAGCCTACAAAAAGCTTAGGTTCCAAAATACGAGAATAACCTAGTTTCAGAATAATAAAAAAACAAATTTCAAGACACCAAAGAAAACCAGGTTTCAAAATCACAGATTTAAAATACCAGAATTTTAACCTAACCCAAGCTGCAAAATGGCAAAAAAATCCAGTTTCAAAATACCAGAACAGCAAGTTCAGAAATAGCAAAATAACACCGTGTCAATACACTAGAATACCAAGTTCCAAAACACCAAACTACTTCCATTTCAAAATACCAGAACATCAAGTTTCAAAATACCAGAACATCAAGTTCCAAAATACCAGAACGACCCCATTTCAAAATGTCAAAATGCAAAATACCAAATTTCAGATCTCTTACATGGGTAGGATTCCCAAACCCAAAAGAACGCAATGTTGTCAAAATGGGATGTGTGCTACCAAAGTGGATATTATTTCCTCTGAAAAGCTTTCCTCTGATGACCATCAATACATGTGTATTTATTTTAGTTGTACAGCCAGATGTAATAAAAATTTTACTTTAAATGCAAACACTTGTAGTTTTCTGCTTAGTTTGTGTCTGTGAGAACCGGTAGTTGGTCTGGAGAGCTGTGGTGGGGGTCAAAGGATAGAGTTTACTCCTGAGAAAACCAGGCTAATTTAATTCTAATTTATTGTGGTTCTGATGTGTTAGGTTAATGAATTCATATACTTTAAAATACCGTTTAAATATAAGCAAACGCAGATTTTTTAAAATTACCAAAAATATATATATATAAATATATAATAAAAATAAATCTAAAATATGAAACATAATTTCAAGAAGATAAGTATATAATGGTAAATATTACATATATATAATATACATAGGTATAAATATAAAAAGTAAATTATATTGGGTTGTTTTAATTAAATATTGAAAAATAGCTTAAAATAAAGGTTCTTTTGGGTTTAATTCGGTTAGTGACAGGATTTTTTAAATTGTGGTTTGGGGTCTTTGGGATCTTTATTTTAAAGGATTTTTGGAAGGGAATTTTTGCCTCCCTTCTCTGCCTGTCCCCATGACCGGTCTGAGCTTCGGGGCAGTGCTGCCACCCTGTGGCCAGAGATCGGTAATGCAGCTCCCCCTGTGCCTGTGCCCGCCGTGCGTGGGAGCCCCGGGCTATGAGCTCGGGGCAGTGCTGCCACCGTGTGGATAGGGAGCGGTACTGCAGCTCTCTCCCGTGCCCGACCCCGCCGTGCGTGGAAGCCCCGGGCTGCGAGCTCCGGGGGCAGTGCTGCGGCTGGACCTTCCAAAGATGGCGGCAAAAAGGGCGGGAAAAGGGCAAGGACCCTGGGGGCGTCTAGCTGGCTGCCTGTGCGCTACCCTGACTACGCAATTTCCCGTGACGTGTCCAGTTGTGCGGACACAGGCTGTGGCCTCAGCCTCGGTGTGGCAGGTTCAGGGGATCGATTCTAGACAGGTGTCTCTGATAGGACCCTATGGGGACCTTAGGAGTGCCAGAAAAAAGGATGGCGGCTTGACTGGAAGTGACTTCACCTTTAATAAAGATGGCGGCCAGTAAGGGTGGAAGTCATGTGATGCCACTCCCAAGATGGTGGGTCAGCACATCGTGCTTGACCTTCCAAAGACGGTGGCAAAAAGGGGGGGGGGGGGGGGGGGGGGGGGGGGGGAATCAAGGACCCTGAGGTGTGTCTAGCCAACTGCCTGCACGCTACCCTGCCCACAGTGCTGCCCGAGCACGATTTTCCACAGCTTTTCCAGGTGTGCGGGCACAGGCTGTGGGCTCAGCCTTGCTGTGGGCACATTCAGGGAGTTGATTTTAGTCAGTCGCCATTGATAGGAGCCTATGGGGGCCTTAGAAGTGCAAAAAAAAAAAAGTTGGTTGCTGGACTGAAAGTGGCTTCACCCTTAAAAAATATGGTGACCAGTAAGGGTGGAACTCATGTGTTGCCATTCCCAATATGGCAATTCTGCATGACTGTCCTGACCTTCCAAAAATGGCGGCAAAAAAGGGCGGGAAAAGGGCAAGGACCCCGAGGAACGCCTTGCTGGCTGCCTGCGCGCTACCCTGACAACGACACTGCCCAGGTGCGATTTTCTGTGGTGTTTCGAGGTGTGGGGTACGAGCTGGGGACTCAGCCAGCAGCAGGAGGTCGATCTTGTTTAGGCTGCATGTCGGGGAGTCACTGGCCGTGTTTTTGCTGCGGCCATCGGGCAGGCAGTGGCGGCCACTGGGGCCCTGGCACTGTTTAAGGCCTCTCCTGGTGCGTGTTGCCAGAGGAGAAGCTGCCGCTGCCAGCCCTGCCCTCCTGCCTGGGGCGTGACTGGCCGCGAGGCCGGGCAGGCCGGCTTTGCCGTGGCCACATCAAGCTGATGGTGGCCACAGCGGTGCCTCGCCCCGTGCAGCGCTGGGATGGGCCCTGGCACGGTGCCTCCCAACCCCTGGAACAAACTGCCTGTGGGCTGCTTTGATGTTCTTTGTCAATGGGACCTTGAGGCCTTACCCACATTTCTAATTGGGCCAGCAGCACACCCATCTTCAGAGCAATCAGCAACTGGCTCTGTTGGATACGGTGGAAGCTTCTAGCAGCATTTCTGATGTCTGCCTTCGTGGCCCCAGCAGCTTTGACGGGAGAGCTGGGACTTGGATCTGAATCTTGTGTCCCTTTAGACTCATCCAGTGCGATGTCTTTTGAGGTCTTGTTGTGAGCTGTACAGACAGCCGTGCCCCGCCACGATCCATTTTGGCGGGTTAGGACTTGTTAGAAGTCCAAGCTAGGTCTGGGCTTGTGACCAGAGGAGTGTCAGGCATCCATCTTTGTGATTCTTGAAGTGATTCATCTTGTTAGCATCATCTTCCTGCAGGGTTCTGTGAGCCTGGCCAGCTCACCTTATTTCTTCCGTTTGTCATCTCATTCTGAGTTCTGTCGGTCCTCGCGGTCGTTCTTCTTGCGGAGAGCTTTTTGTTGTTGTGGTGTCCCCTGGTTTGTGGTGTCCTGTGTGATGGATGTTGTGGTGTCTTTGTCCTGGAGCTGCTCTGCCCTGCCGCATAGGTGGGTGTAGGGGTAATAGAAGGAGCCCCTGGGGCCTGAAGTAGGTGATGTCAGGTGGAGTTGTGGTGTGGAGGGCATTCTTGGTTGGCAGCATGTGTCTGTCGCTGTCAAATTCCCTTGTTGCAGTGTGACTATTTTCCTGTGTGTGTTTCAGATGCGGATGCATTCACTTGATGGCAGAGAGCCCCATCCCAGGTGAGGGGGTGTCCCCAGAAGAGGTGCGTCACCGTTTGGCTTTGCAGGGGTCACGTGCATGGTGAGTATGTGACAGCATTTTTGTTTGTGTTTCCTTTCAGGAACTGAAGCGGGATGTCATCTGTCAAGGTGAAGTGGAGCAGGTGAGCTGTGATTGTTGGAGAGAAGCAGTTGGTATTGCTGAAGTGTCAGTTGCTGGTGTGACTCTAATCCTCCATTACTGTGTTTTTTAGGAGATGCCACTTTCCACGGAGCTGCCCTCAGCAAGCAGAGGATGGATGCAGTTTGCCTGTCTCCTGAGACCTGTGGGGAGCAGAAGAGGAGTGTGTGATGAAGCCTTGATATTTTCCATTTGAAGGTGCCATCCAGGTAGGCTTTGTTTAAGAGCCTGGGAGCTGAGGTGAGTCGGGGAGGCAGGGAGGAGGAGCGAGGGTGGAGTCAGGATTGAGCTGCACCACATCACCTGCCGTCCTCTTAAGCCAGGTCCACCCCGTGACGACGGCAGGGGGCTCGGAGCGTGGCCGAGACGTGCGGGGCGAGGACGTGGGTATTCTTAGGAGACGGTGAGTATCCTAATGGTGAGGTTTTGGTCCATGTGCTGCCATGTTCATGCTTTGATGTTTGGTTTTGTTTGTTGTAGCTGAGGAAGAGACACCAGCCCGGTGGTGGCAGGACATTCCCAGAGGGCAAGGCGGCGTTCCTTGGCACTGATGTGGACGGTGATCACCGGACCTCCCAGAGCTAAGTGGAGGGCTCGAGGCACAGAGGGGATGAGAGCAGGGTGCTGGGTTGGGAGTTGCTGGGGGGGATTGAGTTCAGTATGGATCTGGAGATGTGCAGGATGTGAGTGCTTAGGGCACATGAAAGGCAAGTGTCATTTCTGATTGTAATGCTGAGACAGGCAGGGCAGAGCAGTCCCGGGCACATGGTGTCTGTTGTCCACTCTGTGTGTGTCAGGCATCTCATCTTTCACGTCTTTTCCCATAGCCCCTCAAGGGGCCTGTGGGGAATCCTGGGATCACTGTTAGCATTTCTGCTGTCTGCCTTCCTGGCTCCAGTGGCTTTGACTGGAGAGCTGGTACTTAGATCTGAACCTCATCTCTGTTCAGAGTCATCCAGTGCGATGTCTTTTGAGGTCTTGTTGTGAGCTGTACAGACAGCCGTGCCCCGCCACGATCCATTTTGGCGGGTTAGGACTTGTTAGAAGTCCAAGCTAGGTCTGGGCTTGTGACCAGAGGAGCGTCGGGCATCCATCTTTGTGATTCTCAGAAGGCATCATCTTGTTGGCATCATCTTGTTAGCATCCTCTTCTTGTAGGGTTCTGTGAGCCTGGCCAGCTCACCTTTTTTATTCCGTTTGTCATCTCATTCTGAGTTCTGTCGGTCCTCGCGGTCGTTCTTCTTGCGGTGAGCTTTTTGTTGTTGTGGTGTCCCCTGGTTTGTGGTGTCCGATGTGACGGGTGTTGGTGTGGCTTTGTCCCGGAGCTGCTCTGCCCTGCCGCATGGGTGGGTGTAGGGGTAATAGAAGAAGCCCCTGGGGCCTGAAGTGGGTGATGTCAGTTGGAGTTGTGGTGTGGAGGGCATTCTCGGTTGGCAGCACGTGTCTGTCGCTGTCAAATTCCCGTGCTGCAGTGTGACTATTTTCCTGACTTTGTTTCAGATGCAGATGGATTCAATCCATGGTAGAGCGCCTCATCCTGGGTGAGGGGGTTCCTCTGTGAAGGTGTAAGTCACTGTCTTTGCTGGGGTAGTGCAAATAGTGACTGTGTAAGAGCTTTTTTTTTTCTCTTTACTTTCAGGAAGTGATGGTCGATGTCAGCTGTCAAGGTGAAGTGGAGCAGGTGAACCGTGATTGTTGGAGAGAAGCAGTTGCTATTGCTGAAGTCTTACTTGATCATGCATGTCTAAGCATCCCCTTTTGTGTTTTATGGGGTCTGCTTGCATGACGCCATTCTGTCACGAACTAGGTGCTGGTTTCTGTTTGGAATTTAGTGTGGAGAATCTTTCTGTGGAGAATTTTTCTGATGCATGGCTGCACAGCAAGGGT